>NW_028277035.1:65846875-66183437 GCF_059951505.1 Python bivittatus
AGAGTGCCATGTTCAATCTAAACATGGAAGGCAAATCACTTATCCCTAAAACTTTCAACTGAAGTAGGAACTGAGGACCACATTTACTGATTTTAACTACATCACCCAAACTAAAACAGTTGATCAGTTTGCTCACTTACTAATATTTGCAATGTGGTATCCACCAGATATATGGATCTGGTCCACAGCAACCATTATTCCCAGTCTGCATGTGCTAGTCAGCAGTTCTGTACATTGTCATTTCAACAATCTGAAGGGCTCAAAGTTGGGGAATGCTATTTGTAAATAAAAAGTGAAGCCTCCTGTGAATCAAAATTAGCTCTTAGTGACTGCTTGTTATCTTCCTGGATTTTTTTTTAACTTCCCAGTCTAACCTACTGCTCTGACATTTCTGAACTACAGGTAGTCCTCGACTTTTGACCATTCATTTAACGACTGTTCAAAGTTACAATGGCACTGGAAAAAAGTGGCTTATGACCAGTCCTTGCACTTACATTGCAGTGTCCCCGCGGTCATGTGATCAAAATTTGAGCGCTTGGCAACTGGCATGTATTTACAATGGTTGCAGCATCCCGGGGTCACATGATCGCCATTTGCAATCTTCCCAGGGGGCTTCCGACAAGCAAAGTCAATGGGGGAATCTGGATTCACTTAATGACCGCAGTAAAAAAAGTTGTAAAATCAGAACAACTCACTTAATGACCACATCGCTTAGCAACAGAAGTTCTGGTCCCAATTGTGGTTGTAAGTTGAGGACTACCTGTACTCTACCTGAAATGCTGCCAAACAAAAGCTATACAAAAACTGAAGTTTCTTAACACTCCATTGTGCCTAACTTCCAAAATACAGCAGTCATGTACAAGCAAAACCAAATCAAAGTGTTCATCAGTGCCTATCCATGAAAAGTTTGTGTCAAATATTGTTAGATTTCCCTTCTAGCAATCCGGACTGAAAACAGTTACAGGTAATCCTCACTTAATGACCATTCATTTATGATGGTTCAAAGTTACGACGGCCTTGGAAAAAGTGCGTTATGACCCGTACTTGCATTTATGACCATTGCAAACTGTCGCACAACCCCGAGGTCACGTGACTGCAATTTGCGACCCTTTTTACGATGTTCATTAAGTGAATCACCATGGTTGTTAAGCAAATCATGTGGTCATTAAGCAAACTCCAGGAAAAAAGTCCTTTGGGGAAGCTGGAATCACTCAACAACCACATGATTCACTTAACAACCACTTGATTCACTTAATGATCATGATTCGCTTTACGACCATAATAAAATGCTTGTAAAATTGGGTCCTGTCACTTGGTGACTCGCTTAATGACTGCCCAATTTAATGACTAATTTTCCAGTCCCTATTGTGGTCATTAAGCGAAGAATACCTGTAATCCAAAGAATAAACCTCTTAGAGATCTGATTAATAATATCTGTTAGAAGGAAGATTAAGGTTACAACAGAAGAATTCCAGCAAGTTTTCTACTTTTAATCAAATGAGATTACTCATAATACATTTCTATGATGGGCTTTTTTAATGCAAAGAGGAGGAGGAGGATTCTCTCTTTTGGGAAGGCAGGCAGTCTACATCTGCTGATTGTTTCGGTAACTGCTGCTAGACTTCTTTTCAGTGTGGGAAAATACTGTAAGACCACCAGCACACACTGCTCTAGTCTTCTTTGCAATTTCTAGCACTTCCACTTTGTTACTGGCATCTCTCCTAAAATCCTGTGGTTTTGCACTGATATACAAATATGCTCATTTCATTTTCATTTCATTTTATTTACAGTCCCAGACCGATAAATGTGTCCTCACTGTTGTACTGCAGCCTCCCATTGAGATGGTCAGAGCTTTTGTCAATGGGAGGGTGCAAAAAATGGCAGCCATCTGGTGACTCAACCCTGTCCTGTCCTAATATTTGCTTTTCGTGGTGAGGGACAAAAAATGGGTGGGGACAGACAGTGTCTGATGAATGGGGCAGGGAATTGTACCTTGGCTAAAAGTGAGAAGAAGAAATCAGAAGGCAGGCTAAGGTAGGAGTTTTCCTCAACAAGAAGCCACTTCGCCTCTAGCATTTCCTCTGGAGCAGGAACAATAGTTAATTGGACCAGCTTCCCAAGCCCCATGGCAGGAGTGTCCACAGAGGCATCAATGGCATCAAAATGGTGGGTATCACTGGATGATCGAAATGTGGCTACTGATGCACCCCTACACACGTTAATGCATTAGATGTTGTGTGCTAGTAATAAAATGAGGAAGTGTAAAAGGATTCTTATCTACACAAGGATTATTGTTGCATGGCTGAGGAGAAGATGGAGAAGAACATAATAAATAAAGCAGCATTGGAGCTTTTCCTGGCATAAAAAGACCTCTCATTTTAATAATTAGAAAAAAAAGAAATGTCCTGTTGATCTGGACCCATATGTGAGGCAGATCAACAGTGGTTAATGTGGATACCACCCTTTCTCACATCATAAATTTGCAATCTATAGTGGTCATGCACTGTAGAAGCCAGCGCATGTAATAGTTGTCACATGGGGACTGCTTGACATTGCTCCACCTGATAGCAAACCTCCTAGGTTGATCCATGTGTGCATCAAGCCTTCACGCTATGCCCCCAGAGACTTGATTTGTTTTCTTCTTTTATCTGCTTACAGTGAGGTTGAATAGAAAAAATGCTGGATTCCAGAGTGGTGGTGACAGAGACTGCACATCAATGGGTCACTTACCCATTTGTAATAGCTGTCTCATGCAACAGTTAGTAAAGGCCTCCAAGTGATAGATACAAGATAGCTGACAGCTCCACCAGACGGAATAAAATAAAAAACTGACAGTTTAGATCAGTGTTTTTCAAACTTGGCAACTTTAAGATGTGTGGACTTCAACTCCCAGAATTTCCCAGCCAGGATGAAAAACATTGGTTTAGAAAGACAGTAGACATTAATGTTAGCATTGGAAAGTCTATACAGTAGCACCTCTATTTTGTGATAAGAGTCAATTGCTTGGGTTCAATTGCTATGAGAAAAAGGCTAAAAATAGCATGCATGCACACCCCCACCCACTCCATATCAAATTATTCTGTAATTCGTTAAGCGGAAACCACCACAGTGGCTTTCTCATACACTTAATTAGCAACAGGAGTTGATGTTGCAGTAATAATTCCCTCTAAACTGCACAGCATTTTCTAAGCAGAAACGTTGCAGGAGCTTCAAAAATTCTTCAGAAAAGGAATAGATCCCACAATAGCTAAATTGGTGCAGAGACACTGTAACGGTTACCAATGACAATGAATTAACAGTATCATTGTTGAATTCCCTTTTCCATCCTGTTCACTTATGTAAGAAGTTTAAAATACATGCTTTAAGGAATCTGCATACATCACTGTCATGATAACTGACTAGATTAAAAACATACAAACAGAGAGGGTGGGGTCTATACACATGCACAGATGCATCATACATATCTAGTACGATTCTGTACAATAAAACCACTACAAATATAAAGGGATCAGTACCTGGAGCTGGGCAGTTGTCATCAAGGTAGAGGTTAATTAGCAGTAGAAAGTTATTCCCAGATATCTGGGAAAACCAAGGTACAGTCAGAAAGAGACCTTGCTAATCTTGCAAATAAATCATATCTTACAAATGTGTACCTTTCTCTTTCATGTACAGCTAGTCCTTGGGTTACGACCACTTGTTCAGTGATGGTTCAAAGTTACGATGGCACTGAATGGGGTGTGTGTGTGTGTGTCTTACAACCAGTCCTCGAAGTTCCAGTTGTTACAGTGTCCCCGTAGTCACGTGATCGCAATCTGGGTACTTGATGCCCAGCTCGCAATTACGATGTTGCAGCAAGCTGCAGTCATGTGATTGAGATTTCCAATGTTGCCTGCCAGCTTCCCACAAGCAAAGCCAATGGGGAAGCCGGCAGGAGGTCACAAGTTACTCCCACTGTTGTTTTGCCTGCCTGTGGCAGCCCCCCACCCCCCATGGCAGCCCTCACCGCACCTGCCCATGCCACCCCCCTTCACTCGCCCTTAGCTCTTACCCGCCAGCCTGTTTGCCTGGGATTCCTGCCTCTTCCCTCTTAATGACCCATGTAGTTCTGGGGTTACAATAGCAACTGGGACCGCAAGATTGCCATCGCTAAGTGATGCAGTCACATGATGTTGCACTTTATGACTGCCTCACTTAGTGATGGAAATTCTGGTCCCAGTTGCCATTGTAACCTGAGGACTACCTGTATCACATTCAGATCTAGTTGTATCCACCATATTGTAGCATAGTGTAGCACATTTTACAAAAGGTAGAAGCACATTTTCCCCCAAATTGTGGCCCACACCATCACTGAAATGAAACTGGAAATTCTGTAAGTTATAATTCAACATGCCCCAAAGGAAGTAGCTTAGGGAAGGATGCCTCATTCTACGGCTTTACCATGCATACTACACAGTCCTCCAAGTTTTTTTCTCATAAAACGTCAAACGTCAGTGATATGGGGTGTTTAAAGGACACTTCACATGGGATTGAAAAGAAGGGATCCGGCATGATGTTCTGCATGTAAACCGCTGTTCTGGATCAGACCAAAGGCCAGTGTTATCCAAACTTGGCCACTTTAAGATGAGTGGACTTCAACTCCCAGAATTCCTCAGCCAGCATGGCTGGATGGGGAATTCTGGGAGTTGAAGTCCACTCATCTTAAAGTGGCCAAGTTTGGACAACACTGGCAAAGGCTACCTAGTTGAGCATTTGGCTCTCACACTGCCTAGTAGATGCTTATCAGAAGCCTTGAAGCAGGACATCAGAAGCCTTGAAGCAGAAGACGAACCCTGCCTCTTGTGATCTTGAGACACAACTGGTTTCAGCTGCATAGACCAATATCATTAGAAATCATTGAGAGCCTTATTCTATGCAAATTCGTTTCATCCCCTTTTAAAATTCATGTGAAGTCTGCAAGCTGAGCTTGGCTCTTGGTGATTTCACAGACGCATCCATTAGTCTTCTTCAAAGCAAAACGAAAATGGTTAGCCATTGCCTTTTTCTGGGATTTTTTTTTTTTTCAGTTTCCCATTTAGCCCACAATTTCCGGGAGGTATGAACCAGATCTGACCCCTTCATAGCTTCTCAGTCTTCACAAAGTCAACAAGTTGATGCCAAATGTGGGGACAAATTTGCCAGTGAACCTGCAAACTGTATGGAAAAATACTTTCTTTCATTTATCTCTACTATTTAGTGTTATAGAAGATTCTAATGTTATGGGTCAGGTAGTCCTTCCTCCTACTTCTTCCACGGGATGCAAAATGTTGTATATATCTCTATCCTGTATCCCTTCTCTCAGCATTGTAACTTTGCCTCATAACTGAATCACTCAAACACCAATATTTGGTTCATCCTCTTTCCTTCCTTCCTTCCTTTACATTTTCATCTGTTCTACAATATTATTTTCAAGATAGTAGTGACCAGAATTGTATGTTATGGCCAGGTTGCAATTACAGCATAGATCTGTATAAATACATCACAGTGATCTCCCAGCATAAAATCTGTCTTTTTCAGAACAGCTGTATATTGAGTTCATATTTTCAATTATCTCTCTTCCACCAATCTTAAGATTCCTGTATAGCTCTTGCCAGCTCAGATTCCATCAATGTATTTATGAAGCACCTCACATAGCATTTGTTTCCACTGAATTGCAATTTGACATTTTTATGCCCTTAGTCCCAGTTTGGAGAGATACTTTTGTAAAAGTATCCTTAAAATATCTTACAGTTACAAAGATCAATGGGAAAAGAGTAGAGATAAACAATGTGTAATATATTATGCTTCAACCATGTCCTTTATAACTGCCCCTCATATTTCAAATTATGAGGGAATGTCTGTAGCTGAAATAGCTACACCAATTTACTGTTCGCCATATTTATTTATATGTTCTGTTACTCAGTGGAAGATCACAAAAGAAGATAGCTGTGGCTACCTGTTTTAATTGCATAGCAAACATCGTTTACTGCAAAAAATATTCTGTTCTAGGGTATATATGTACCATATTAAATGAGCGGGAGAGGGAGGTAGAGAAAACTTTACTCTCTAAACAGTACGTCTGAATCAAACCTCAGATGTACCAGAATTACAAAACCTCATTCTGCACTTTTTGTGTGCGTGTGTACCTTGGAGTCAGTGTTGACTCTAGCAACTGCCTGGACTAGTCCCTGAAGTTTTCTTGGCAACATTTTTGGAAGCAGTTTGCCACTGCTTTCTTCCTAGGGCTGAGATTTACTTGCCCAAGGTCACCCAGCTGGCTTTGTGCAATGGCCAAGGCAGTAGGTTAGAAAGCAGGAGAACACAAGTTCTAGTAATCTCATAATTTTTTTTTTCTGCTCATCTATCCAGATGGTTTCTCTGTAGGTAGAATTCTCCTGTTTCCAGCATTAAATAGTCTTGACAGATGTGTTTCCACTACCTTTCCTATTTAAAAATCTGCCCATTTCTATCTACTGTATCTAGTCTAATGATTTTGCTGTTATCTATAGATGACTAATAATTTAGCTGCCATACTGGTCCCACCACATAATAAATCTTAAAAGAGAAAAAGATGAGAAGCACAAAGTCATTCCATTGCTGGCTATAGTATTATTAGGGCTGGCAAATAGATGTCTATGTATACATTTGTGTTTAATTACATCTCTAATGCACAAAAATCCTGAATATGTGTGGTCTATTGGCTTACAGCCATCTTTTATTTGAACAACTTGTTTAAAGTTTCCATTTTTTAAGCCCAGATTTAAGCCTAACAACTGCATTTAGAATAAGTAAAACTATAAAAGGAATGTAAGCATATGTAAGATAAGTAAGACCTTAATGCAAGGAGAATATGGGAAAACTACCAAGACTGAATTATTAGTTAATTTGGGCTGGGCTGTGTGCAATCCACACCTTCAATCACATAATTAGAAATTTAGCTCTACTCAGACTGAGGACCTTTGGATTATAATGAATTTTTAATCCAACCACCGTGTCTGCTTTACTCCAGAAGCCATACCTGTATCACCTGTAGAAGAACCTGAGGAGCTCTGGTCCCAAGAAAAAGATCAGGAGAGCTTTCAAATGCTTCACAGAATGATATTGAATTACACTTCAGATGTGCATCATATTAAATGTGCTACATTCTTCAGAGTATATAGTGCATTCCACATCATGCTTTCTAAGCATAGAGCCATGGGGCTTTTCTAGGTATCCTTCTATAAAGACAGGACTCCTCTAAGCATCCTTAAAAGTTAATTAATCATCAATAATTGGCACTGCAAGATAAATGGATCTTTCCAACAAGCAATTATAGACCTGATTTCAGAGACATGAACTGGCAGAGAGCAAAAAGTGGGAAGAACATTTCTGAGGAGAGGTGGTATGAAGCGTGTGTGCATACCTTTGAGTCAATGTTGACTCCTTGCAATTGCTGGACCAGTCCCTGCAGTTTTCTTGGCAAGATTTCAGAAGTGGTTTGCCCTTGCCTCCTTCTTAGGGCTGAGAGAGAGGGATGGCCAAAGGTCACTCAGCTGGCTTCATGCCCAAGGCAGGGCTAGAACTCACCATCTCCTAGTTTCTAGCCTAGTGCTCTAACCACTACACCAAAGTGGCTCTCTCCCTCAGAACTGAAATCCAATGAAAATGACCAAGGCTGCACAATACTCTGCATCTATCTTTGGCTTAAAGTAACATCAAAGTTTGCAATCTATGTATCTAGAAGACTAAAAAAAAAGTCCAAATGCCATACAAGATAGGACTGTGATTAATTGGCGTCCAGAGGGCCCTGAAGTGACACCTTTATCTGATCTCATTCTCTTTGAAAGTCTAGGGTTATACATATCCCATATGCAGTTTCCCTAATCAGGCTGGAATGCATGCTGAGATAACAGGCTGATATTCAGAACCAAGTAAGGCAGCAGTGCAAGCAGAAGATTAGGCTTTTTTTTTTTAAAGAGCTAGGCACAAAGCCGCTGGGTGACCTTGGGCCAGTCACTCTCTCTCAGCCCTAGAAAGCAGGCAATGGCAAATCACTTCCAAAGTCTTGCCAGGAAAGCTGCAGGGACTTGCCCAGGCAGTCACCAGGAGTCTAGACTGACTCAAAGGCACCAAAATAGATAGATAGATAGATAGATAGATAGATAGATAGATAGATAGATAGATAGATAGATAGATAACTTAAATATAGGAATTTTTCTTAAAGACTGGGGAGAAACCATACTGCCATTATCGTTCTCCTTTTTAAATTTGTTTCAAAAGATGAGTAGGAAGAGAAAGAAGAAATGAAGAATGAAGAGAACACTTTTTAATGTATGGGAGGGGGAGGAGGCTCCTTTCTAATAACCTTTTTACTCATTCATTCATTCAATTTCTGTACCGCTGCAATCCACTAAGGACTCCCAATTTTCTCAATACCAGAAGATGGGTAAGTAATATAAAAGCTCAGAGCATCAGGCCCAAATACATGGGAAATAGCAGAGAAAGAGAACTCAGCTATGAAAGGAATGTAACTGGATATTTTCTTCAACTACTTGTCCTGTTACTTTGTTTTCTCACTCTCCCCTCTTCTCCATTAAATATTTGCATGACCTTCCCCCCAACCTTCATCCTCTTCTTCCTTCCCTTCATTTTTCCATTTCCTCAGATCAGAGGCCATTTAAAAAAAAAAAATGTAATGCCAAGACGTAGGCTAGAAAATAAAGAATGAATAAAGTGCATTTTTGTAACATTTTGTGTGATAAATAGATCAGAAAATCTTGGAGGACTACAAAGTTACTTTGAATTTGATGCACTATTGCTCTATCATTTTTTTTAAAATGGCGAACATGATTACCTTTACTTTTGCTGTGTCATTTATACTGTTATCTTGCTTGAGTGTTCAACTGCAAAATCTGGATCATAAAAGGCTAGCTCCCATTCCACAAATCCCAAGACCTTTAGAAAAGCCTGTGATTCATGACATGAAGACGTCAGCACATGTTCAACTGACAATCTAATCTACATTTAATCAGCACTGTCATCGTAAACTTGGTGGATATGGGTAGAAGTACATTTGAGCATTCCATTCCCAATGTAGTAAGGTTTGCTAGCTTCCTTCTTTCTTGATTAAAAATAAATCTGCAAATGAAAAATCTGAATAGGTATGCTACTGAAAGTTGCATGTAACTAGTTACAAACAGAAACAGCTTGCATGGGAGGAATCCACGTCACATAAATATAGGTATCAAAGGCTGAAAGCAGAGTGATTGAATATTTTTAAAAGGATAGATACACACACATGCACACACACGGTAAGACAGATAGGCAGTAAGGGCAACAGCTGCTTTGCAAATATATGCAATGATTAAGCTGTTGGAATAGGACTGTGGAGATCCAGGTTCAAGTCCATCCTCAGCCATGGAAGGTCATTGGATGACTTTGGGAGAGTCTTGTTCCCTCAACCCCAACCTCCCTCACAGGGTTGCTGAGATGGTGATAAAAATGAAGATCCCACATAAGTCTCCTTAAGCCCCCAGAGCAGTGTTTCTCAACCTTGGCGACTTTAAGACATGCTGTCTGGGGAATGTCAGGAGTTGAAGTCCACATGTCTTAAAGTCACCAAGGCTGAGAAACACTGTCCCAGAGAAAAGGTAGAATACCGTATATATCTAATCAAACAAGCAATAAAGTCTTTGTAATATGGAGAAGAACAATACCTTCTCATATTTTTAACATACAATGAGTGTCATCTGAACGCTCTTTTTTCAGCCTAATGGGAAACTCCATGAACACCTACAATCAAATAAATGAATATTTCCCATCATGCATTCATACATGTCTTAGTCCTTTGGAGGAAGGGATAACACAATTTTACAATAGATGTGCAAGAAAAATTATCGTGGTGAAGTAACAGGCTTCAAGAAAGAGCAATCTTCATCAATTATTCTGATTTTGCAAATTCTCCTGGCTGCAGTCGTCTCTGGGACATGTAGCCAAGCCACACAGACAGCTAACTGAGGAGGTCATCATTCTTAATAGATGTCACATAGTTTATTTTCAATGAGTAACAGTACAACAATGCGTTCATGAGAAACATCATGTTAACATTAATTTGCATAATATTAAACCATGATGCTTCGCTTCCCATCTCTCCTTTGAAAACTGGCCTGACCTGCATATGAATCAAGATAAAATTTAATTGCTGAGGTATCCAAGAGATGCATTGCATTTCTGCTTAATAAGACTTCATTTTTACGCTAGCACATCATGCACCTTTTCTCTAAGGTACTATACACGAACTACTTCAAATGCAAACATCTCTTCTGAGGGCTTAATTTTAATAAGCACTGCAACAGGATACATTTCAAAAGCCAATTGCCACACTTGGCAAAAGAGGAATTATAAAATTAACATGAGCCTTAATGTAAACCATGCAATAACCCAGTCATTAGGCAGCAGCACTCTTCACACCCCAGTAGCAACACATGTGCTCATGATACAAAAGTGTGCATTAGCAATGTCGAAAGGCTGTATGAACCACGCAGAGTGAGAGAAGAGTAGGCCCTGAGTGTGAAAATCAAGGAACAGAAGCGGCAGTGGAAAGGAACTGTTCTGGGTGCAAAGTTGGTAGATTTATCCCTCTCTCTGTAGCATAAATATCCTGCAAAAAGGAAAACAGCCAAGAAAAATCCCAAAGCAGCTATGGCTTGGCTCGCTAGAGATAAGGCAGCCAGCAAGGGACACCTTTGATTATGCTCAAGAGAGGGTAATTTTATATTAACGCCTCCGAATTTAATCTGTGCTATTCTGCAGAGAAGACACCCCCGAGGTTGCTTCAGAGTAGGGAGGGGCAGCCTGAGACTCTTCAGAAATGGAGGAACGCCACACTTTCCATCAGTCACAGCCTGGTGGCCGATCGGGAGGAGCTGCAATCTAACCACCTTAGGAAGACAACACACCCTGCTCGGGATTGCCGGTTTCAGGTATGAGAGACTGGGAAATTAACTCCCATTTCCTACCATTTCCACTGCCACTGGTTACGCTCTTTCCCCAGGGTATACCCCCCAGGTGCATTGAGTGAGAAGATGCTCCTCCCCATTCAAATGCCTGGAAGTTTGACTTGGTTCATATCAGTCCTGTTTCTTCCTGCTGCTGCCGCCTCTTCCTACTCCAGGAATACTCTCCCTGACCTCATTGTAAGTATGGTTTAGTAGGAAAGGGGGGGGGGAGTGTCAGGGAGCATTCCAGAGACATTAGTAGTGGGTATTCCTGCATTAAGGATGGGATGGTGATGATGATGATGATGATGATGATGATAATTTGGGAATAGTCCTAGTCTCAGGAACACTTTGTGCTTTGGCCTTTGTTACATTCTGAGGCTGCTCCAGGAGATGGCCAGCAACAGCACTTACCAGCCTCCTATAAGTTTACCTTTTTCAGGTTTCACACCCCAATGGTTATATGCCTAAACCTAAACTTGCAGCAGGATTTTGTTTCTGAAGCAGCCTCAGCTTGCAGCTCCCCTTGGCCTCCTTGCTTAGGGTAACATAGCCAGGAAATGTCCGTCCAAATTAACAGAGGAACTTGCAACATGTTGCATTGTGGCTCCGTCATATATTTAGCAGGTTCGGGCTTGACCTCACAAAAATGCTCCGTTAGTCAGGGCATTTTGCGTGATCGTATCTTGGCCTACAATGTCGAGTCCACATGCTGCTTCCTGTGCGCCCCCTGCCCTTCTCTTCCACTTGTCAGTTCAGAGGCCTCTGCAAAGCTCCGAAAGGGCGTTTTGCTTCAATGAAGATCCCAAGCGCTCCTTCCGAGCCCCTTTGAGAAGCAGCAGCGTCCCTTCTAAAAGCTAAGTGGCAACACCACTTTTGCAACACCAAAAGAGACTTCTGCATGTGGGCAGAAGGCTCTTTCTCTCACTTCCAGTACCAGGCTAACGGAACAACCAGGGGATGCGATGCAAAGTGCCATGGCCCAAACCGAGTTGCCTTCATGGCTCAGCGTGCCTCTTTGAAGCAAATCAGAGATAGGTTGGTGTGGGTCTTCCGGGCTGTGTGGCCGTGTTCTGGAGGTTTTGTTTCCTAACGTTTCGCCAGCACCTGTGACCAGCATCTTCAGAGTGCAGGAGCACAGACAGGAGCAGTTCTCTCTGTGCCCAGGGTAATGTGACCCTTTTGTGGGTATTTATAGAGATCTGAGGGGGAGAAGGGGGATTGGGGGTGTGTGGGGGGGGTTGGGTTACTGAGTGGCTGCTTGTTTTGGTGTCAGTATCTGTGTGTATCTTCCTGGGGATTAGGCAGGGTTTTTTCTTCTATTGAATTGTTAATGAGGGGCTGCTGGGGGTGATTAGCAAGTTCATTGTGTGAACTGTTCACATGTCCTGGTGGGTCACATCACCCTGGGCACAGAGAGAACTGCTCCTGTCTGTGCTCCTGCACTCTGAAGATGCCGGTCACAGGTGCTGGCGAAACGTTAGGAAACAGAACTTCAAGAACACGGCCACACAGCCCGGAAGACCCACACCAGCCATCGTATGCCGGCCGTGAAAGCCTTCAGCAATACAAATCAGAGATAGTTCACTCATCCCTATCAAGTAAACTAAACCAGGCGTGATTTGAATTATAACTCCTATAGTTATAATTGTGAGCCACCCAGAGTCACCGGGAGACACGGGCAGACTATAAATTTAATAAATAAATAAATAAAATAATACCCCCGTCAGCCATAGCCAGCATATCCCATGGTCAGGGAACATGGGAGTTAACATCTACTACATCCCTACCATGTACTGAATAACGAATTGCAGCCTATTTGCTTATAAATATGGCTGCAACTGCTGTTAGCAAAAAAAAAAAAAAAAAAAAGCAAAAAAGCCACTTTAAACTTCAGGGGTGGCAACAGAAGAAAAGGAAAGGTTCCAGAGCAACAACTGGCTATGTTTAGTTGAGGCTAGTCATGTGCAGCAAGGCCTTTGTGAAATGAAAACCATATTTTCTCCTAAAAAATTGAAAAAAGACAAATATAGACATCTTAGGCCATTATCTTTTCAGCTGAAATGCCTTAATTGAAAACAACCAATCTTCCAGCAGGTTGTTGAATGTTTTACAAGCAAATTTTCTCTCTCCCCACCCCCTTTATATTTCTTCATATAAGACCACGATGACTTCAGGGGCAGTTGCTATAGCGGTTGCAACCTGCTTTCCGGATACCCCATTAAGAGGCCATGTAATAATTGAACCTCCTTCTCATACACGAAAGAGGTCTGGTAAAATACTGCTTCAACTCCCCTTATGAAAGCTACCTGATACAGCAGAACAAGATAGGTTTTACCTGAAGGGTGAACATTTCCCCCTTTTTATTAAGATGGCATCCCACGTATTATTTAGCATCTACATGAGGTAGATGCTAGGAAAGGTCATCCGTCCATTTGGGGTGAGATGTCATCAATATACTGATGACACTCAGATGAACATCACCACCTCAGGCCAAGCTAAAAGATGCTGTAGGGACATGGAAGCTGTTGGTTAGCCATTGTGGGGACCAGAATGCTGGACTAGGTGTACTGATCCATCATGGATCATTTTATGTCCCACAGATCTTTGTTTGGGAGCAAAACAAAGCCTGGACAGGGGGGATGACATATTATTTAAGAGAGGAAAAAGCAGCTGCATGTAACGGGTAGTTTGGCCATTATTTCTTACCAAATGTGCTTGTGTAGTACAAAGCATAGAAAGCGTGGAAGGGCCAAGATGTCATTTTGGAGAAAGCAAAACAAGAACCTCAGGACAACAGCCAATTCAGAAGTAAAGAAATGAACATAAAGTCATCTTCAAGTCAAGCACGGTGATTTCACAATACGTCCCTGAAATTTCCTTCACCATATGGAAGTCATTGGCCAATGTCTCCTTCTGGGATTTTTTTTTAAAAATCCCATCTATTTTGCATCCCCTGGATTCCCTGGTGCTCTCTGTTTGGTTTTCAGGGATCACTCAAGGCTCATTAAGTGCTGACCCCTTGAGCAGCAGAGATGGAAAGTCTAGACCAGTGTTTCTCAACCTTGGCCACTTGAAGACCTGTGGACTTCAACTCCCAGAATTCCCCAGCCAGCCATGCTGGCTGGGGAATTCTGGGAGTTGAAGTCCACAGGTCTTCAAGTGGCCAAGGTTGAGAAACACTGGTCTAGAAAACTCTAAATGGGGTGATATCTGCCTTTAATATGCAATTCCATTTGTATGGTGGGAGAAGCAATGCAAAATTTCATTTGACACAGTGCTGTTTTGTTTTCCAAACATCGCAATAGGTAAGACATTCTATCTATAAGGCAGACTCCTAAGTTCAGTGTTAGAATATTAAGCTCACAGATTTTTATAGGAGAAGTTGAACAATGTCCAAGACATAAAATTTCATTACAGGTGAAAAAAATCCTGTCATTTCCATATATTAAAATAAAACCCTATTATGCAGTGCCTTTAATAATGAAACATGAGACATTTTCTGTTTCTTAGCACCCATTAATAAAAAGTCCTTGAATTAAGGTGAGAGAAAAGGCTGCTTTCTCACAACAACTGGCTCTGCTGAGATCAGACCAAGAATCAGACTTTGCAATAGCTTTGATTTTTACTTTTTGCAGCAGGGATGGGGAGGGGATTAGATCAAGCACCCAATACGCGTGCTTGGTCTATTACTATACTGTATTCACTTATTCTAAACTATGACTGGGGTGGCATGATATGTGATAGTATCATGCGGTTTGTTTGAACTGGACTTAATATGTTGCATGAATTCAACCACTGAGAATGAAAGGTACAGATTATGGTTTATCACAGTGTGAACCCAGCCAATTGTGGTTTGTTCAATGGACTGTGGTTAATCATATCATGGCTTAACACAATCATGACCCCATTCTGTATACAACTGGGTACTAATTAATCCACCTCCACAGCAGGCTACAGGATGAATACTGTATGTTCAGCATGTTAAAGCCTGTGTTCCTTTTCACAGTTATCTAATGAAGATCTAGTCAAAATTTTGCAAACATGGGTATATGACTGCACAGTCTGACTGACAGTTGCTATCTACGTGACTCCATGCCCTCCATATGCTGGACACATCAACATACAGGAAATCTTATAATGATCTGGATTATGTCTGTATGTGCAAAGATCCACTTAAGGAGTTCTACATGCAAGGACCCTGCGTTAGGGCCTTCTCAAAGGTGCCACCCCGCCTGTGGAATAATGTGCCACCATAGATGCCAATCACTATTACCTTAATGGATCCCTTCAGAGAAGAGAAACTCTGGCTCTGGGAGAGAGCGTTTGCGGTTTCTTAAGTTTGGGATCTGCCTCTGTTTGCTTGTGCTGTTACAGTTTTCACTGTTTTCTGTTTGTCTGTTGTTTTTAATCCTTACTTTTGCTACATGCTGATCAAAGCCATTTAGAATAAAGTCGTTCAGAAATATTGGTAAAAAATCAATCAATAATCAATCTAGAATTTAAAAAAATACAGAAAGGCGATAAGCACTGCTGATTAAAAGGGCAACTGACTGGATCTTAAAAAAAAACCCTGTCTTTGCAGTGCTGGGCACAGCTTTTTTCATGGCTAGAAATGGTTTTTGTGTAGCTGAGGCTAGCATGCCCATGAGCGGACAGGGTGTTGCACAAGCACTTCATTTCATCTAGACTGAATTATTGCAATGCACTTTATACAAGGGCACCCTTAAAGTGACTCTGGAAACTTCTACTGATCCAAACCAGAATACAGCAGCACAGAAGTTGGTGGATGCTTGCAACACCAGCACTGCAACAATGACACTGGTTCTTCTTCTGATGTCAGTAATTATTCCAATCCCTAAATTTTTGGAAAGGAGATACTGTAGACGTGGCCTCCTTCTCTTTTGTTGTTCTTTCCCTCCTTTAAGGCCCTTGGGAAATGAATTTCTGGTGATGCCAATGGGGATAGAAGTACAGCTGGAAAGGCAGGGCCTTTTTAGTACCGGCAGCCAAGCTGTGAGTCAGCTGGCCTTTGTTTATTCATCACAAACTCAAAAAGCAAAAACCTGATCACACAAGTCAAATCATGCCGGATTCTTACCCAAAGAAATAAAGAATGGTTGCTGCAAAATAAAGATGGAGCTGGTTTCATTGGGATGGTATGTATACATACAAACTAAGTTTCCACCACATTTCCTGCATAGCCACCTGCTTGTCCCCACCTGTGTAGCCACTTTTGGAAAAATAAAACACAGCTCTTCCCTTGGAGTCAATTAAGAGCTCCTGCAGACCTGTTTAAACACTACATCTATGTGTTTTAAAAAGGCAAATGGATACTTTTAGTTTAGACAAGACAAATGTGTCTGTGCACTGTACAAAACTACAGTGCAATCGTTTATTTGACTTAAGCATGGCGAGATCATCTCTTTTTCACAAACTGGTGAAGCCAAGAATTGACTTGCCCAGCCCAGCTATCGATGGCTCAGCTAAGATTTAAATTGAAGGTCAGCTAGGATAAATTCTCATTCACCCTCCCTGGAGCCACGCTGCTTGTGAACCATTCAGATTTTTTGAAAATATCTCATCTTTAGGAGGTGCTCACACACTTCATTCCAGAATCTGATAGATCAGTATGAGCTAGGTATCAAAAATTATCAAGGACAGTACAGGTACATTATGCAATCAAAATTTACATGAACAGCAGAAGCCTCTGCAGCAAATGTCCAACTGAGGATTTGTCTAAAAGTAAATTGGTTATCTTTTAGAATGTGCAGAAAGGCTTGTTTAGGTAAGATTTTAAAAGAATGCAGCACTGCACAAAGTCTGCATTATTTTGCTGTGTCTTCTTTGTTAGCTAAAGCTTCAAAGAAAAGTCTCCCTTGAGTTCACTTCTACCCCTGGCGTCTACATGACCATAATCAAGTTCTTGGTAGCAGTCCGGAAGTAATTTGTAATTGCCTTCTTCTAGGATATTGTTTTCACTTCCCACAACCTATAGCCTTGGGAATTCCTGATTGTCTTCCATCCAAATATTAAACAGGTCTGACCCTATTTAGCATTTTCAAGATTGGCTAGAGGCTGTCAGCTGCTTTGAAACACTTCCAAAGCAGGTGAGGCTTTCAGATTTCAACAAAACCAAAACACCAACACTCTCCCTACCCTTTCCTCACATGTCCCTTCATTGCTGGAAACTTGCATGTTTTCTACACTATCATTGGCCTTGTGGACCTTAAGAACCACCCCCCAGAGGCTCATTTCCAGTTGCTGTTAATGGAACTGAGGTAGGAAAAAATATTTGAACTGGACCCACTCTCCTTCCAGGCAGCCAAGAGTTCCCAACAGCCCCTCTTTTTCTCTCCATTCCCATCCTTCAGGACTCACTTCATTCTCCTTTCCCTCTAGACAAATTTATGTAGGTATATATGTATTTATTTAATATGACTGAACGTGATTCTGGGTGGCATACAATCAACAATTAAAACAATATCACAGCTATTTAAAAATTTTAAAATATAAATAAAAGTTTAGAAAGGGCAGCTTATGGAAAGAAGGAAACTATGATGTAACTGTAGAGAGAGGGTAAAATATAAACACATTTATAACTGCCGTTAAGACGTTCGGAAGCTGCTTCCTTATAATCTTTTCTTTTCCTTTTTTCCTTTTCTATTTCTTTCTCGTTTCTCACTATATGGTATTTTTCTTTATCTACTCTATTTTTTCAATATTTGTATGGTTTTTATCTTCTTAAAATATAGCCATTGTGCGGGCTCCCCATGGGACCCCCAAGGCTGCTGGAAAAGCCACGTTTTCATGGCCTTCCAAAAGGCTAACAGGGATGGGACTAACCTCGCCTTGGGTCTGGGAATGACGTTCCGAAGGGTGGGAGCCAAAACAGGAAAGGCCGGCTGTCTGGGTCCCGTCAGATGGCACGCCTTAGCAAATGGGACCCTCAACATGGCTCTCCTGCTGGGCCTGATAGGATGGGTAGATGGAATTGGAAAGAGGCAGTCCCTCAAATAGCCTGGCCCCATGCCATGGAGGGCTTTCAAGGTCAAAAACAACACCTTGAATTCAGGTGCACCTGGAAGCAAATTGGCAGCCAATGCAGCTCACGGAACAGATGTAACATGTGCCATCCTAGGGGCATGCACAACTGTCCGTGCAGCCAATTTCTGCACCAGTTGAAGCTTCTGGTTGCTCTTCCACTCTGGAAGTGATCAGGGTGTGAGTAACTGTGAGTAGAGCCTCGCAATCTAGGAAAGGGCACAACTGATGCCCAACAAGAAGCTGTACAAAGGCCCTCCTAGCCACGACTGCCACCTGCTCGAATAGGAGTCATGAGTCTAGAAGGACCACCAGATTGTTCACCAGGTTTCTCTGGGGTAGTGCAACCCCATTCAGTATCAAAGATGGTAAAGTCACAGATCCAGAAGGGCCAAAAACCCAGAGCCACTCAGTTTTACCAGGGTTCAGTTGAAGCCTGTTATTCCCCATCCAGACCCCCCCACCCCCAACAGCCTCCAAGGACCAGCACATCTACGGCACTGCTGAGTTTGCCAGGGGTGAAGATGTATAACTGGGTATCATCAGTCACTCAGCAGCTTCGTGTAGATGTTAAATAGGAGCGGAGAGAGTACCGAACCCTGCGGCACCTCACATAGTAGGTGCCATGGACACGTCTCACTCCCACTCAATACCAACTGGTACCGGCCCCATAGGAAGAAAGAGAACCAGCCCAACACTCTGCCACCCACTTCCAACCCACAGAGCCAGTCTAGAAGAAATACCATGGATGACGGTATCAAAGGCCACTGAGAAGTCAAGGAGAGTAAGGACAGAGCACTACCCCTGCCCTGCTCTCATCAGCGATCAAAATTGTGACCAATATCATTTCTGTCCCATGCCCAGGCTGAATGCTGACTGAAAGAGGTCCAAATAATCCACTTCATCCAGGGCCTGCTGAAGCTGCTGCACAACCACCTTCTCCACAACCTTCCCTAAGAATGGGAGGTTAGATACTGGACAAAAATTGTCTTGTATGGTGGGATCCAGCAATGGCTTCCTGAGGAGGGGGAAAACCAAAGCCTCCTTAAGGGAAGCCGGAACAACCCTCTCTCTCAAGAATGAATTAACCACAGCTAAAACCCAACCTCACGACACTCCCTGGGCAGCCTTAACTAGCTGGGAGGGGCATGGATCTAAGGAGCAGGTGACTGAGCTCACAGTCATAAGAACTCTGTCCACTTCCTCAGCTCCAAGAGGTTCAAACCATTTCCAGATAACCAGGAAAGACTGTGCCCCAGGCATCTCCATCGGACCTGTACTGAAGCTGGTGTCTAACTGGGAACAAAGTTGAGTGATTTTGTCCAACAGATGCTTTGCAAATTCTTCTGCGTGGCCCTGTAGGTGAACTTCCAAGTCCTTCTTCCCCAGGAGGGCTCAAGTCTCCTTAAACAAGGCTGCTAGGCAGTTATCTGCAGGCACAATAAGGGCAGAGAATTATTGTTGCTTCGCCACCCTTATAACCACTAGGTAGGCCTTAATAGCAGCTCTTACCCATGTTCAATCACGTTTATCCCTCATTGACCTCCAGTGGCACTCCAGACATCACTTCTCTCATTTCATCTTCCTCAGTTGTTCTGCAAACCATGGACAGTGACAGGATGCACTGGAGGGGAGAGGTCGCATGGGTGTGATATGATCCAATGTCTCAGCTGCCCTCTTGTTCCAAGTGACAACCAAGGCCTCAGCCGGAGCATGGAGCAGACCATCAGGAATAACTCCCACTTCCCTCTGGAACCCATCAGGGTCCATTAGTTGCCAGGAGCTGACTGATCTAATAGGTCCCACCTCCCTGCGGCAGGGGACAGTGCCAGAGAATTTCGTGGCAATTAGGGCATGATCTGACCATGACGGGGGAGCTATAGAGACCTCCTCCAACTTCAGATCATGTTGCCATTGCTCTGACAGAAAAAAACAGATCAGATGCATGACCATTGTCCTGTGTCAGGCCCTGGATGACCTGGGATAGGCCCATGACTGTCATGGTGGCCATGAACTCCTGAGCTACCTCAGAACTCACTCCCAGGGAAGGCAGATTGAAATCCCCAAGGACCATAAGCCTGGGGAATTCCACTGCCAACTCTGAGATAGTCAAGGAACTCAGGCAGGGAGGATGCTATGCAGCAGGGAGGCTGCTACAATAGCAACAATCCCAGCTGATCCTTAGAGCCCAACTTAAGGAACAGGATTTTACATCCAGCAACCTGTGGAGCAGCACCCCTGAAAGACTTAAGAGATTCCCGGATGACAACTGCCACACTCCCCATCCCAACCCTGGGGTCTCGGCTGATGTGACTCCCAAAACCCAGCTGAGCCCATTTCCAAGAGGGGAACCTTCCCCTCTGGACCCAGCCAGGTCTCGGTAATACACGCCAGCCCAGCCCTCTCACCTGTGATTACATTATATATGAGGCAGGTTTTATTACAAGCTGATCTGGTGTGTAGCAGCAGCAGCCAAAAGTCTGTGCCCTTGAGGGGCTGCTGACCAGGCAATGGGGCTGAGCCCAGGGACTGGAATACAGAACCTGTACAAGACACTGGGCCCGCCTTCCCTGCAAGGCGTCTGCCTCTGGTCTCCCGCCATATCTTCCCATACCCATCGCAATCACAATGTTCAGCTCTGCCCCTGATCCCCCCAAGACCTCTCCACCCCCCGCCCCATGCCCTTCAGTTTCCAAAATGGGATTCCCACATCTCACCACAAACAACAACCATCTCATGGGCAGAGAGACTGGGTCCCTTGGAAACTTCAGCACCAGCTCTCAGTGCCACAGGGAGACCCAAAAGCTCCTCCTCTACAAACACTCAGCAGTGCCCCCATCCTCACCAGCTGCTGTCACCAGGCTGGCTAGGAGTTAACACCTTCCCCACCAACACCCCAGTTCCTCTCACAGCTCTCACCCAGGAGGCAATCAAGTCCTTCTGACAGCAAGCTTCCTCTATAGCCTAGAGTTTATCTGTCCTTGCAACATAGTCTCTCTACAGATGCTGGGGGAAGGAATGGAACATCTCTCTATAGATATTTTCTAATGACCTCTTTCTATTATTATGTAGAATTCTGTTAGCTGCTTTGGGTGGTTTGGAGAAAAAATTCTATGCATGCTTTGGGTGCATTGAAAAATTATCTCAAGTGAAATCAAGGTGGTTTAGACCAGGCAAAAACACGTACTAATCGGATTAGTATATGTTTTTCAGAACTTCACATATACATTTTACTTCCCCCAAGTAGAGATTATTTTTACTACTGGTACCAGTTAAAACATTCTAAAAAAAAATAAATCAGTTACCTCTGAGGAAAAATGGAATATTAGTCCAACTGAAAAACAGTTTGAAAAAATGCTGGCAAAATGATAGTTATCAATATTTATAACATTCAGATATAGAAATGGAACTCAAGAAGGTTTAACGAACCACAGTCAGTATTTCACAGATGTGAGAACCAAAGTGTAGAAAACTTGGTCAGTCATGCCCAGCACTAGAAGGTGGCCAAAGTCTCATAGTTTCAACGACTAGCTTTTCTGAAACGTTACTCATAACGTTCACTAATAATTCTGTTTCAGTATCTGCCAAGTTGTTCACTGCTTAAGATCCAGAGCTCTATATTCATGCAAATTGCATGTAGGAGACTCATATCTGAAACCAGAGGGGTGCGCTGGAATACTGGAATAAGCACGTTTTACACAGTTGTCAAGAGGAAAGCTGGCAATACATTGTGCGGTGCCTCCCCCTTCTGTATGGCTTGGCATCTAAGTTGTATTGACATTACAAATTTTGTAGCATACTCTCCTTCCCCAATTAATTTTCAGTTTCTGGAATTCTGCCTTTAAACAAATGCACTTTCTGTGCTCAGACACAAAATGCATTTTACAGTGCTGATGGCCAGCAGAAGGAACTGTTTACACACCATAATGAGCCAGAAAACTTTCATTGACTGAAGCCAGCAGTCTGGACTATGCTTTCTAGTGTATGAAATTAACTTCCACATCAACCTAGTTAGGAACTTTCTATAAGATGACCTCAATTTAGCATAAGGTTGCATTTAAAACCAGAAAAGCATTTGATGAATTATTAAAGGAATCATAGATTGCATTTAGTTCTATAGTTTCAGCACTAATGTTTAAAAGATTTAAGCCATGGAAGACTAAAAGTTGTTTAACCTTAAGGTGGCACAACAAGTGGCACCACTAAAGTGGGGACCTTCAGACAGTTACTCATGCCCTAGTCACCTCATGGCTTGACTACTGCAAGATTAGCTATAGTATCAGAATCTCGTGGGCTTGAATGTGCTTCTTCTCCTCTCCCTTTTACCTTCATGTGAATTTGGGGCAGGGGTGTGTCTGTCTGAGATGTTTTTGTAACCCTCCCCCCTCATCTGGCTTCCGCAAAGTTTATCTGCTCGTTGCCTTGTTTATGAATCTTCCCTCTCTCCATCAAGGTCATCCTCTTTACTCTCCCCATGCCCATAATATCTGCCCAGCCAATTTGATCTGGCAGGGTTGGCATGCTCCGGGTTCCTTCGATTAAACAATGCCATCTATTGGGACCCCAGAAGCGCCCCTTCTCTGTCACAGCACCTGCCCTCTGGAATGAGGTTCCCCCCAAGATCCAGATGCCCCACCCTGCTGGTGGTTCGAAGAGTCTTGAAGATCTGACTCTTTGCCGGGCCTTTGGTGAGGGGCAGGGAAGCCCCCTTTCGATTATATGGGTTTGTTTCCTTTTGTTCCTGTCCAGTTTTGTCATCCTTGCCATCTTTACCCTTCATTTTTGTCTCTTGCTGTTTTTCCTGTTTTTATGGTTATACTTGTAAAGTGCCCAGAGTCAGCTGGGAGTCAGGTGGCAGAAGGAGGGGGAGGGGAGGGGGAGGGAAGATCTTAAAGTCCAAACTAAGTGGTGGAAATACCATCAAGGTGATTAACACCTGGGCAATTCCAGTCATTAGATACATAGCTGGAATAGTGAACTGGACTCAAGCTGAATGAAAAGCCCTGGATAGGAAGACCAGAAAAATGATGACAATGGATCATGCCCTTCATCCACGCAGTGACGTTGACAGACTCTGCTTACCAAGGAGCACTGGTGGGCATGGAATGTTACAAGTACACCACACAGTTGAAGAAGAAAAAAGGGCATTGGAAGAATATCTGAAGGACAGTAAAGAAGATGTTCTGAAACTAGTACACCATGAAGGCTTACTGAATAGTGAAGAGACCAAACTCGCCTATAAGAAAGACCAACTGAAGAATAGAAAAGGGACATGGGAAGGCAAAGTATTACATGGCCAGTACACAAAAAAACCAGGAGGCAAAGCAGATAACAACAAGACCTGGCAATGGCTAAGAGCAGGAAAATTGAAGGAAAAGACAGAGGGGCTACTTCTGGCTGCACAAGACCAAGTCTTAAGAACAAATGCATATAAAGCCAGAATTGAGAAGACAGCAACTGACAGCAAATGCCGCCTCTGCAAAGAAGCTGAAGAAATGGGACCACACAGACTGACTACAAACAACGACATAACAAAGTAGCAACAATGCATTGGAATATCTGCAAGAAATACCATTTGCCTGCAAGCAAGAACTGGTGGGACCACAAAACAGACAAAGTAATAGAAAATGAGGAAGCTAAAGTGCTTTGGGACTTTAGCATTCAAACAGACAAGCACCTGCCACACAACACCCCAGACTGAACAATTGTTGATAAGAAAGACAAAAAAGTCTGGATAGTGGACACTGCAATACCTGGAGACAGCAGAATAGAAGAGAAAGAACTGGAGAAAATCACAAAATATAAACACCTGCAATTAGAAATAGAATGACTATGGCAAAAGAAAGCACAGATAATACTACTAGTGATAGGCACCTTGGGTGCAATCCCAAAACATCTAGAGCACTACTTGAACACCATCGGCATTGATAAAATCACCATCAGTCAATTGCAAAAGGCAGCTTTACTTGGAACACCTTATATCCTACAACGATACCTTTAACACCATCAAACAACAACATCTGCCTATCCCAGATATTTGGGAAGGACTCGATAGGTGGATAAAAATGCCAAATCCAGTCTAAACATCTGGCCAACTATGTGACCGACCACAGTAATAATAATAATAGTAGTAATAATTAGTAGTAATTACTACATGGATGGAAGAACACCAAGGGGTTGGACTAGAAGACCTCTAAAGATCCTTCCCAACCCTATGATTCTATGAAATCCCTTGCAGGAGGCTAAATTGGGAAGTAGAAAAGAAGCTACATCTGCTGGTTAATGACTGCAAGAAACTTACCAAACTGAAGAAGATAATGTCAACCCCTTCTGAACATCTGCCAAGTAAACTCATGGATATGTTAAAAAAGTCAGCTGGAGCTGAGCTTGATTTGACTGTGCTGCTTTTATTCATTAAACCAGTGTTTCTCAATCTCAGTGACTTTAAGATGTATGGATTTCAACTCCCAGAATTCCCCAGCCAGTCCACATATCTTAAAGTGGCTGAGGTTGAGAAATACTGCATTAAACTAACTGTTAATCCAAGGGGAAACAAAATGCTGAGCCAAGGGTGGGCAATGCGGGAGATGTATGTGGCCTCCCAGGAGACTGCGACTGCACTGCTGAAATTCAGCAACGAGAGCAGCCCCATTCTGATAATAGGATTTGGACCACTTTTAGTTTATGAAGCATCAAGGACAGGCGTGGGAGCAGCCAAATCCAACAGGCTTAAGACAAGCAAAAAAATATCAGCTGTGCCTCCTCTGGCAATGCCCCAGGATGGCTTTCTGCGACTCTCCATAAACCAAGAGGTTAAATTATAATTTCTAACTGTTCAAAGATTGCCTAAGCTACAACTGCCACAAATGAGCCAAGGATACACCCTTATTACAGACTAAGAACAAACCATGGCTGTAGCTTATGATTTGTAATTAATAGTCAGTCAGTCAGTCAGTCAGTCAGAATTAATAGCTTTTCACCTAATCATAACGTGATCATGTTTCTGGATTTTGATAACGTGATACGCTAAACTTCAGTATCACTTAGCCGGTAATGCATGTATGATCTTTGTATTGTATTGTGCCACCACAGTGAAAACTGAAATTCAAACACTGCCATCTGTCCTATGCATGTTCAGGGTTTTTCTTTCCTGGAAAGTGGTCTACACGTGCCCATTTATCTGTTGTCTTCCTACCCAAAAACAACAGTAAAAATTCAGCTGCTCAACTGATGTAGTACTGGCATTTTCTGAAAGCCAGTTTTCCTTACGGCAGAAGGTACAAGGGACTTGTGAGGAAGAAATAGCGAACATACCCAAGTACTGAACTGAAGTACTACTTCAGTGATATATACAGTATGCAGTTCAGAAAGTCAGCTGCTTTTTTCTTGATGGGTGTATTTTTCTCAAGTTCGACATGACGTCAGAAGGGACAAATAAGAACATAAGGTACCCAAATGGGAAACGGGTGAAATAAGGCTTCTCATAATTTTCAGGAGGTGAACCTCAGACCTCTCATGATTCACATGGGGCTGTACATGTGTTAGGGTACATGGACCATAGGCTTCAACCTCTCTATGAGCATCCAAAACTCCTAACACACACAGCAGGCTTTTTTCTTGACTGGATTGTCTCCAGCTTGGAAGCATTGCCTGGAGCTACTTATCCATGCCTTCTAGTTAAAGTAACCATAGCAACACAATGCAGATGTATTCCAAGTGTTCATCCAGCTAGCTCATTTATGCCAGGGCTACAGAGGGACCGAGTCAAGGATAGTTGCCAGTGACGTATTTGAAATGAAAGTCTCTTCTCTCCCAGCTCTTGGTCTCCTACCTTTCACTCAGCAAAAGGCCTTTAAACATCTATGAACAATTGCAGGAAGGCAAATTCTAAAATTGTACAATAGGGTCAGTTAAGATGAATAACGTGGGATCTGCTTTCAGAGAGACCATCAGCACTACTCATTTTTCTTTTTTTCTATATTGGAGGGAACTTGTGTCTGTTGAAATCTTGTGTCTTAACAGTCCAGCACAAGGTTATATTGACTGTAGTTGCCAAACAAGCTAAATATGGTGGCCGCGGTAGTCTAGCAGGGCACTAAGTAGGGAAAGGTACTTTAGGGAACATATAAACAGATATTCTCCTGCCATCCTTCTCAACCCCAAACATCACAACATTGCCTTCTTTACTGCTGCTGTTCAAAGTGGAATTGAACATCAGCCTTCTAGAAAAAGTTGTCTAGAAGCCTTGAATTTTTTATATGAGAAAATGGTAGAGATGGTGGGAGTTTTTGTGTCACTAAAACATTTGTCCAAGGACCAGGCAAATAGAGGAGCTATGCATAAACCACCCAGGGCAACCACACTCATGTCTTTCATATTCACACTCAATTTGGAAAAGGTGCCCCTAGGAATGCAGAAGCCCTGTATTTTTCAGGGATGTTAAAAAGAGATTCTTGGGCTCTACAAGAGATATAGAACACACACAGTCTATGCATCCTTATTTACTCCAGGTTAATAGCTTGTTTAATCAATATCAATCACCAAGAGCCACCACTATAGGAACAGCAAACTACCTTTCACTTCTGAATTTCAAGCACTTTAACCAGATTAATCCAGAAACCGCAAACCTCTCACTTAAAGCACATTGGCTTTCATTATTGGTATCTCCCATTCAAGACAGCTGTATTAAAGTAGTAATATTTCTTTTCTCTACCACAGTCTCTAAGATAATCTTTTTGTTATGGATATGCTGTATATGATCTGTAGGTCAGGGTCTATGTTCTAGCAGCTGCAGCTAAATTCTGTGGTGGCATTCCTTCACTTTAAAACACAGTAGTCAAAGTATTTGGAGGGATTCTTGAAAGGGAGATCCTATGTGGGAATGTCCACTGTTAGAACAATTGTTTCTTTACTCCATACAGTCAGCGGTGGAGACAATCATCTGTCTCTGCCTGTTATGGCAACTATAGAAGAACTGTGCTTCTGCAGAATACCTCTAACTCACTGCCTGGGAAAGCAGAGACAACAGACTTGCCACATGACAAGCCACTTTTGAGCTCTCATTCCTGCAGAAAGCCAGAAGCAAAGGAACATGTAACAAACTGTATGTTTGCCTGGTATTGCAGCTTCGGGTGAAAGAGGGGAAGCAGGTGCAGTAATGTGGCTGGGTTAGGAGGTGATCTTATTAGGAGCTACACAATAGAAATCCGGCTCTGCTTGGCTGCTTTGCTTCACAACTAATTCCATCCAACATGGCAAAACCTCACAGTCTCGCACAGAGAAGACTTAAGCAATAAAATGGTTACAAATGGACAAGGATATCCAAACAGATTCATTTGTAGCTCAGATTTCTGAAATAAGAAAGGTCCCCTGTAGCACTGAAATGTGGGTGTTTTTTTAAACATCTAGAAGATTTTTTTTAACTGTTCAAAATTAAAGAAGGAAAATAAGGGGAAACCGGAGTAGTTTCCCAGTGATACAAAATATTTAATTAGGCAGTCATGTCAAATGTTGAACAAAGGGAAAAAAGGACAGGTATTTATTAATAAATACATATTATTATTAGAACTACTTCCTCTTCTGCCCATCTGTGTGCTCAGAGCAGAAACGTACATCTTAAAAAAAAAACAATCTCTCTCTCCCCCCCGCCCCCCCCCAATGTGTGGTATGTGTCTTCCTCAATCTCAGGTCCTCCACCAGAGGCTGGGAGTTTGAGGGTTCTGCGCAGTATCTTAGCTGTTCCTAGCACTGCACTCTTCTGGACAGAGAGCTCTGATGTTGTCCCTGGGATCTGTTGGAGCCGCTCTCCCAGCTTAGGAGTCACAGCCCCAAGTGCTCCTACCACCACTGGGACCACTTTGGCCTTTACTTTCCACATCCTCTCTAGTTCTTCCTTCAGGCCTTGGTACTTCTCCGGCTTCTCATGCTTTTTCTTCCTGATGTTGTTGAAGTTGATGTTCCTATCACCACCGCTATCTTCTAGTCCTTGTCTACTACCATGATGTCTGGTTAATTGGCCTTTACCTGCCTGTCCTTCTATACTAAAACAATTTAACCAGAAAGTTAAAAAGCTAGAAAGAAAAACAACCTACACTCCTATTACAAAAGGATTATTTCTGCACAATAATCAAAATACTATCAGTCAGGAGAATGTGATTTTCCCTTTGAGTTACATTTCTCATTTTGGAGTAACCACCAAAATGAAGACTACATGCTCTCTTGGGTAAAATGGCTTTTCTGATCAATCTGAACATCAAAACCTTGGAGTAAGCTTTTTAGAGCTTCAAGAAATCATTCTCAGTTGTGGCTGGAAACAGACCAGAAGCTAGTGTAGTTATTTCAATAAAGGAGCAGGATAGACCCAATAATCAACTCTGGCCCACCGGAATAAGAAATTAAGAGTTTTCATATGCAATTTGTCTATTTCCACTCCACTGATTAAAGTCTTCCAAGGACATTTCTGCATTAGCAGAGTTTATTATGTCAGATTAGCACCCATAGCTCCTCTAGAATCCACATTATTTCTTTCTTGGGAAGAGAGAGAAGGTAGTAAAACCATATTCATTTATTTCCTGACCCCCTTCCCACTTTCCTCTTTAAAAGCAAATGCTTAATATGAGCTTAAACAGACAGGGTCCTACATTAAATATCCTTCAGCACCAGAGACACAATCAAAGCTTCAAAAGGAAGGGAGAAGTTTGACAATTCATGGTATTTCTCATTCTTGCCCCTCATCCATCCATCCATCCATCCATCCATCCATCCATCCATCCATCCTTCCTTCCTTCCTTCCTTCCTTCCTTCCTTCCTTCCTTCCTTCCTTCCTTCCTTCCTTCCTCCCTCCCCTCCCCTCCCCTCCCCTCCCCAAATTTATCACCACCCTTCTCACTGCAGAGTGACTCTGGACAGTTTACAGTAAAAAAAATAATAATAATCATGTATTTTAGCTGCAGAAAGGTGTCCCCCCTACAGGAGAACTGAGTGCTAAATCAAGTTACCTTACATTGTGGAATAATAGTTCCACACCCCATGAGTAGAAGAGGCCAACAGATGAAAAAAAAAAAAAAAGTTGATTTGGCAACTATCACTGGATCTGTCTTGCAGGAGCAGATAGCAGCACTGGGATGGTTATAATGCTTATAAACATGCATAGCTCATCCATTTCTCATTGGTTTAATCTATGTTTTTGCCTTATATGGTTAAACTTTATTTTTTGCACATATAAAAGCACTTTCTTCCCTGTATGGTCTTTTAAAATCCTGACTGGTTATTTCCCCATCCTAGAATATCCCAATGTGCATACTAATTTTCTACTTTGGGATCCTTGTATGTGACCTCTCCGTTTAGAGATAACGGAAAAGGGCCTTTATATGTCCCTACAATTATAAAGTGCAAAATCAAGAAGGTGTTAGCACAGAGTAAGCGTGGGGGGAAGTAAGCAGACAGCTGATTAACAGACTTGCATTTATGATAGTTTAATAATAGAGCTGTCACAATAAGAGAGATTTACTAATTGCAGAGACTTTTCCTTTCAGGTTCCCATCACATTACCATTTAAATCCCTAGGCAACGCTTTCTGAACACCTCCTTATTGGGGGTGGGGGAAAGAGGGGGAGAGAGACATTCCTTATGGTTCTTATTCAGTCATTCAGCACCAAGTCAGAGAAGTAAGACTTTATTTAAATGGGGAGAAGAAGAAAAAAAAAAAAAACTAGGACTGTTATGGAAGAGACAATGTCAGCTACTAGGGGCATATATAAAATCTTGCTATAACGTGTTGCTATTGAGATCGACATGCCAAGAAGAAGCTGCTTTATAACACTGAGCCACCCAATTCCTGTTAGGTAGGCATATGCAGACCAGTCTAGATCAACACATATCAGATTCCATGTTCATGCAAAATTAGGTATCTCAATAAACAGTATACTTCCTTAGTTTAAGCACAGGATTAAGGGATACACAGAGGATATAAGAAGTCCTTATATCACCCACATCTCCAGAAGCCTTAATTGTTGACACACTGACTGGGTTCATGCATGCTAAGCTAGAGATTGCTTCAGCATGGCTTGTTGAATTAGCCATAATTATCAAGATCCATGCTAAGCCAAAACTAAATAAACCACATTATAGCTCAGCATGATATGTGAATTCAACCATTGTGTTTTAGGAGATGCTTCTGTAAGGACTCTAGACTTTTCTACTTAGGCATTACCAGTCTATATTAATCCTAATATGTAGACTTCAACTCCCATAATCCACAGCCAGTGTGATTCTTGGCATTAGGTTAGGAAAGACTGGCCTAAACTTGATGTAATTAGAATTGCAGTTCCCTTTCCAAATAGTGTAGTAACACATTTATTTCTTTATTTCAGGGATGTATAGGGCTACCTAACGCAAACAAAGTAACTCTGGGCAGCCTAAAACATTCAAATTGTAACATTCCAACATGGAATCCATTTTGGATTGCATTCTTGCTATTTTGCATCATCCAGCTCTTGATCCAGTTGCTGATACCACTCAAATTTCTGCATACACCACACTTTTTATGTTCACACACCATGGACCTTGCCACAAATAACCCTGAAGTCTCCATCAGCTGAATGGTGTGCCTAGGAGTCATGGCTCAATAAGGACACGATGGAGACACTGAGGAAAACCAGCAAGGATGGTGGAATGTAGGGCATTTGCCAGTGACAGGATCGTACTATGGCAGTGCAACTGAGACCAAATTTTAATAAAGATAAGTTTCAAGAAACTCTAAAGTAACAGTTATAAATAAGAGGTAAAGGGGGGGAGTAAGTTCATATGATCAAGCTATGGCTTTGAAATAGTCACCAAACATTTCTAGTTTTTGCTAAACATATGAAAAGATAAATTGGGCATATGCATATTATCTGTTGACCAAGGACTACACCCAACAGAGCCAATATCTAGCTTATTGGTGCTCACATGTAAAGGAAACACATTTACTTTAGAACCAAATCCCTTCTCACTTTCAGTAATCTTCCCTAGTTAGCATCTAGGAGAAATCTCCTGTTCCCCTCATACTGTACGCTGAATAAATGTTTTTGTTGTTGTTAAAGGAACAATCCTAGTCACATCCCACAAGAAACCTTGCACTAAAACTTCAGCCCAAGTTCGATGACAGTGGTGCTCAAATGCTGTCTTCTTAAATGGTGGGGAGAATTATATTAAGGTAAATCTTTATACAGGGCTGGAAATAAACATTAAACACTTTTGCTAACTATCAATCCTCTGCTCAAGACATTAGCAAAGTAATGATGCTTCAGCCATATACTGCTTCTCATGAAAGTTGATTAACAGGTCAGCTTTAAACAGGTTTGATTCCCAAAATGCTATTAAGCCATGCTTTCCTTCTCCCCAGGCTCCTACATGCTAAATAGATTAGCATCCAGCTGATCAAAAACTGAATAATTACAGTAAGCCAAGAAGGTTAGTGGCAAGATAAATTTACTGGCACCTCATTAGAAGAGGAAATCAAAAATGTTCATCTGTTCATTATGCCTGATTAGCACTGATCCACCAGAGACCAGTTTGACAGGCTGACAGCTAGATTAGTTGTACTAGTGCAGTGTTGTCCAAACTTGGCCACTTTAAGATGAGTGGACTTCAACTCCCAGAATTCCCCAGCCAGCATGGCTGGCTGGGGAATTCTGGGAGCTGAAGTCCACTCATCTTAAAGTGGCCAAGTTTGGACAACACTGTAGTAGTGTCATGGGCATGACCTGCATTGAGCAACCACATTGAAACCTTCTACAATAAGAGTGAAACCATGATGGTCAAATATATGATTCAGCTGAATTATGAACAGTGAAACTTACATTTAAAAAACAGAGAACAATGTTCTGGAGACCATGTTTTCCCATTTTATCAGTTGGATCCAAATGTTTCCAAATATACTTCCTTTCAGCCAAAGGGAAAGCTGTTCCAAACTTTATCAACATAAACCTACTCTATTGTTATTAATATAAATCAGTTAATGATGAACCGATTCAAGAAGGAAGGAAATTAGAAGGGCCCACAATTTACATCACATTTCTATTATGAAATCTATGCTAGATTAAGATATTTCAGTGTGTTTAGTATCATCATGTATACAGTATCATCATGTATACATCATGTCTTACAGATACCATATGTCCATATACAGATACCATATGTCCTTTATTTCAGAAAGCTGTCCTTTGGATTAATTTAATTATTTATTTTCTTGGTTTTGCTCTTGAATTTTCCTTTGTAAAACAAAGTTATAAACATAAACAATTTTTTTTATCCTTTTGAACCTCTTTCAGATTTGCCCCTTTTTCAGGTTTGTCCATTATTTTTCCCAAGAAAATACGGTCACTATAATCATGTGTGAATAGAAAGGTAAGCTGAGAAGGATACATGCAGTTATCAACACAGATTAAGAGTAAACTCAGAAGCCCTGCTAAATTTGGCTATTCTCTAAATAAGGAGCCTTGGCTGCATAGTATTGAAGTAACTCAACAGATGAGTAAGTATACCCCAGTATCTGTTGTCCAGAAGTTTCCATCACATTCCTTCCACAACTCTTCCAAATGGCCTGCAGCTATGCAAAGTTGGCGGGCCACACCAAATTAGAATATATCAATGTGACCTCATTTACAATACCTATAATTTTTATTTCAGGCTTTGACACAGAAGAGAGTCACACTGTCTTCTCATTGTTGTTAGCCCTACCTTAAATAAGTTCATTCATGAGGTACAGAACCCAGAAGTTCTTTGTTAACTTCCTATAAAACAAATGTTACGAAGAGTTAGTTGACTAAGAAAGGGAGCTCTGCTTTTTTATACAAGAAGAGTTCTGCTCTATTCTTTCTCAGATTTACACTTGGCCTGCCCAGGAAGATAGGGAAAGTGATTAATTTCCCTCTACTGTAGAAAAAGGAGGATGAACATACTTCCATAGTTTGTGTTACATGCCAATTTGTCCAACAAATGATTCACCGCTATTTGCTGCGCCCATTCTTAATCTACTATTTTGTCAGTTTTTTCAAGCACATCTTTCATTTTGTCTGGCATTTTCTTCTCCTGTTTTCTGAGCTGGCATTTTTACGTTGCAAAACCTAACACATACCTGAATTCAGAAGCTTAATTTACCTGAGCTTTTTTTTTTTTACTGATCTCAGCTGCTCTGTTAGTGGGAACCATAGACGCTTCTCAATTTTCAATTTTCCAATCTAAACATTTAAATAATGCTCTTGATTCTGAATCCTTACTTACTGCTCCTAGACACTTTTTAGATTGCAGCCAATGTTTTTTGTTCCGGCAGTATCCATGTTTATTTCTAGTATCATTTCTTAATCTTAGTTTTATTACTTATGTTCAGTATCATTTTTCTACTCAGCTTTGGCTCACTCCTCTACTGCGTCTTTTCCATGAATAAGTATGACAGAAGTTACGTTGCTCATTTTGGGTTAAATATTATTTTGTCATGTTTTTCTTCTATTATTTCTTCCACAAGTTCAAACCTTCTCTTGTGTATAGATTCCTCTGTGTAAAAAGATCAAGTTGGTCTTGACTTTAGATGACTACAGGGTTGTGCCCTAACCCTAATTCTGAAGCCAAACTCAACTTCATTTTTTTACCATGATAAAGTTCAGACAAAGCAAAAACTGAGATTATTATGTAAATGTAGGAATAAATATATATCAGTAAGAAAAGTAGAAGTGAAAGCCATATCTTAAAAATTAGTCCAAAAACAGAGAAAATTGAAGTTCAAGAAATATTTCTAGGAGAAAATCTGTTGTAAGATATTTACATTCCATATCGATCATAATACATTTTGAGGGGAAATCTCCAACTATTTGAGCGTACCCATGCTTTGAATGTAATTTGCACAACAGTATTCCCTGTATCAAAGACATTTCCCCTTGAATGTGCTGGGATCTAATTTGCAATAAAATATAAGATTCAGCTACCATTTTTCTTCTCTGTTTAGCTGGCATATAACCTCTTATTTGCCTCAAAATATTTCAGTTCCAGAGTATGGAACTTTGATAGCAAAATCAGCCTCTTTTTCCATTTTTTCCCCTCTTAAGTAGTTAAAAAAAAAAAAAGAATAGGAGAGATTCTGAGATGCTTTTCCTTTTTTTTTTTTTTTTTTAAGAGAAAAAGTTTGTTACTTACCATCAACTCTCTTTGGATCTTATGACATGATCACTTCCTTTCTACTGCAATGTTCCATACAGGCTTTGAGATCTGCTATAGGTAGGGACCCCAACGCAGCACCTTTTTTGGCACCCACCAGTCTCCCTGCCTGTCTGGTTTTTTTACATTAACTAAAATATTTCAATTAAAAGCCAAGCTGACATGTTGCAAAGCAACCCCCTCAATCATCCATATCTTCTTTCCTGGGAAATTAAAATTAGGGGCACCACATCTGGAGCTCAGTGCTTCATCTGGAGAGGTGCCCATCTACCTGGAAAAAGACAAAGATAGTAAGGAGTGTTCTTATGGGAAGGCTCGCTAGAGAGGCAACATTGTGGTAATTCAATGCTTTACAAAGGGCTATGTTCCCCCATGGCAGCCATTCTATGAATGGACAAGCCCACTAGCAGGTGTTTTGTACAAACATCACAACATGTTTTCAAAATTCCAAATTGATCAGCCAGACCTTTGTGCTATCATCCTTCTTGTCCACATATTTTGGCTCCTGTCTTTTCTCCATGACCATCTTCTGTCAGGGCTTCTCTCTCTCTGTGTTAAGATGAGCTCAGACCAATTACCATGACATCTGTAAAGGGAAGCCTCAGCATGCATTTCTGATTTTCCTTCTGCACTTGCACCTTTGCTCACATTATCTTTGGCTGACTTTTATTACATCCTCCAACGGAATTAGACTTTCAGGTTGGGTTTTGGGTTCTTTCGTTTTTCACTCTTGCATTTTTACACTGATAATGGCTGTCACTTTCAGTTTCTCAAATTAATATTCTCTCCTCCCCCCCCCCCCCTTCTGTTAAACCTGCTCATTCTTTGATTTTATCTTGGTTAGATTATTGCAGTTCCTTGCTGGCTGCTTTGTCTCTATCACACATCTCTTATTTCTTTCTTCTGTTCTTCTCTGTTACAGGGAAAAGTAACTTTATTACACCTTTTCTTCTCTCTTCATTGTTTACTCTAATCCTCCTCTTGCATTCAGTTGGGGGGAGTTTCTGTTACCTTTAAATGTATCCTTTCCATAGATCCCTTATGTAAATGACTAAAGGGGAAACAGTGCAATAAAAATATTGTGTGGCAACACCTGGTGGCTGACCTTGTCTGGGGTTAGAAGTAAACAGGATTGAGAGACCTCCAGGGAATATCAAGGTTGTAGACTAGATTGGGAGTCAGATGGCAATGGCTAACCATTTTTATACTGCTGCCAAGAAGGCTATGCAATGTACCTATGGACTCAGCAGGAGCTAAGTTTGAGTTGGCAGTTTTTACTGCTCCCAGTAAAGTGGCCATTCAGATACCCACAGGAAGCCCACCAAAAGAACAAGAGCATAATAACCCCCTACTCATTATCGTCCACAGAAACTGTAATGGTATGTGGGAATGACTTGGGAGACAGGGGGAAGATCTGCAGCCAAGGCAATGGTTGGATAAGAGGCAGCTTAGCCCACAGTAGGAATGTGGATGTAGCAAATGCCTCAGAAGAGACCCTCCCTAGTTTCTTGGGCTGTAAAGGCAATAGGGGAGAAATGTACTTTCAGACATGCAAGATTCTGTTAATGTGACCTTGTAATAAAATAGAGCTAGTTCTTCTGGGTGTGCTTCTTGTCTGCACTACCTTGCAATGCTGACAGAAACTGATGTTGAGACATGCTGTGGATTTCTCTATTCTCTTTCTAAAACATTATATTTGGTGACAGTAATACCACAGATTAACTCTAGGCTAAATGATGTATTTCTGTTTATCTGTCTTGCAGTTCACAATTTGATTTCATTCTGACCCTGAGAGAGATGTGATTTTGCATGATCTAGGGTTAATTTACTGTTTAAAATTTGAATCATGATATTGGAAAAAAATAGAAGATAATATTGATGTGTGTTTGTGTATGTGAATATATATGTATTTAAATGGACTTTTAAATATATTTATAACTAAATACAATTAAGGTGCATTTTTTAATGTTTTACTTAGTTGCTTTTAGGTAGTTTTTCAATTTCTTTCTATTACCTAGGGTATATTCTTTTTTTGTTTTTTTCTCCCCTTTATCTACTTTAGTATACGGGCTTTACCTTTTTTTCTTTTCATTATACAGCTTCTTTTGTATAAAACTGTTTCTTTTTAAAAAGTATATAGTTTTACATAGTTACATAGTGATTTAGTGTATATATAACATTGCAAACTATTAAGGTTTTTAAAAGAAATGTTAATTGTAATATCTTTGAAATTTAATAAAAAATAAACATTAAAAAAAAATAACTTTAAGAAAAAAAAAGAGAAAGCCAAGTTTTCTCCACATACTTTGATAATTTGATACACTTCTATGATTCCTCCCCTTACTTGCTCTTTTCCCCTGCAGAGACTTTGATAATGATGAAGTTCACAGATCATACTAAGTCATTGTATGAACTCAGTCAATTGTTGATTCAACAAACAATGGTTAAAGAAACAATGAGTTCATGTTATATGTGAACCCAACTAGTGCATTTTTTCCTTAGACTTGATTTCCTTGATTAGAAATAATCAATAACTTGATTATTTTGGCTACCCTTTTCTGCATATTTGGTGGCCCAAACTCCCCACAGCATCACATATTTCACATTTAGATTGTACAGAACACACGTAGTTGTTTTGTACAAAACATGAGTAGGCATTTAAGAAGCTTCAGAAACTTCTAGTCTGATATGATCTGCATTTCCTGGGTTAACACTTCGATTGGAAATTAGCTAGCCGATGTTGTACTTCCATAGGATGCATAACAATCCTCAGTTCAGAAATAAAAAGGTGCTAATATATATTTACAAATGTAAATTGGGAAAAATATGTAAAAATTAAAATATGTATTCAAAATGAGTTTTTTGTGGTACAGATAGAAGTAAAACTAATATAGTAAGTCTCTTCGGTATCATACCTATGGGTGAGTACATGCAAAAGTGAAAGTGAAAAGCTAGAACAGAAACAGACTACTCAGTCTGTCCGCGTTATACAGTCCAATCTCCCTCAGTGCGGACTGCTGGATTCTAACTCCCAGAATTCCAAGGGTGGCATGGTGGTTAGGCAAAGTCATGATGGCTAGGAACAACTGAAGTGTCGTCTCCCACATGGCAGGTTGGAGAAGGCTAATACAGTCCAACATGTTCTCACAGTTTTATCCTATATTGTGGCAAAATAACTTCTCACAATAAGAACTGCGTGAGTCATTTCCAAAGAATTAAGGGAAAGGAAAATATCCCAACTGCCAGTTAAAATATTGAAGTGTTTAAAAGCCTAATATGTTAGATAACACAAAAACAAAAACATACAATACCAAAAGTGTTTAAAAATATTTTTAAAGATAAAATTGTAGAAATAGAAAATTAAATGAACTTTGCATAACTGATTATGCAACACACATATTTTAAAACTATACTAACTTATTGCACTTGTATCTTTCAAAGACTAATGACCTGAAACTAATACAAAAACTATCTGGCCCTTACAAGAGCTGTTCACTTGCTACTTGTTAAAAAAAATGTTAAAAACATATCACTGTCACTTCTTTTTAGATCAAATGTACTTTTATGTACATTAACATTTTAATTTGCCTTACTAATCCCTCATAAAGATATATTTAGTACTTACTGAGAATGAAAAGATATATTTAAAAAGATTATTATTCTTACCTATGTAAATTGAACAAATAGGATTAAGATTAAGTAGAAAGACCAAACTAATAACAGGTACAGCAATCAGCCTTAGAACTGACAATGAAGATACTGAGGTGGTGGGTCATTTCTGCCTTTTAGGATCATCTATCAATGGTAAAGGAATCAGCAGTCAAGAAATATACCCCAGACTAGTACTTGGTCAAGGAGCCATGAAGGCCTTGGAAAAGACATTCAGATGCCATGATGTGTCTATACTGTGAAGATCAGAATCATGCAGGCAATGATTTTACTTGTGATAATCTATGGAAGTGAAAGTTGGACACTGAAGAAGCAGGATAGAAAAGGTATTGACCCTTGAATTTTGTTTCTGGAGAACACTTTTGAGAACGCCATGGATAGCCAAGAAAATAAACAAATGGATCATAGAACAAATCAATCCAGAGGCTGAGTCACATATCACCAGGCTCAAATTATCATCTTTTGGACACATGGTGTAAAGACCCAGCTCCCCTGAGAAGTCCATAATGCTGGAACGAGTGGAAAGAAAGAAGACAACCAGTGGTAAGGTGGACGGGCTTGATTACAGCGGCAGAGGCACACCATTCAGACACACGAAGGGCCAAATGGGGGGATAGATCATCATGGAAGTGGTCTATTTATGTAGCCACTAAAAATCAACACTGACTTGATGGGAAATGATCAAGCAAGCAAGCAACATAAGCTGGTTAAAATAGTACATTTACTAGTGAGTTCAATATAAACTAAGATAAAGAACAGCTGGTTTAATCTGTAACTTTAATGAGGTTTTCTTTCTTTTTTGTCTCTGAAAGATGATTGCTCTATTCCAAAATGGGAAAGAACTTAATATATCTGGTTGATCATGATGATAAACTGAAAATGCACCAGCTGAATGTATTAAACTTTGGAGAATATGTTACATGGTTATTGCCACACAGGGAGTTGGTTTCCACTAACAAACATATCAAGACACATGAAGCCCATGGTCCAATCTTCAAACACAAAACTACAGACTTAGATTCCCATTTATTGTTGATGCTATTCAATGATCTTTTACGAAAAACAAAGGTAAAATAAAACAACCCAGAACAGTAGCTCAACTGGAGCTTAAGAATTTTTCGATTACTAAGTGGCAGTTCCTTGGATATTAGAGAACTTGGAGAATCTATGACCACAGTGCCCTCTTGTGACTACTTTGACTTAGAACAGATTGAAAAGTAGGAAAACCTGTAACTAAGCAAAGACATCTGAATGTAGTACTTGTGAAAAATCACCAGAATCATCACATCTCAAGTCCTGGACTAAAGATTGGAGCTGAAAGACCAACAGAGATCAATTGCAATATATTTTCCTCAATGCAGCTGACAGCTGTTTTAAGCAAAAGCAAGCAAGCACAGTTGCTTGAATGAGGGACCGATAAATCACTCAGTGTCACTTTTATAGTGGTGAAGTTCAATATCTTTGGCAGCCTACGGTTTCAAAAGATCACACACCAAACATTTCTGTGTACCACATTCCTCAGTTACATCCCCTTGGTTTATCAGCTTTTGAACTGAGAAACTACATAGAGAAATTTGGAGATGTATGTAGCAGTTTCCTGGATCACAACCAGCACGTTATTCCAACAAATATGTGTTAAATGTGGTTTAACTATGTTGATCAAATAAAATTCTTGTTTCCCAGCTCAAACTTCAGGATGACTAGCGAAACAACATTTTCTGAGAAAGGAAGAGCTTGCTTATAAAGTAACTCAAGCTTTTAATCAGCTTCCATTTTAGTAGTCATTTTACCCGGTATGGTGTAATGGTTAAGATGTTGGATTAGAACTCGGGAGATCTGGTTTAAGTTCCACCCTTAGCCACAGAAGATCACTTTGAGTGATTAGCCTCAAACCATGATCTATCCTATCCCATAAGGTCAGGGAAAAATGGAAAGAGGGTTACCTTGAGGTCCTAATTGTGTGATATACGCAAATAATAAATAAATAAATAAATACTGATAAATTATAGTAATATGGACAAGCTCCAATATGGAGACTCTTATCCTGATCTGTATTTTCAGGATCCTGATGTGAACTATAGCAATCTGTTCACAGGAATAGTCCAGCAGAGCTCAAGTTGTCCATTTTCAGACAGAATTGATGCCAACAGAAATAGATTTTGTTGTTAGATTTCAAACTTCTACTAAAAGTCAGTTTCTAACTGATCAGTTGCCTGTTAAATTCATCATCTTAAACTGTCAAGCATCACACCAACTTCAAATCTAAAATAAAAAGTTAGTCCATTTATAATAACCTACTGAGAAGACAACAGATTGATCTAGACTTTGTAAGACATTTTTCCCAGACAGACACAACACATATTTATTCTTCTGTTTTCAGGCTCTAAAAATGGCAAAGAAACTAAAAGAAAACCCTGAATCTTAAGCATAAGTAACTTATGATGAATTGTTTCATTTCTCTCCAAGAAGAAGAGAAATTGCATTCCGTTTCCTCCTCCTAAACACCTACACCTGTGGAAAGTCTTTTCTCTCAAAACCATCACATCAAGTGTTAGAGCATTCTGAAATAGTGAAATTGCTCTTAAAGCTCTTCCTATCTGCAAATTGTCTTGAAAAGAGACAGGGAAGAAGGACCACCCACTTAGACACTTCACTTATGTATGTCCCTCTTTAAGAGTTTTATTACCAGCATGGCTTACATAGCTCCAGCGTGGTGGATTTTGAGTAAGAAATATCACATATTTCCTCCCCTCCCCCAGCTTTTCTTTGTCATTGGAGTAGATACAGTCAATCTGGAAGAAAATTGGCTTACAACAAAGGGCTCATTAAAATAGCTAATGCTATTAGATTTATTCTAGCTTTTATGCTTCCACGTAAACATGCAGCAGAATCATTTTGATAGAGAAAGAGGAGCTGAACAAAGACAGGGAACAAATAGCCTATGGATACACATTATACACAGGGTGTGAGGACAAAGAGGAGTTTGAACTGTCTCCTACCAGCTCAGATAGTTGGCCAGCCATAGGCACTCCAGTTATCATTCCCAAACCAATCTGTTTGGATAGAAATTAAAGCCAAGCATCCTGACAGTTCATCGTGGGAGCTCACTATTTAAGGACATCTCATGCTGCTTGTCAGCAATGCAAATGTTGGAAGAGAAATACAAATGGGACCCAAAACAGGGGTCGATTTTATTATTAGCCAAAGTTCACAAAATGTGCACTTTAACTAGGGAGATTTTGAGGTGAGTTCTCATTTAATATCCATCAGCAGACAGTTTTTAGACTTGATGAGCTTTGAAAAAAGATGATTATAGCTATCTTGTGGAAGAGAAAATGATGATACTTAGCCATAATCATTTAAGCATCCTGCCAGGCTCACAGTGTGCTGTGGGTTGTTGTCAATAAGCTTAGCCAAGCACAAGCATGATCTGTTCTAAAATTTTGGTAGCTGCCTTGAATGTTTGCCAGAGTGGAAAAAAAGTAGACTATACACTGAGTAAGATTTTTTTAAAAAAAAAATAGCCAAACTACCTTTGAATTAAACAAAAAATGTTAACCACCACTTTGAAAAGTGTGATAGACTGTTAAGGGAGGCAAGAAAATTACCATCTCAGGAACTTTTGATCATATACTACATTCATTTCCAAAATGCCAAAGGAAATATTTCAAAGATTCATTTAAATATGACTGTAGAGAGTAAGGAAGTTGATCCTGATGGAAACATGCAAGAACCGTTAGCTATACAAAAGCAGCTGAAATATTTTTTAAGTCCAGGGAAACAAGGTAACATTTGGAAGCAGCTCAGGCAGACACCTCCCTAATTCACTTCAGTATAAGAAGGTGGGGAGGTTCAGCACAATCAGACTTACAAGACTGTTGTTATAGCCAAGTAGTTTTATCCTATCAATGGACTTGATTTCTTGGTCTACCTAGTGGGGCCAACAATGATCGACACCACTCCCCTCAAAACCCTATAATGTTGTTTTCCAACCTGATCACAGAATCATAAAGTATGCAACAGACCTTGAAATCATCAAGTCCAAATCCCTGCCTAGTGCTTACTACAGCATCCCAGACAGATGGTCATCTGGTCTCTACATTGCACTCTTGAGCAGAAAAGAGTCTGCCATTTCCCAAGGCAGTCTATTCGTTTGAGCTATTGATAGCTCTTACCATTAAGAATGTTTTTCCAATGTCCAACCAAAATCTACTTCCTTGTAATTTAATCCCACTGTTTCTTCTCCTGTTTTCTGGAACAACTCTGAACAATTTTTGCCCCTTCTGAAGATAGCAATTACATTTCTATGCGGTGTTCTCTTCTCCAAGCTAAACATACCCAAGATCTCCAGCTATTCCTCGTAAGCTTTTCCTTTCAGTTCCCTTATATCTTGGTTATTCTTCTCTGGATATATTCTAGTTTGTCAATGTCTTCCTTAAAACATGGTGCCCAGAACTGGATGTTGTATTCTATACTAGAAACTCATGGGAATTTTTGTCAAATGCATTGCTGAAGTCAAGTATGCTATGTCCAAAATATTTTCATGGTCAACTAAACTGGTCACCCTTTCAAAAAAAGGTAGATCATACTGGAGCCTGCCAACTACTGCATTATTTTCTAAGCACCAGCCAACTGCTTAATTATCTGTTCCAAATTTTGTCTGGTAACAGTAGCGATTTGGCTGGTCTACTGTTATCCAGGTTTTCTTTTTTCTCCTTTTTCCCCTTTTCCAATCGCTTGGCACTAGCTTGGCAACACTTCAAAGATAACACAACAGAGATAACAAAAATGTGTCAAAGCTAACAAGGATATTAATAAAGGGCTCTGCCATGACATCCACAAACTCCTCCAAGACTTTCAGATGTAATTGATCTGGTCCTTAAACTTGTTCAGGGTAGCCAGGTGCTCCCTAGCAATTAAACAATTAATTAAGTCAGTTGTTTGCTCAGGTTCATTTCAACATAGTTCCTCTTTGTTCTCAGCAAATATATTGGAATTTGCACCATGGCTGGGAATTCAGAAATTTGTTCTACAGGTTGAGGAAAACTGCTGCAGTTCATTTTTAAAAAGCCTAATTTGTTGCCCTGGGAAAATTGAAGTACACATTTGACAGAATCACTCCACCACCAAAAACCATGAAATATTAAAGTGGCTGCATGGTGTCCAAGTCCATCCATCTCCCTCTGTGTGTGTGTCTCCCTCTCTCTCCTTTCTTTCATGGTCTCTGTATGTGACATAAGCTTAACCCTCCATTAGGGACAATAAACTCCAACCATTTCTTCTGTCCCTACCCTTTTATTTATTACTTGACAGGTTTTTGGTAAGCCTTGTTCATCATGCATCACCAACTCCCTTGATTTTTTGCAAATAGTTTGGCGTTGGCAGAAATTTACCAAAGAGTGCTTTCTCAACTGGAGTTCTGAGAGAGGTCACTAGGGTTCCACCAGAGATTGTGATTGAAAAAAATAAACATTTTTTGAACTTCACCCCCCGTACAATGCTAACATTCACAGTAGTGGGAATTTTTACATGCTGCAAGTCAGATGCTGGCCTGCTGCTTTGCTGTTTTTGTAAATGTCGTAACACGTGGACTGTGTAGATTAGAAGTGAATTGTATTGTGAACTTTTTGTCTTTTTTGACATCTTGATGCAAGGGTTCCCTGAGACCTAAAAATTATTTCTAGGGTTCCTCCAGAGTAAAAAGGTTGAGAAAGGCTGTACCAGAGAATCAGCTGGCGATGCAAAAAGGATACATTTCCTTGAGTTCCACCTGGAGAGACAGACTCCAGTGGTTCTACCTCCTCATTCACAATTATGAACATGCTTTAAATTATTAAAATTAAAATTATTAACATTAAAACATGCCTTAAGCATTCCAGTGCATCCGCCTTTGGCAAGTGGAGATCAGACTGTCAAAAGCAGTGTTGTGGTGTCCTGACATAAGCCCCAGACCTTCTCTACATGTGTTGCAACACTGTTGATGAAAGCAGCAACATCCTGAGGATGTCACTGGCCTTAGCCAAACAGGTTGTTTATCCGATCAGCTTTTTAATTTTCTGAAAAGAAGAATGCAAACGGCTAAAGCAGCATATAATTGTGAGGCAATCACTGCTTTTACACGCTGCCGCTTTCTGCTTCCAAAAGCTATAGGACAGCTTCTAGATATTCTCTTATTTTGTTCTGAATTTTTCTTGAGTTATAACAGAGCACTATTTGCAAAAATTACATCCATTTATGTCTGTTTAAACCTGCCTAGGCCCTTTAAATAAAATAACTCTACAAGTTAGCTTTTTTTCCTAGCAAATTAAATTTTCTGGGGGAAAGGGAAGTGAACCGAACCCTACCCACCAAAGATTTGAAGTTTTGTATTTGCAAATGTAGAGAAAATCCTCTGCAAAAAACATTACTGTCTTACAGTAAACCAAACTAGTTATATCATATCCATTCAAGTCACATGACTTTCCACCACTGTGCACATTTCAGTGCTCATGAGTTGGATTCAACAAGATCAGCAATGGAGAAACAGAGGGCCAAAGTACAATGCCTGATGTTTGCTGGATAAACCCCTCAATGGGAATTTGCAAACTTTTAAGTAATGGTATTATGATAGTGATCTTGTTTTTCCATTTCTCCTTCTTTCAAATGAAACATATTTGATATTACAACAGGAATGTCCAGTTCTTTGACTTATGACTGCTCCTGCTTAAGCTATTTCATCGTTTAACAAAACTGGACCAACATATGGATTCATGTTAAACAATCCAGTTGTAACCATTTAAGTCAGTTGATTGAATAGGAATACATTAAGAAATTAAAGAGAACAGCTGGAATGTTATTTAGAAATTTGGAAAACACATATTTCAGGTCTCCCAGTGATGTAATGCTTGTTCAGATATATAAGTTCTTCCAACCACTATATAATGACAAAGAATAGGCTGATATCAGCTATTCAGTTTTGGTTTTTTGTATCCATAACAGAACGTAATTAGATCTGTTGTTCTGTATATTTTCAAGCTATTCCAATATACATGTGCTTTGCAAAAAACCATTGAGTTATCCATCCAGATGGTTTTCTTTCCTCGGCATGACCCATTTAGTGGGTTGTATTATTGTTCTTGTTTTCACCCTTGTAAACCACTCGCTCATGTGTGAGTGGGCAGCCATAGAAATCAAATAATAAATGAGAGAGTCACTAGAGCATATGATCATAGCATATGAATCAATGATGCATCTTGAGCACCACACCTCCATCTATTAGCTAAACTTCTCAGTTTATTTGTGAAGAGGTATCAGTCTCCATCAGGAACAAAATAATTCAATTTAAAATTTACAGAAATACCATACATAAATGCCAAAATAGCCATTTACAATTATGTACTAGATACTGTAATTCTTTATTCCATGCCCATATATTTTTATTATCTCAATTAGTATATTCTAACTGTCATCATAAATAACCAGTTTGGTAACAAATGTATTAAATAATCTAGTATTAGAGAGGTTCTGCAGTAATAAGGGAAGGTGATCCATATATGGATGTCAAAAAATGTTGTAAATATATGGATGTCTGAAAATGTTGTAAATAACTTGACCTACCCTAAGTATAATATGCCAAGAAGTACAAATTGGCAGAGGCCCTTCTAGCCATGACTGCCACCTGCTCCTCCTCAAACCAATGCTTCCTTAAGGGACAGTGGAATGAGCCCCTCTCTCAAAGAAGGTTTAGCCACTGTTAGAACCCAACCACACAACACCCCCCAGGCAGCCTTAACTAGCCAGAAGGAGCATGGATCTAAGCAGGAGGTGGCTGAACTCACAGGACCCTCAGGGCCAACAGGTTGAAACCATTCCCAGATAACTAGGCAAGACTGTACCCTGGGCATCTCCATCAGACTTGTATCATGCTGGTGTCCAAATGGGAACTAATTCAAGCTATTTTGTCCAATAGATCCTCTGCAAATTCCTCTGCATGGCCCTCTAGGTAAATTTCTGAATCCTCCTTCCCCAGGAGGGATCGTGTCACTTTAAACCAGACATCAGGGCAGCTACCCACGGACCCAATGAGGGTGGAGAAGTACTGTCACTTTGCCACCTTTACCACCACAATGTAGGCCTTAATAGCTGCTCTCGCCCGTGTCCGACTGAGTTCATCCTGCATCAACCTCCAGAGGTTTTCTTTTCTTTTTCTCTTCTCTTTTCCTTGCTGGGAGCAGAGAGTTTACAGAATTTTTATCAGCTCAAGCAGAGTACAGGACTTTCTTCCCCTGAACACAAAAGCTCCCCATTGACAGAAGTTAACTCATAAATTTGAAGGGAGAATTTGTGATGATTTAAGAGGTGAAAAGATTGTTAACAGAAAGACATCTGCCAGTATTTTATAGACATGTTTCTAAAGACAGCTTTTCTCATACTAACGATTAATGCCTTATGTAGTCATTCACTTTGCAATATACTCAACTGCTTTAAGAGTTAAGAAGGTGCTGCCTACCTTATGAACCTAAAATAAAATCTCACCAAAACAGCTAAACAGTATCTTTGCATTCATATATTCGAACCCATGTATTCATATCCAATTAAAATTTCAATTTTGAAAGATCCTGAACAATTCAGCTAATAATTCATAATTCAGCTACCTCTGAATTCATACAAAGGAGGCTCTGGCACCCCAAATTTTAAAGGTGAAAGCTGTACTTGGGAATTAAGAGAGTCTTTGTACCTTCTGAAAAATAAATTTATTCAATGTTTCATTAATACATACATTCCATGCTTCATTTAATTTTTTTATTTTTAAAAACGTACAACTGTGTTCACAATAATAAAATAGGGTAAACTAAAACAGATAAAGAATAAGCTCCCCTTCCTCTTTTGTAATTTTACTGACTCCAAAATGTACAAATATGTCAGTACCAGAAAGCCAATTTTTGAGAAAACCACTTATTCCTTTCCCAAACTCTCCTCCATATATAACCTCTTTGAATACTTTGAATACCCAACTTGTTGAAGTCAATCAGACCCCATAAAATAAATAATAGTAATAACTATAATGCAGCCCTTTGTAAGTGAAATTACTGCAATTGAGAGAAGGAGCAATGATATGTCATAAACAGTTGAGGCACCTGCCCTCAAGTTTTTTGTTTTTTTTGTTTTTGTCTGCGCTCAGTCATTGCTGACCCTGCAGTGACTGCTTGGACGAGTCCTTGCAGTTTTCAAGGCAACTGTTTTTTGGAAGTGGTTTGCCAGAGCCTCCTTCCTAGGGCAGAGCCCAGCTGGCGTGCGCAGGAGGCGGGGTTTCCGTTGCTTCGCGCCCTTTTCGGGCGCGCACGGTTTTTCGCGCTTACCGGCAACTGCTCCCAATTCCTTTTTTGCAAGGCGCCGCCAGCATTTTTCCTCCCACCGGAGTGAGAGTCCCCATTTATCTACTCACGTAAGTTTTCGAACTGTTGGGTTGACAGGAACTGGGGAGGAAACAGGAGCTCACCCTGTTTAACGCGAAGGCTGGACTCGAACCGCTGAAGCGTCGACCATTTCTGGCCAGCAACTTTCAGCGTCATTAAGCCGCTGCGCCACCGCGTCCCCCTCAAATTAGTGCTGGTTAATGCCAGGTAAGACTGTGTCTATCCATTATGGTGAACAAGCAGATCTGGCACGTATCATTGAGTCCTGGCTGAAGGAGGACAGTGATATTGCCCTCTCGAAAATCTGCACAGATTTCAGGTCCCACACCAACTTTGATCCCTGGGTCAAGGGTGTGTGGCATGGTTTTGATCTGTTGTGATGGTTCATCTTCAGCCAGAGTCACTATTCCAGAGGTAGATGGGTGTGAGTGCCTATGTGTTTGGTTATACAGTCGGGGCAAGCTGGGGATCCTTTTGGTGTACATAAAAACTAGTTTTATGTAAGATTAAAGCTAAACAGGCGTATCTTCAATCATACCATTGTGGATACCACCTTGACTTTCTTGACCACACCTTGAACTGGCTGAGTTGCCTTTTGAACCTGCTATGATCGGTTCAGAGCCCATCCTAACAAGTCTGCAATGTTAGCATAGTTATGTACCAGGTCCAGCTCCAAGGACAGAGTTCTTAAATTACAGACTTATTGCAAAATTTCTCCAAACTCAAGGAAAGAGAGGAAGATTCTGGTTTTTAAGGTAGCCGGCAGAATCTAAAAGCATCCTATTGCTGAACTCCAAAAATGGAGCCTTTGTGCATACTCCAATTGCACGCTTGAAAGCTTCAGAGTATTTGATGATACTAATCTGTGCAAAAATTCAGACACTTCCAAAAAATATTTGTTCTCTCCTGGTACCCAGACACTTATCTTTGTACAAAAGGAAAGCAAACGTTCCTAGTCCCTTTCTAGCAAAATATATATGTCTTTAAATTTCTGGCAAGGAAACTGACATTCTCCCTCGATTCATATATTGCAGCAAGCACAATGTGGCTGTGGTTTAGTTTTGATTTAGCATGCTGTATAAACCTAGCTGTTCTGGTTTGTAAATCATAGTTTATGCTCAGGATGTATGAGCCCTGCCAGTTGTCCTGTGTTCAGTAGACCATACTGAAACAAACTTTAATACATTCGATGAATCAAAACTTTGTGTGTCAATTAATCAAACAGGTTCTTTTAATCAGAAACAGGATGCAGAATGCCACTTTCTCACCAAGAAGGCTAGGAGCAAAATTTGCACCGTGACTCTGTGTAAAAAGACATTAAAAGGTATGTACGTGGAAAAAACCTGGTGATCATATTAGTGTCTTTGTGCCATGATCATAGGAGGTAGCAGTGACTTTTAAAGGCATGTGATTCTGTTATTATTGTTTGTACCCAAATTTCCGTTTTTATCTATCAATAGTTCTATTCAGACCCATTTTTGGGACCAATTAAATACTTGGCTGAAAGAAACCTGTATTGCTAATACATTTTTTATGTACGCTTGTTCATCACTTCCTCATGAGTTAACACATGGCCAATAGATGACTGTAGCTGGCGTATATAATGAAAACTGAATGAACCTTTCCTTTGTTCCCAGCATAGCTAGGAGCTATGCTATTCATGCAATGAGGCCTTCACTTTGTCATGGCATTGCATTTAGTAGCCCTGTCCCACATGTTGTTTAGTTCTTTGACTTTTGGCCATAAGTACAAACCCCCACCTGGATAGAAAAAGCAAAGAAACCAGCTTGAACAATGTGAAGCTGTTTTCATTATTTTCTAACTATTCATCTCATTTTCTTGCAATTTCTTGTGAATGCTGATAGTATTAATAAAAATAATGTTAATATGATACAGATCAACAGTAGACCACAGAACATCCCAAGGCATTCATAAAGGATACACAGAAGATAGACCATTTATCCCCTTCAAATGAAAGTAATATCTTGTGCAAAGTTATCAAAGCTTTTTAAAAATCAACCTAAGCATAGCAATCCATCTGTTTCCCATTTTTGGGATTACAGCTTCTATTGTTCTTGAATGACAAGAATACACAATGTGTGTGTCTGTGTGTGCGTGTGCACTAATTGTCAGGGAGGTTCTAAGAGAGGGAATATATAAAAATTCAAAGGATATAAATTGTCAATTTTTAAAATTCTATTTAGAATTATATAGCAAACCAGAGAATGCATTGTACAAAGATATAGAGGCCTTTCTAAATAATATTAAGCTGGCACGCTTAGATGACACACAAAAAATAACTTTTCTTTCCTCCACTATCTGAGGTAGAGATTAAACAATTAATTTTAAAAATGGCAAGTGGTAAAACACCAGGATTGGATGGATTTCCTATAGAGTGGTATAAAACATTTATAGATCTTTTGGTGCCAAAACTTTGTCAGTTGTACGATGAGATGTTTGATAAGGAAATATTATGAGAGGCATTTAATCAGGCTTATATCACATTATACCAAAATCAGGCAAATATCATACTCAGTGTGCTAATTATCATCCAATTTCATTGATTAATGCTGATACGAAAATCTTAACAGCAGTGCTAGCTGTTAACAGCAGTGCTAAATTGACTTTATGGGGAAATTCAACATTAAAAATTGGGGAAAAGATGGTGATATGGAAAAATTGGATGGAAGCGGAGATACTGACTTTGGACCAATTGATAGATGATGATGAATTTTTAACATTTAACAAGTTATTCTAGTTAACATTTTTAACATATGGTGTGTTAAGAGATAAAATATCTATCAGATGTAAACCAATGGCAATATTTACAGATACAACATTTGTAAACAACACTGTTCTAGTATTTAGATATACTAGAATGACTTGTTAAATCCTTTAAAACTCAAAAACCTACGATTAGTTTTTATAGATATTTGTAATCAATAAATCAATTTCATATTGAGATGCTAAAAAATGAGTGGAATAAAGAATTAGAGGTTCCCATATTGCCCAGACAATGGGAGAGTGTCTTAACTTCTATAGCAAGAGTGTCAATGGACCTTAAATTACGACTTATACAACAAAAAAAATAATATTTAGAATTTATTGGATTCTACTCTGTTTGTATAGAAAAGAACTAAGATGTAATAAGGATAATGTTTCTTTAAAACACATGCTTTTACAGTATCGTATACTGACTAGGTTTTGGGAGACAGTAGTTAAAATTTTCAGAGGATAATATTCTCTTGAACTATATACCTAGTACATGGAATTTGACAACTGGAGAACGTAAATGGATTCTCTGTGCCCTTATTATGGCTAAAAGACTGATATTGCAGCACTGGAAAGGTAAATGTATGGCCCCATTCGTTCAATGGATTGAAGACCTGATTACACTTGTTACTTATGAGTGGATTGCCTATAGATGTAGACTTTGTATGGACAAGTATAATGAAATATGGGATTCGTTAATACAAAATACAATAGGTTAAGAAAAACATGATAGTTATATAAGTGTATTACAAAGAAACATATTTATACTTGCATAATATTTGTATTAGATAAGCATATATATATAATTGAAACCATTTACTACTGTTATAATATATATTTTTAATTTTTTTAAAGCACTTGTTATGCATTTCTTTCCTTCCTTGACAATGTATGTATTTCTATCATGATTATTTTTGTGTTTTGTGTTTTGTGTTTTGTTTTTTTGTTTTTCTCTTATTATTTTAAAAACAATTTTAAAAAGTCATGGTGGTTCTAGGAGTTGCCCAGTCTGAGTCAAACCTCAGATCCGCTGCAATATTTGGGAAAATGCAACTCTATATTTCCATACTCCAGCAATGAGAAAAACACAATTGGCTCCCCATACCTCAATTGAACAAAATACATTGGAGTGATGAAGCATGTCAAATTTCATATAAAATAAAGGTATGTTCCTACATGGGCCTTTGGCTGATCAGAAGGGCCCTTATGTTCTTAAGGAATTACATTCTTCCCTAAATGCAGAAAATCTGCTAGCACTGAGACAGGAGGATATGAGATGAAGTCACTGAACTTTCCTATGCTGTAAAAAAATCAGCCAGCTAATGCAGCTTACAAATCATCACCATCACAGAACTGTCATTAACAACAATGAATTGCAATGAATGGTAATATTAAAGATCTCTCCTCCCCATCCCTCCTTACCAGATGCTGATTAGGGCAACAGATCATTCACTGAACCCAATATGGCCTTCCCTTCTCATAACATTTTACACAAATTAAAGAGGATTTCTATATGTGGGGTGTGTCTCTCCTTATGGTGCAGCTGCTGGTAAAACTCTAGGAAACAAATAGGTAATGCAATACTGTATAACAGAGGTTCATTGTCAGACTTGTTTATTTCACAACAGATACATTTAAAAGGGTTGCAATGTATTCTGCGTCGTTGTGTGATCCAGACTTAAAGACACACCCATAGTAAACAGAGTTGAACTTGCAATGCAAGTTGCTCAGAAGAACTTCATGCTGATTCCTTTCCAACATGTTGTTTTGCAGAGACTTTCAGAATATTTAAATACTTCATTAGCTTGGTTTGGACTCCTTTGCAATCCTTCCTCAAACAAGGAAGCATTCATCTTAATGATGAATAGCTTACTTAGCAGGCAAAATCAGCTTTCATTTGCCAGGCAATTTCCCGTAGTCTAGAAGGTCACTTCCTCTCCATTCTACCATCAAGACAGGAAGTTCTTCAATTTCCTCTGCCAAATTAAGATCTTTTTAAGCTCTCTAAATCGCATAAGTGTGCAACGTGGATCAGAAGCTAACTAAAGGCTATGTTACTGTCTCCAATTAAGCAAGTGGCAACCTAATACACAATTGTGATTGTACAATCACATTGATAGACTATGGTTTCCATGATGCATTAGCTGGATTTATAAATTGTACTAAATCATAGCATGGTTTGTTTAGTTGAGGGTACTCCACATTAAAAAAAAATATTCCAAAGCTAGAAATGATGTGAAGCCATCTCCAGCATTTATAGTACTTTGCTTTAGCACAAAACACACAGAATACAGTGGTACCTCGGGATACGAACGCCTCTACTAACGAACCGGATCCGCGGCTATTTTCCCTGCTGCCACGCGGTCACGGCTTCCTGTGGGCGAGTTCGCGGTAGCAAGGAGACGTTCAGTGAGGCTTGTGGTGTGTTTTGTGGTGTTTTGCGAAGGTTTTTGGTGTGCGTGTTAGCATGGCTCCAAAGAAAATGCAGAGCAGCTTGGCGGGAGTAAGGCTCTGAAGAGAAAATTGCCTCAGGTTGCGACCAAATTCGGGCGGAGGGCGGAACGGATTAACCGGATTTACATTGAACCCTATGGGGAAATTTGCCTCGGGTTGCGACCAAATTCGGAGGGCGGAACGGATTAACCGGATTTACATTGAACCCTATGGGAAACTTTACCTCAACTTGAGACCAACTCGAGTTGCAACCAGAGTCAAGGAACGGATTAAGTTCGTATCCCGAGGTACCACTGTACCTTAATGTACTGGGCAGAATTAAATTTCTTAAGCTTTATGTACATACTCAGGCAAATGCAACTAAGTAGATCTATTATTAGATTAGATTTGTTATAAGATCCAAGGGCAGTCTTGTCATATCTGAAGCCTAGTAGTATAGATACCGTAATAATCTAGTATGTAAATCTCATGATTGACATAACCTCAATGATGAGATTATCTGTTTAAATCTAACATTTAAATGAAAGTAAAGGCATTTATAACCTAACCTGATCTGAGAGCCATGTCACAGCATACATATTCTGCCTCCATATAGGAAGATTTTTATTTTTCCAGCAGAAGTAGTTATTACAGAGTTATTGTTTTACAACTCTCTATGGGAAGCAGCATTGCTCTTAGAAATAAATAGTATATGCTCTTGGGTGGCATTTCTCACCCTTGGGAATTTTAAGATGTGTGGACTTCAAGTCCAAGAATTTCCCAGCCAGCATGGCTGGCTGGGAAATTCTTGGAGTTGAAGTCCACACATCTTAAAGTTCCCAAGACTGAGAAACTCTACTACTGGCTAAATTGGGGAAAACATGTGTCTTCAATGTCCTTCACTCACCTGGCTACTTTAGAGATTAAGAATTTAACACAAAGATCTGAAAGGAGGCATTTAATATTTTTAGTTGGATGTGCAAAACCTTACTGATACTTAGGAAATAATCAGGGTTTCCAGCCAGGCAGTTTTGAATGCTTACAAAATAATTTCAGACTGTTTTGCCAAACGAACCAAAGTCTTTAAATTATTCCCACCCCTTTCCTGTACTCAGAGTGCTAGAATGGGAATAAGCCTTCCAGATACTTAGGAGCTCACCATCTGTTAACCCCAGTTTATATAATTAATAGCAAGTGATTATGGCAATTGTAATCTATAGCATATGGGGGAAACAGATTACTTACCCCTATATCTTGGCACTTTAGAAATGGTGAATTACTTAACAACTAAAAAGCACTCAGATGAAAACATGATAAAATATATTAATCTATAGTTATGTAACTCCCTCCAGCTTTGACAGACTAATACATTTCTAGTCTAAGAAAACAGTTCTTCAGTTAAACATCAACATGAATAGAAAGTGAAGATATTTTTAGGCACTTGCTACCATCACTCCCTACTTTCTGGAGAACCATTCTGCAGTCTGGCACTGAATTCATCCCAAGATGTCATTCTCTCAAACAGTAATTTCTGCTGCGTGAAATACAGCCAACCAAATCAGCCAGTCATACTTAGAAGAAAGGTTATGGATTCTTCTCCCTCCTCTTACTTCTACGTGTGAACATTGAGTAGATATACTGAAGTGATGCTTTTCCTCACCATGTCACCTATACGTCCAAGGGACCCTCCTTTGTTCCTGTTTCAACAGCTGCTCAACACACTGGAGCAGGACCATTTTAATGAGGTAAAAAGAGGGGAGACAAGATAACACAATCCATTTGGAAGGGGGTTGGCTGCAGATACAGCTTTTCTTTCACTTTCCTTCACTCACTTCTGCAAATTCTTCCTTGATTACCAGCTTCATCAGCTACAAGCCTGAAATAGCTATCAGATAACAGGGACGGGCTGCAGATCACCATGATACAGATAGGTCTAAATATAGGTTGTAAAATGTTGAACCTGGCTTCCCTCCCAAATTCTCTTACACCAAAATAGCCTCACCAGTTTTAAAAATCATTAACTCCAGAATAAATGGCTTAAGACCGGGCACTTAAAGCTTGCTGCTATCCTGTGCTGATTAGACCAGAGGTATTCTCCCACAAACAACAAGGATTCAGCTGATGAGCTATTTAGAAGAGACAGAGCTTCTTAAAGCAACTTAATCTGATGATTCCTCAAAGCACTTAAATATCTAGATCTGAGGTATAAAAAAATAAATTAAATGTCCCTATGCTATAAATTGATATATCAAAGAGGACACCTTTGAACCTTGCTGTGAATCATCCTTGTCTCATTTCTCAGGTTCCATCCTCAACAGTACAAAAACTCTTCACCAAGCTTCTACTTCTAAGCACAGAAACTGGCAGCTTATTTTAAGAAGGACTCCTCTTGCCCGTAAGCAGAGTTCGTACCTCCCCCCTTTTTTTTGCTGTATTTCCTGATCAGAGATGAATATTACTTACTTCCTAGATCTCAGTTAGCTTAAATCTTGTATGATTCAATAATACAAAACACAACTGCACTTATATAACATCAGTAGCCTGCAACCACATTACATACAGCATTCCCTTGTGAACTGATAGTACGACAAATATTGAATGGTCCTGCATTAGAAGATGACAAATCAAGCCACCAAACAAGAAAGGGCCAATCACAAATGTGGTTACCTCTGAGTGCCCTCCACCGGAGGAAGGTCTGCAAGAAGTGCATGCTCCTTTTTTTCAGCCCTACAGAAGGAAGCAACATGAGGCTAGCTTGAGAGATGCTGCTGCTGCATCCCCAACTCCATACAGGTCCCCCAAATTACCATCTCCAGCTTCAGTGCACCTGGTTGGGTCTGCTCAGCTAATCATGGATGTAAAGAGCAGAACTCTCCCCCTCCATTCCCTCAGCTCCCCAAACAAGCAATTAGCATGAATAATTACAGCCCTGATTATCATCCCCAGCCAAGTTTAAAGCAAGAAGGGGGAAAGCTGTAATTAACTCTTTCTTAAATATCAGTTAAGAAATATCACAGGTCAGTGTAATGGCTGATTTGGGGGAATCTCCTTTTGAAGTCAAGCGAACTAGAGGGGAGAGGTCAAATACAAGCAGCTTTTCACATGTTAATGTTCCAAGGCTGAATTAGGAGGTTTGGAGAAAGAGCGAGTAACTTAGTATCTTATTATGCAAATCCACTCACTGCTCAGAACATTACATACAAGCTACCATATGGAAACCAATAAAGGCAAAACCAACATTTCAAAATGTTTGAAGATACAAATGTTTGCATGGGGCCTTCCTGCAGAAGTAAGTGAAGCTTTATGGAGTTTCTCTAAGATTATAATGCAGTTATGTTCTACTTCTTGTAGCCAAGCCTTTCCCACAACAGATCTATTCAATTTCACCTTTCTTAAATCTGTGATCAGCAATTCAGTGTTCTTGGAAGGTATGGGTATGGGAAAGGCTGGTCAAGAAAGACACTATTCTTTGTTCATATAATAAATATTTTCAAGTTAGTTCTATTCAACAAGCTAATGACATTGTTCAAACTTTGAAGGATACTGAAGGATAACGTCACTTTTACAAACGTTATATGAATCAGTCACACGGACACTTTAACTTGTAACTCTGCTACTGATTTTAATCTTATTGTTTATGCATGGCAACAAAATACAAAAATATGAAGAATTGAGAGCCATTATGTCTGCTGTAAAGCTTTAAATCCATAAGTTAGATGGCCAGGAGTAACATTAAGGGCAACATGAAACCATAGGAGAAAGACTGAGACAGCAGATATGCAGAGAGGTTGAAGCTAAGAAAAAAAGAAATTAAAATGAAAGACACAGAAGGCCTACTTCCTCTATGTCCATTAGGAGCTAACAGCTAATAAAAGTCACTATGGACTTCCATATCCTAGCTTTGTAAACATACATACCAGGATTTATCAGTTCTGTAGCACCCAATGCCTTAACACGCAACATCATTTGAAATGGAGAGGCAAAACTCCTTGAGGAAAAGATTTCTTGAAGCTGTGCAGAATAAAGACCATTATACTCCATATTACAGTCCAGGTACACTACATTCTTAGAAACACTGCCATAGGGGGAATAAAATACTGGTAAAGAACTGAACCACACAGCAACATTCCTGATTGTGTAATGATAAAGAAGTTTCAACAGGTGCTGCTGATCATGCGGCAGTCAAGACAACTGCTACAAGGAAAAATCCTTGTATATGCATTTAAGGATACAGCAGAATCCTTTTATAGTTAATGCAGTGTTTCTCAAGCTTGGCAGCTTCAAGACATGTGGACTTCAACATTAGTATGGTTCCATTAACAGCAATACTGTTAATGGAACCATACTTACGTTGGTGACTACAAATCTCAGTCCAAACATTTTCCTTTAAGTAGGTCTCTTTGTCAATTTTATTTGGACCCATATCTGTCATAATCCTGGAATTACAACCCTGTTTTAATGTTACCAAAATAGCACTGTACTAACATGTTGCAAACTGAAATTACTATGAAACCATCTTGTCTTTCTGAAAAAGAACTCAATAATCTTGTATTAAGATAATTGACCTCACATATCTGATTATCTGAAGCAGTACATATTTGGCCCACTCCCCAACATAAGCAGATTTTTTAAAAAAGGAAATTGTGTAAGTTTCCAAGCATTAAGGCATTAATTGTGATGTAGCAAATTCATTCAGCACAACTCTAGGAGACCAAAGGTACTCAGCCAATAATGAACCATAATTAAAGTACCATAAAATATTTAAACAGTAATCAGAGAAGTTTCAATTTTCTTTTAAGTAGTCTTCTGAATACTGTTCAGCAGAACAAGCATTTTAAACCTCACGATCACTTAAAAGTATTTTCTCAATTTTCTTCCCTTCTTTAAAAAAATCTGCCCAGCTCAGCACCATGAAATCAATAGTAGCTAATTTACTGATTCAACCCTGCAAAGGCCAGTATCCACCTGGGAATGTTTTCAATTCCTTCATTAAATGAAGATATGCTGTTGCAACCTGAATATAGAAGATACTATGCTGTAACTAGGAACTTCAGATCATGCCCAACTCAGTTTTAAATACAAGTACTCAGAGTATCATCAGTGTCTAGTAGCATTATCAGATAAAGGCGTCACTGCCATCACTAGGTTCAGGACATAATATAAAAGACCTCAGCCTGATCAGACCAAAGGCCTACCTAATTTAGCATCCTGTTTCTACAGTGCCTGATCCGTTGTCTGGCCTCTGGTATTTTTGGACAGGAAAATTTACTTTCTCCATCTCAGGCATGTTTTTTTATGGATCTGTTATGTAAGATTGGAGTGGGGGGCAAATGGCAGCAATGAGAAGGCTGACAAGCAGTGCCAGCAGTCCCGTGGTTTCATCTGAGGACTCTGAATTACTGTACGTTCAGTTAACAAAGTAAGTATACAATAATAACAGTAAAACAACAGTAGATCTCCACATACATTGCTATTATTCCAAATATCCCCTGGTGCTCCATAGGCAATGCAGCTGCTTTTCATCCCCAAAGGCTTTTTGAAATGGCCAAGCTTTCAGTGCCTTCCAAACACAAGGAGAGAGGCAAGATAAGACATCGTTATGTGCAGAAGAGACACACTAATGGGCCCCTGAGGTTGATACTCCCTCAGAGGCAGGACTGGTATAGTGCCCCTCCCTTCCCCTCCTTATTAACGTTGCTTGATGGAGAAGTTCTATGGAGTAAACTCAATGATAGCCAGGTCCTAAACACTCTAGGGCTTTAAAGATAATAATTAGCACCTTGAATTACACCTGGAAGCCTATTGGTAACCCATGCAATTCCAGCAATAGAGGTGTCATGTCATGTGGACAGAATGAGCCAAGCCCATTATTACCATACCAGTGGGTCACTGTATGTTAGACCCATTGCGATGGAATGGTTTGATGAAGGCCGCATGTGGGGAGATAAGCATTCCCTTAGCCCCCAGCAGGAGCGTGGGAAGGTTAAGCAGATGAGACTGGCACTACCCTAAGGAATTCCCAGTGTTTTGGCTGGCTGGCTTAGGAAGTGTAGATTCAGTCTGGAGAGATTCTGTCTGAGAGGTTGAAGCTAATGAATGCAACAGAACTGTATCTGTACTGTCTCGTGGAGTTCTTTGGGCTGAACCTGACATCCTATCTCCCCGAGCACGGCCTTCATCAAACCATTCCATCACACCATTGCAGTTTCCAGATGCTCTTCAAGAACAGCCCCATCAAAAACAAACCAGGTGTGAGATGACAAGGACATGAGTGAACATTAGTGAGCACTCCTGTTCCAGGAAGGGCCACAGCTAGCACTGAAGTAAGGTTGTACAAAGTCTTTTCTGACCACAGCTTTTACTACCCTTTCCAGCAGGAGCTGTCAATCCAGGAGCAAATTGCAAACCTGCTCGCAAAGAGGAGCAACATCCCATTTAGAACTAAATATGGACTATCTCCTGAATTGGCAAGTGGCACCACCTTCAGCTATCTGGCTGCTATTTCTCTTTGGGGAGCTGTGCTTAAAATTAGGATAAATAGGGTTAAGCAGTGACTTTTCCAGGGGGTGTTGTGGTGTGGGTGTCAGACTGATGAAAATGGCATCATGGCATTGCAATGTTAAGCTCTGCCCCTTTTCTATGTGCATTGCAACATGGCACAAACACACCCTAAAAGGATGAGTGCTGCAACAGTTTGATTCGGCTTTCATCATTTTGATGAAAGCAAGAAGACCCTGCAGACACCACTGGGGTTAAGACATCAGCAGCAGTGATTTGCTCTCTGTGGCTCCAGATTGGACCAGCCATGAATGTGCTGTTATGAGGTACAAAGGCTCTGCTCTTCTTTATAGGACCTAACAATGGGAGTACCTGACTTTTCCCCCTCATCTCTCAGGTAATATAAGTAAATGGCACATCCCTTAAGTCATAAACTAGTTCACTCATCTGGTATCTGAAACAGATTTTTTTTTTAAAAGGTCTATTGTATACAGTATATTTAATTATTTTATTTCTATATCAAATTTATATGGCCGCCCATCTCACAAGAAATGACTCTGGGTGGCGTACAACAAAGATGTAAAACAATAAACATGTCAAGAAACAATCATTGTTCAAAAGTTTAAAAAGCATAAGGCACACAGGAGATTAGATTAGCAAAGGAGCCACCTCAGGATTTCACAGGTCCGCTGAGATCCCCAGGCCAGATGACATAGACGGGTCTTCAGGGACTTTAAAATGGGGGTGGAGCTGACCTCACTTTGTGGGGGAGAATGTTCCAGAAGGCAGGCACCATGGCACAGAAGGCCTGCCTCCTCAGGCCCGCCTAGTGTAGTGCCCTGACTGACAGGACCCATAGCATGTCTCCCTTGCCAGATTGGATGGGATGGGCAGAAGTAATTCGAGAGAGGCGGTCCCTCAAATAACTCAGGCCCATGGCATGAAGGGCTTTAAAGGTCAAAAACAACACCTTGAATTGGACCTGGAAGCAGACAGACAACCAATGCAGCTCGCAAAGCAGAGGTGTAACATGTGCTGTTCTAGAAGCACACATAACTGCCTGTGCTGCTGCATTTTGCACCAGCACAATTTTGCACATATACCTTGTAAATTACTTATTCTCTCAGAATGGAATGATGGAGATGGATGGATGGATGGAAGGAGAGAAGAACCTACTAGCATCACTTTCTGGCAGCATAATAATAATAAAAAATTATTCTTTAGTTTTTTGTGATGTATCCAAATCAACTCTGTGATGTGGCCACCTCAGCCTTCTTGATGATAAAACTGGGTTACTGGTCCTGCAGCTTGTTAGTAATCTGATCTTGTCGTACAATCTGGCAACTCATCTCAGCCTTTGAACAGACCATAGATTCACCTTTTATCCCATTAACTCACTTAACTTACACAGTATTTTTATGACCTGCTTAAATTTAGCCCATATTTAATCTCTCTCTGTAGACATCCCTAAATGGCAAAACCTGGCAGAAAGACAGGTTTTACACATATTTCTGAGTCCTATGTCCCTCCACATTCTGCCTTGCTTTTAAAACCTCGGTCATGCGGTTTAATATATATATTTTTTCTCACTGAAACATAGTCCTGGAGATCAGGCATTGTGCCTGCAATGTCTCAGGCAGGCATAAACTATTTAGAAAGGAGAGAAAAATAGAAAAATACAACCACGGGAGAAAGTGGTTGAGCTTGTACGTTTTTTTACCCAGCCCAAACTCCTATGGGACAAAGCAGTGAGTACAGTTTTAAGACCAAAAGTGAGGACCCCCTTGAATGTCATTTGAGTGAGTGGAGCCAAAGCTGCCAAGACACTCCTTTAGTCAGAATGATTGTTGAGTAATGTAAGTCAGCAGGAACATTCTCAGCAGGATATGTGGAGGTTGCAAAATACTTCCTAGATCCAAGCTAACCGTTTTCAAGATGAAAAAAATCACACTGGAATGTATTTGCTTGTTCGTTGCAATTTTATATACCGCTGACTCCACAAGGACTCCTGATGATTTACAACATCTTCATAAAAACCATGAAACAGACAACTAATCCATTAAATCTGCAGCCCTCACTTGCTATCTGAAAACCCAACAAAGCTGGGTGAAATAATGCCATTTTCACTACTGAAAGTACCTGTTGAAATGATAGGGAAGGTGGTTGTGATCCTGATCTCTCCAAAACTTTGCCTGAAGAGCTAGGACTACCCCTGATACTGATGTCTGTATGCATGTATGTAGGTATGTATGCATGTATGTAGGTATGTATGTATCATATTTATATAGCTGCCCATCTCACACAAGGTGACTCTGGGCAGCGTACAACAAGAAATATAGCAATGAAAGGCAGACTCTCTTCTTGTTATCACCTCATCCCAATCGGTGTTTCTATCACCTCAACTCACCTAATGCTCACCTTGTGGTATGAATTTTGAAAGAAAACTGGTCAGGCAAACTTTTCTTAGAATTAAATATACTTCTATGGGGGGCAGGGTAATGTGTAACATATGCTGTAGTATTACTGTTCATTTTAATATTTTTTGCATATCCTGCTGTTAGATATGTTTTGTGTTTTAAAGCCTGACTGAATTTTGTTATGACTTTTAAAAATGGGTTGCACTCTCTCTCTCTCTCTCTTTCTCTCAGACACAGATAGATGTGAAACACCTTGGATTCAGATATCACACTAAGCTATAACATGGCTTATTTGGTTTCACTTTGGCCCAGACTGTGAACTAAGCCAACTGGGACTTAATCAACATACTTAGTTAAAACAAAGCACAGCTCAAGGCACAGCTGCTTGCAGCCCACCGAGCAGCCTTATGTGGTGTTTTTCAAAAAAATTATAAATTCCCCACTGCCCAGAAAGAGACGCTGCTGAGTGCCTCAAAACTCCAGCATTGCTGCACTCCACCAAACAACTGATTGGTGCACCAGGTATTCCTTGGCGGCCCGTGAGTATTTTTAATTCATCAGTGTGACCTTTTCCCCTCTATGAGTAGTGTCGGTGTGGTTTAGGGTGATCTGTGAACCCAAGCTGTCTTTCTTTGAAAACCATCTACAAGATAAGATAACACAGCTGCAGAGGCCACCATGCATCTTTCTTCAAAACTGCTCCCTGGTTAATTTGCCTGTTCCATTTTGAATTTGATCTTCATTTTAATTAGTATTTCTTAGGTCATAGGTATAGCCTGTGAATTCTGTCTATGTGCAGTTTTCTGTGCTTTGAATGACTAGGCAGTCTGCCTCCACAGACAGACAATGAGTCCTCCATTCCCTTTCTACATACAGCCTTCAGACTCTCAGCCCCTGGCTGACTGAATCTCAGTGCAGGGTAAGGACTTGGATGGGATGCTGCTAGGACATTTCAGGGCCCTGGGTTAGATGGGGAGTCAAAATAAATCCTCTAAAAGGGCAGTGGTAAAGTACTTCTGTACTGTTGTCTAAAAAACTCATTCTGAACTTGGGGATGCTCAAATGGAAGGAAGGAAGGAAGGAAGGAAGGAAGGAAGGAAGGAAGGAAGGAAGGAAGGAAGGAAGGAAGGAAGGAAGGAAGAAAGAGCTGAGCTCAGTTCAAGTGAACAGCTTGAATTTTACCAGGGAACAGCCGACAAAAGTGACTTCAGGACTGATGGAGCACTCGACTTACTCCAGTTTTATGGTTTGCATTGTTTAGCTTTGGCTGTTCCCTTCTGAGTGTCCAGAGTCTCCCTGCAGGAGACTCCCAAAAGTCAAGAGGGTAGTTGCAACTCTGTGGTCCAAGCCCTGGCTTTTTTTACGTGTATCATGTATATGCCTTAGAAAAGTGATGTATGTGGGTGTGGGTGTAGGAATGAGAACTCCCAAATGTTATCTAGCCAACCTGAGTTTTAAATAAATGAAGCCATTTCAGGAGAGTATGAGTAGACTTGACCTTTAAGAGTCCGAAGTTCTACATATTACACTCGAGGACAGGACAAAGTACTCTTGAGGAAACTCTGGTATTGAAAATCTTAGCAGAAACAAGATTAAGTAATTAACAGCTTCCATTAATAATAGTGTTAAAATGGAAGAATTCTTCCTTCCTGATACTCCTCCCTCATTTTAGATATACCGATAAAATGTCAGTTAACTCATACACCTATTAGGAGCCCAGAGGATAAAATGCAAATAAAAAAAAAACAATCATGTGCAGATATAAAGATGCAACTGTTTGAGTTAGACATGCAGGTGAAGCAGGAGGCTGCATGGCTTGAAGATGGAGACTCTTTTGTAGGGTGGACAAAAAGAGAATGATGGACTCAGAGCTGCCCTGATCAGCGTTTTTTGTATTAATGAAGGGCAAATGGCTGATACCCAGATCTTCTCAAAACAAACATGGATTCACAAGAGGTCTCCAGCACAATTAGGTTCTTTTGCATATTTGGGGAGCTTTGAGGCTTTCTAGATATTCTGACATAGTAGAATGTCCAAAGGAGTTGAACCTTGACTCACACATCTTGTACCCTAGCAAGTATTTCATAGTAATTTCACTGCATTAATAGTTACATGTTAAATGTCCTCTGCTGAAATCTCTTGAGACACTAATTAATCAGCTTCCTGTCTGGAAAAAAATCCTTTTTTGACATGAGTTCTAAACTGGTTCATCATACTTCCTGCATTTGTGTTTTTGCAAAGCAGCCTAGAAGTTATAATATGGTATAATGCAGTTGCGTATTTTCAAGCAATGCTATAACACTTTAGTTTTTTGTATTTCATACATTTATTTTTAGTATTTTGATGTCTTAAAACTGTTTTTATATCATGTTTGCTTAAATACTTTGTTCACACCTTGACAAGTTTTGGAGTTGAAGATACAGATCTAACTTCCTAAAATAATTGTTGAAAAGAAAGTTATAAATGCTGTGAGAATGTTGAAAAATAATAAGGCTGCAGGTATAAGATGGTGCAACTGAAGAAATGTTAAAATGTGGATGTGGTTTGCTGAGGGAGTAGCTTGGTGATTTCTTTAATGTATGCCCCTGTATCCATGCTCGCTTATTAGAAGAGTGCCCTTCCTGTTTCTTTATACATAAGAAAAACGTTACAAGAGTGAATTCAAAAACCATAGGGGCAATGGTAGTTGATTAAGGGTACCTTGAAGTTCTTTGGCAGAATCCTGACTGAAAGGGTACAAGAGAAAATTCGAGAAGTGCGGTATGAGAGGGGGTGTGAAGACCAGATTCTTCTCTCCTGTGGGTCACTGAGAAAGGTATGAATGTGAGAATGAGAGTTTATTGCACTTTTATTGATTTAGAGAAAATCTGTAAACTGAAGAAACTTGAATTATAGAATCTTTTGTGAGAATATGGAGTTGAAGTTTGGGTGTGAAATGGTAGAGCATGTATGGAAATAATGGGAATGCTTATGGAATGATTCATTAAGCAGAGAATAAGACAATGATGTATGATATCCCCATATGTACAAGGAAAGCTTGTGACGAATGCATTGTTCATTCCTAACACCAGTTTCAAAAAATAGAAACACAGATTCTACTCATGGATATCACTGGCACAATATCTGAATCAGACTATTACATATAGACTATGTAATAGAAAACAGAAGATGAAGATATGTAATCCAGTCAGCGAAGATACTTCTAGGTACAGTTTGTGGAGCAGACTCAAATTATTGGTGTCAGACATATGGGTGAAATTTAGAAAGTTAAAGAGAGGAGGTGTACCAGGAAAATTTGACCAGAAAGACATGCAGTCAAAATTGAAAGAATGGATTTGGTACATTTCATTTATGTAAAAGAGAACTGAGGAGCTCTGGGAGTAAATGAGAGACAGCATGAAAACTGAAGTGGAAAAACTTATTTCCAAGTGATCATAGGGAAAAAGATCCAAGTGGTTATCAGAACCAGGTTACATGATAATCAAAGAAAGATGGAGGATGAAAGTCATAGGAAACAAATACCATATGACAACCAAATGCAGATTTTCAACATCAAGCAAAAAAAGACAAAGAAAGATACTTCAGTTGAAAATGTTAACATATGGAGGAAAATGACAAGAAAAACCAAAACAAGAGATGTTTTTAAGAAGACAGAGAAGTCATAGAAAAATGTACAGATATGGTAGAAATACTGAAGGGTAATCATGGAAGAAAGCTAACTAGATAAATTAGGTGAAAGTAAGATGGAAAGACTTTACTGAAAACTCTTTACAAACAGGATCATAGCATAACAAATATTTACAAAAAAAACCCATTGTATATTTAGGGACAAACTCCATTGTAAAGTGAAATTTGAGAAGCAATAAACAGCTGTCAAATAGGAAAGCATCAGGATACCTAAACTGAAGAAGGCAGAAATAAGACAATGGGCAAATTACTAATCCATTGCATTAATTCCCTATAACATTTAAATATATTTAAAGGCTTGCTTAAGATGTTACAAAGTAGAATAGAGCCATACATGGAGAAAAAAAATTAAAATGAACAGGCAGATTTTGAGCAAGAGAACTGAAGGACTACAGCAAGGTTCCAATCATGTAGACCAGGAAAAGAAGTGGAACAAGAATGGTTATTGTCTTCATATCTGTTTCACCCTAACCCTCTTTTTCTCATACCTGTCCCAGACTTCTAAAACTGTACATTCACAAATTCTAAAGAATGATACAGGTAGAGGAAGAATGGAAATTGAAATATAATTCTCTTTACTATTAGTTAAAGGAATAAACTCATTACGACTTTTAGCACATTAAGGATAGATCAGAAATCCATTCCCAAGAATCCTCTCTTTGACGCAATATCTGTGAAACCAGAAAGGTGAAAGGGGAGCAAGTAGGAGGCCTCTCACAGGAACAGCCTGAGAGATGAAGAATGGCAATCCTCCCTCACTTCTGCCCTACTAATCTGTCATTGGAAAGGCTGTGAAAATGTCTGTGATTTACAGGATCACTTCAGATCTGAAGATACAATTACACTGATTTCAGTTGAACAAGTCTATGTTAGGTGAGCCTGGTTGCATGGTTGTAGGATGAAAGTTATGGCAGAGACCCAGCTGCATTGTATTCATGTTCTTGTGGTGTCTGTGGTTGGCTTGGGTTTTATTGTTACACATTTAATCTATGTCCAGAGTAGCGGAAGTTGCCAAATATTTAAATAATAAAATAAATTAATTTATAATATTTGGGACCTGTGCTATCCTAACTTTTTCTGTGGAGCTTCATGTTTGTTTGGTTCATAGCAGTATCTATAAATAATTTTTTTTATCATGTTTATTTTCAACCCTGATCCTACCCAGATTGACCTGGATACAAATTATGAAACTGAGTTTAAAGTAAAGTGGTTTAGGATTGTGATATAAGTTTATATCCTTCGTTGTACATTATCCATCATCTTTTATAACATTTTTTATTTTTATTTTTTTTATATACACACAGTCTTCTTTCCTGAATACTGAAAGGAGACCACATCCCTTAGGGCAAATGATTTACATTGCAAACTCCCACGCCCCTTCACACACACATTTACTTTCAAGTCTCCCAATCTGTTTGCATAATTGGGGCTTCTGCAGAAAGTGAAAGCTAAAAAATGTGTATGTGTACTTCTAAGCAGCTCTTCTGAGTCTCCATATAACTGACATTCTGGAAGACTCCAATACAGCTGAAGTGGAAATCATTTCTCTCTGCAAGCAGGGAATTAAGCTCCAAAGGAGGCTCGGTGCTGCTAAATTAATCCCCAAAGTGCCAGAGATGGAGCTGGAAATTTCAGCCTAAATATCAGCCGATAGAAGTGTTATAAATTGTGTTTGACATGTTGATTCCAGGGGGTGGAGGGAAAAGGCCATAAATGCATTTCATATGAATATATTGAGATATAAAATACCTCCACATTTGTGCCAACAACCACAGCCCCAGAGCAGGGTAACCCAAATCAATGAGCCGATGGTTTCCTGGAAACAGAGGCATTATTCTCTGTCATCAGTCAAGTGGCTTCTTATTAACTGTTTCCACTGCAACCGCATTTGTGATCCCTACAGCCACCCAAGGGGTTCCCTCTGAGCTTTGTACTTTGATCTGGGAACTAGGGGTCATCAGTCTCTGTAACACAAATCTGACTTTCAAAGGAAATGTCTTATAACCCCCTCCCTGCAGCCATTCCCCCTCTGCCCCTTGCAATTCAAAAATGTGACAAGATCAGGACACACATACTGACAAACAAAAATTAGATGTCAGTCTTCCTGATGAACCATCATTATGCAAAACAGTTAGACTCCATACAGACCAAAGGCAACTATCCTTGTGCTGCTCTGATAACTTTACAATTATTAAATTTATAACAAATGAAGAAAAAGTCATTTGCTTTGACTTCCCCCACTTTTTGGAAAATATTTTATTTTATTTGTCTAATTTACCTAGCTGCCCATCTCACAAAACAAGCAACTCTGGGTGGTATACAACAAGCTAAAACAATGAATAAATACCTAAAACCACAAATAATTATTAAAAACAGTAAAAACTATAAAAACAAAGCAAAATATTCATAAAAAGCAAATGATATAATTCCTAATCATATATTCTGAATGGTCTGCTTAAATGGCACAGTTCTCACTGCTCCACTGGAAAAATGTAAGAACAGTTTTCATTGTAAGGTGAAGCTAAATAGAAACCCAGATTAAACTGAGAGCTGTATGCATTCTCAAGTGAATTGGAGTAAAGTTCTATTTCAGACTTCCCAGCCAAACGCATGGAGATCAGTGATGGGACAGCCCTTTCTCTGTCAATTTCAAGCCCCCACCTGAAGCAAAGCTACAAAGTGCCTATCATCTGCAATTTCTTGGATTTATTTATAGCCCATTCTTCATCCACAGAGCTCAGGAACATGGGCTTGGTTCATGGGTGACCAGGGCAGGGGCAAGAGGGGAGAAATGATGAAATGGATGTGACAATATCGTCATGCAAATAATGTGACAAATGTGGTTGCACCAGATATTAGGATGCAGGTGGCACTTGTATGATGTCACTGCATGCATGTCAACATTTTGATGTACTTGTGATTTGCTCTGGACACTGCTGCTTTGCTTTTCTCTCCAAAATTACTGTAGTTAAAAGCCCAGAGAAGCAAATTAGTCACAAAGCTAGTCCAAGGACCAACAAATGTTGATTATTAGCACTTGGATTTTCTGAGACCCAGAACCCTCAGCAAGAGGCCACCAGTGACTCTCCACAAAACTGGCTCAATATATATAACTTGGCCACCCACTCCCACTCAGATTGCAAGGTCAGGACATGACAAAAGCCAGATTCCATTTTCCAGCCTGAGAAGAACTGATATTAATAATAATCAGAGAGTCTGACTTGCTCACTTGAAGGTTTGTTTGTTTGTTTTTAATTAAGCTGAGGGCCTTGGATGACCTGTTGGGCAGGGATTGACCTCTGTAGTCAGCACAGTGGTCAAGAAGTTTTCAACTGCAACCTAGATACAGTGAGGGAAAAAAGTATTTGATCCCTTGCTGATTTTGTACATTTGCCCACTGACAAAGAAATGATCAGTCTATAATTGTAATGGTAGGTTTATTTAAACAGTGAGAGGCAGAATAACAACAAAAAAATCCAGAAAAATGCATTTCAAAAAAGTTATAAAGTGATTTGCAGTTTAATGAGTGAAATAAGTATTTGACCCCTTCGCAAAACATGACTTAGTACTTGGTGGCAAAACCCTTGGTGGTAATCACAGAGGTCAGACGTTTCTTGTAGTTGGCCACCAGGTTTGGACACATCTCAGGAGGGATTTTGTCCCACTCCTCTTTGCAGATCCTCTCCAAGTCATTAAGGTTTCGAGGCTGACATTTGGCAGCTCGAACTTTCAGCTCTCTCCACAGATTTTCTATGGGATTAAGGTCTGGAGACTGCTTCTTCTTGAGCCACTCCTTTAATGCCTTGGCCATGTGTGTTTGGTCATTGTCATGCTGGAATACCCACCCATGACCCATTTTCAATGCCCTGACTGAGGGAAGGAGGTTCTCACCCAAGATTTGATGGTTCATGGTCCCATCCATCATCCCTTTGATGCGGTGAAGTTGTCCTGTCCCCTTAGCAGAAAAACACCCCCAAAGCATAATGTTTCCACCTCCATGTTTGACAGTGGGGATGGTGTTCTTGGGGTCATAGGCGGCATTCCTCCTCCTCCAAACACAGCAAGTTGAGTTGATGCCAAAGAGCTCGATTTTGGTCACATCTGACCACAACACTTTCTCCCAGTTCTCCTCTGAATTATTCAGATGTTCATTGCCAAACTTCAGACGGGCCTGTACATGTGGTTTCTTGAGCAGGGAGAACTTGCAGGTGCTGCAGGATTTCAGTCCTTCATGGCGTAGTGTGTTACCAATTGTTTTCTTGGTGACTATGGTCCCAGCTGCCTTGAGATCATTGACAAGATCCTCCTGTGTAGTTCTGGGCTGATTCCTCACTGTTCTCATGATCATTGAAACTCCATGAGGTGAGATCTTGCATGGAGCCCCAGACCAAGGGAGTTGACAGTTATTTTGTGTGTCTTCCATTTGCAAATAATCACACCAACTGTTGTCACCTTCTCACCAAGCTGCTTGGCAATAGTCTTGTAGTCCATTCCAGCCTTCTATAGGTCTACAATCTTGTCCCTGACATCCTTGGACAGCTCTTTGGTCTTGGCCATGGTGGAGAGTTTGGAATCTGATTGATTGATTGCTTCTGTGGACAGGTGTCTTTTATACAGGTAATAAACTGAGATTAGGAGCACTCCCTTTAAGAGAATGCTCCTAATCTCAGCTCGTTACTGTACCTGTATACAGTAAAAGACATCTGGGAGCCAGAAATCTTGCTGATTGATAGGGGATCAAATACTTATTTCACTCATTAAACTGCAAATCAATTCCAACTTTTTGAAATGCGTTTTTCTGGATTTTTTTGTTGTTATTCTGTCTCTCACTGTTAAAATAAACCTACCACTACAATTATAGACTTGATCATTTCTTTGTCAGTGGGCAAACCTACAAAATCAGCAGGGGATCAAATACTTTTTCCCCTCACTGTAGCACTTCAAACCACAGAGCTCAGGGCATTGCTGGTGAACTAGCCTCTCGATCATCCCCAACGTTTCTGATTCTGTGATTAAAATGCAGCCTGTAATTGAGTTAGTTATTCCGACTATTTCCACATGTATTACACCATTCATTCCTTCTGATACGTTTGTTTGTTTATTAGATATTTTGGAGTCTCCTTGACTCCAAAAAGACTCTGGGCATCTTACAGTATTTAAAATAGAGAGTTTAAAAAGCATGACTGCCTGGACCAACAACAGTGGAAAAGCTTTGACAGGTGCCCCACGAACACCCTAACCCCAGTCCTGGGAGCATATTTATGACTTTTCTTTTCCAACATTCTTTCTGGCTTCTAGGCTTTCTCAATCACTGGCTGGACTGTCCAAGGCCAGATTTCAGGCTGACTGGCTCACCACTCAGTGGCCCACAGTGATTGGTTTGCAGTATATTTCAAATTTGCTCGCATTTATTCCAAATTAAATACCACCGCCCTTGCAGATCCTGTTGATATAGGGGCACCATCTGGCACAATTTATGAGATCAGTTTCAGTTATTGCAGCCTGAGGATGAGATTTGTGTGGGTGTTAGGGTAAATCCCTGTGCTCCAGAAGCTTGCCTATTGTGGTTGATAGGTTCCAGGACAGAGTTCTACTGGATTAATCCAGGGAATGGTCCAGAGCAGTAGAATTACTACAAGCAAAACAAGAGCAGATAAAGGAAAAGTTTTTCCAACCCAGATGATAAGATATACCATTCCTGATCAAAAGCGGAGGTGGGTGAAACAAGAGTGAGGTACACACCCATGAACTACACAAAATGTGTGAGCTTGACATGCTGATAATAATGTTGCAAAGCCAGACTGTCAGCTATTGACCAAATGGGGAATACATTCAGGTTTTGGCACATGCACTGCAAACAGATCCTGCCCAAACCTGTGTTTGTGGGGCACCTGTCAAAGCTTTTCCACTGTTGTTGGTCCAGGCAGTCATGCTTTTTAAACTCTCTATTTTAAATACTGTAAGATGCCCAGAGTCTTTTTGGAGTCAAGGAGACTCCAAAATATCTAATAAACAAACAAACGTACCAGAAGGAATGAATGGTGTAATACATGTGGAAATAGTCAGAATAACTAACTCAATTACAGGCTGCATTTTAATCACAGAATCAGAAAAGTTGGGGATGATCGAGAGGCTAGTTCACCAGCAATGCCCTGAGCTCTGTGGTTTGAAGTGCTACAGTGAGGGGAAAAAGTATTTGATCCCCTGCTGATTTTGTAGGTTTGCCCACTGACAAAGAAATGATCAAGTCTATAATTGTAATGGTAGGTTTATTTTAACAGTGAGAGACAGAATAACAACAAAAAAATCCAGAAAAACGCATTTCAAAAAAGTTGGAATTGATTTGCAGTTTAATTGATTTGCAGTTTAATTGATTTGCAGTTTAATTTGATCCCCTATCAATCAGCAAGATTTCTGGCTCCCAGATGTCTTTTACTGTATACAGGTACAGTAACGAGCTGAGATTAGGAGCATTCTCCTTTCTCACGGAAAGGAAAAGTTTTGGTGTGCTTTTGAAAACAGCCAAAATTTGGATACTAAGACTAGGCAACACTGCTCTCCTGAACCTTTGATTTAATGTTATAATGTACAAAATTATAACAGGGGAAGACAGTGGAAAATGTATACCTTAATGATCCATTTGTCTCTGAGAAATAAGCAACATGATTAGCTAGAACAGTGTTGTCCAAACTTGGCCACTTTAAGATGAGTGGACTTCAACTCCCAGAATTCCCCAGCCAGCCATGAGTTGAAGTCCACTCATCTTAAAGTGGCCAAGTTTGGACAACACTGAGCTAGAAGAATTGCATAAAATTACCTTTTATTTGGAATGTACATTGTAGGTAGCTTTTTTTGTCTCTAGTACCTATTGCCTCTATACAAGGTTGGTCATTATACGTTTTTGTGCAATTTGGAGTCTCAATACCTCAGAGTTGTTATTAACTAGGAACAAACAGGCACTATCTTGTGGCCTGCCAGAAATTTATATTTTCCTATACATGGAGGATCTTATAAGGTGTTTTTTATGTCCTCTACCATCAATATTTTGCAGAGGACTACTTAAAGTTAAAAGTTTGATTCTTTTTATACTTTGTGAGATTCATCTTGTCACAAGCCTTAACATTACAGGGCCAGGAAGTGGTGCTATAGAAATTATTACATGTTATCATCCTTTTTTCCTTTTATTTGCCAGCATGGTGGACAAGTTCTAAGAGTCCTCTCTTCTCACATTAGGGTTGCTGGTGGCGAGGATGCAGTTTTCCTCATGATCCATAATTCCCTTTGTTCCACCTTCCCGCAGCAACATGGCAAGCAGTTGTGCAAGTTAGCCAAGGAGGAGGAGGAGGAGGCTTAACCAGGGCTCTCCTGAGGGTTGTTAGGGGAGGGCAAATGATGCAAGGCTATATTATAAGTGGAAAAGAAGGAAGGGAGGAAGGGAGGGAGGAAGGAAGAAAGAGGAAGGGAGGGAGGGAGGGAAGGAGGAAAGGAAGAAAGAGGGAGAGATGAAGGGAGGGAGGGAAGGAAGGGAGGGAGGAGGGAGGGAGGGATGAAAGAAGGAAGAGGGAGGAAAGAGGGAGGGAGGAAGGAAGGAAGATTTCTGACACTCTGTAATGTAGCACCAGCAACACCAAAGTAGGAAGGTTGGGCCAAGGGGTGTAGATCCAGAGGGCTTCTGGGAGACGAAGTTTGAGAACTCCAACTCTTTACCCTATGAACTCAGCCCTGCCACTGCAAATAGTTATAACCACAAGTGAAAAGTGATGTGACTAACTGCAATATAAATGTCAAAAGTTAAGGGACTTAGTAATCATGGATACAAATACCCCCCCCCCATATCTTAATCTAAAAAAGAGAGTTTTTGTCTTGTAAAAGCAAGAGGCCTATTTAGTTTAATGATTAAGCTAAATAAACTATCAAGATTAATTACCTTGCCTTTATAAGCATTTTATGCATACCAAAATTGTTCTCCAATTTGGTCTTCTTGTGTTGCTGTTGTTGACATATGGCAGAAACACCTGCAGCTTTGATCTTTGACCAAAAACATTTACACACAATTAACAAGTTCAGTCACATAAAAGTGGGTAGCCTTATGTTCTAAAACAGACAGTATTAAAATGTGGAAATCACATTTTACACTCTACTTGACAAAATATTTTTTGGCATAGGCAAAAAATGCTAGTTGAAATAATCATTTATGAATATTGAACAATTATTCTGTTTCTGCAGTGAATTTCAATCTTATCTTCAGTGGCATGAAGCCCCTGGAATTTCAGATGATGATTGATGATGATGATGATTTACATCCTTATTTAGGAACACAAGGCAGCCTACATGGAGTGTCTCTTTATTTTATCCCCTAGCAACAGGCCTAACTGAGTTTACTGTAAGGTAATCATTACTGAGCATGTAAATCAAACTGACATTACACCCTTCTGTCACCAAGAGAAAGTGATATCCCATTATATGTTCCAGTATTTCTAAACTAAGATAAAATCTTGTATGATTTCTTCAGTACTCATACTTTCAAAATCCGGATACATACTGGCTTAGTTACAACTCCATAGTTTAGAGAGAGGACACAACTTTGGATCACATTTTAATTAAGATGCAAAACACAACATTAGCCTTTGGTTTTTGTTCTTCTCTATGTTTTATAGTGTGCGTGCGTGTGCTTGTGCACATGTGGAGGAGGGAAGATAGCATTCAAAAGGATGTAAAAAATAAAGTCTTGATGACTTGGTAACTTCATGGATATATCCATGTTGTTCTCTTTGCAACAAAATGGAAGGGGGTTGCCATTGCCTTATAGGGGAAACTGCTGGTAGAAAGAATATGAGTATTATTTCACACTAAATTAAACCAGCCTGTCTGTATCTGGTTGCCTTTGAAAATGATTCAGGAACTTCAACTGGTCCAAAATATAGCAAGATTGCTACCTTGGAGTGGATAGTAGAGATAGGATAGAAATTACGCCTGTGCTGCATCTGGGTTGCAGTGAGTTCCATTCTCTTTCCAGACCCAGTTTGAAATGTTATTTTCAAACTTTAAAGCATATACTTCTTGAAACCAAGTTTTATTTCCCATAAATATCAACCTAGATTAGATTACCTTGATACCCTTTTCCAGGTACTCATGCCCAGCGAAGTGTTACAAGATATTAGGAGAAAGGGTGTCAGCCCTTCTACATAGAGCAGACTAGGAAACCAATCCCATGTAGGTCAGTGTTACTTTGATTGTAAAGCTATAGTAACAGAATCATGCAAGTGTGAGTGTGCTTTGCCCCTTCTTCCCTTTATCTCTGGGTTAACAATGGAGGGGCTTGTCTGAGGCATTTACTCACGTTACATTCTTGGCCAGGGCTCAGGCATCTTTTATCTGACTGTTGCCTTGGTAATGGCTCTTCCTCCTGTCCTTCAAGGCCATACCCTCTTCCCACTACAAAACGGGGAGCAGGGCTTTTCTGTTAGTCATATTGTGATCACTCAGCTATAGGTACAGGACATTTTATTTTCTCAAGGCTTCTATATTTAAAACCTTCTAATGATTGAAGTTTTATCATCTATGATATTTTGATGCTATTCTGAGCTTTGGTACACCAATTTCATTTTCTCTTACTGTGTTTTTTGCTTTACTCATAAACATCTTTTTTTTGTTCTAATTGGAAGCCAGATTCTTCTTTAGAGAACTCCTGAAGTGGCGAGTGGGATACGGAAGGAGGAGGTAGTTCTCCCAACACAATGTTATGTCTACTGGTAACTGTAGACAGGTATGTAACTTTTATGGCTACTGAAACTGGATTTTTAACATATAACTTGTAAAGTTAAACTTCATGAATATTTGGCAACTGAGGCTTTTTGGCTTTTAGAAAATAGCTGTATAGCTTGAAGACAAATTAGTGGGCTTTGGGTTCTAATGGTATAAATGGGCTGCCTCAACAGTATTATTATAATTATCACTGTTGTTGTTTATGTCTGCTTGGATGGTTTTTGTTATTCCTTGCCTTGATTGCTACTTTATGTTACCTGGGCCCAGAGACTCTGGAGTAGAGGAGTATGCAAATATTTGTAAAAGCAAGCAACTGGTTGGAAATCCAGGCTGGTCGCTGAGTACCTGGATCATGATCACGTGACCATGGGGCACTGTGATGGCTGGAACTTCAAGGCCTGGTCATAAGTACCACTCGTTCAATGCTGTCACAAGTTTGAATGGTTGCTGAACAAGTGGCCATTAAACAAGGACCACCTTGTTTAATGGCCACTTAAAGAACGACATGAGATCCAAGAGCAGGGAAAAACCAGACAAAAGGCCTACACACAGTATTTGATTTGCCGCAGGTACTGCATGTCTGAATCGTAGAAATCTTTCACACCAGCTGGTAAGTTATTCCTGGGATAGGAAGTATTCTGTTTCTCCTTCTTTGAAGTAACAGTTGAAAGGCTGAGTTTTTATAATTTTCACTGTAAAGGCTGCTCTCTCAAAGTACTCTTCACCCATCAGTGGCAGCACAACTCACAACTAGCATTTGATCAAATGTTCCGTGAACAGCTGGCCTGAGCTTTAGTTCCAGAAATAAAATTGACAGAAACCTAGACTAAATGGTTCTTGGTTAAACCAAGGAGATGTTATTCTGTTCTTTCAGTATCTGGCAAGAGAACAATTGCTGCAAATGAAGGAATCAGAAGAAAGCTAAATGTATTAAGTGGGGTTGTTAGCTAAATTTAGGAATCTTAGCTAATTATTCCAAAGCTCAGCTGGTAGCTCTGACACTATAGTTTGCTAAGAAAAAAACACATGCCCTTGGCTTTCTCACCTTTCCAAGGCAAGTGTTACATCGATTGTTCTATTTAATTTAAGAGAAAAAACTGCTTCTCTTGAGTGTGTTCAGGAAGGCTTGCAAATGGCAAAACATGCAATGGGTTCCCACCATACAGCTGCTACTATAGAAATGTGTGTGCAGCGTATGCAAGGGAAAGGTGGAAGACTTCAGGGGTGAAGTTGCCTCTGATGTTCTTTGTTATTCAACACTTCCTTGTCTTCTTTCCTTAGTTCCACTTATATATTACGTATCATAGTTATCTATCCCTACTTACCAGCCCAAAGCTTAAGTTGGCATTTGTAATGCTCCCACAGGTTCTGATCCTTAGAACAACCCTTTGAGGTAGGTTACCCTGAGAGATAAACGATCTTCATGGCTTAATGGGGATTTGAAACTGGATGTGCAAATACTGGTGGGGGATTTCTAAACCCGACTTATTTTAAAAGGATGAATGTTGATCCCGCCTTTGCAATGTACGTGAACTGTGAAACAGTCTTTTTGTCTAGATGGTTTCTTCCCATTATATAAATGTGAGTTATTTCTCAGTACCCACCTATGAATTATTTCTCAGCATCCACTTCATGCAGATTGGAAGACTTCTTCACTATGAACAAGAGGACATTAAAGAGAGGGAACAGAGCTAGCATAGAAGGGATGCATGTAGAGAGAATGACACATAAGGAATAGTGATTCATGATATAAAGTGCAATACTTGGTGCTATTAGTCTGGAAGTTGAAGAACATCCCAGAGGAAGACCATTCTGCTTCTGTAATGGTGCCAGGAAAATTGCTTGATGTGAGATTTGCCCCGTTCGACAGAGAAACTCTCGTGACACGTGTGGTTCACAAAGAAGGTTTACTCATGCGTAACGTAGTAGTCACAAGCAAAGCCAGGACTGGCTTGGTACAATTGCATCACTTGTTATATTCCCCCCTTCCCGCGCTTTTTCCCGCCTCGTGATCGCGTTGCGGCTGTGGGCAATTAGGCCCCCCAATGTCCCCCCTGATCGTTCATGATGGCAGGGTCGGTCAGAGTCCATTGTCCTTGATTGCCAGTCCCCCTCCGGCTGGGTTGGCCCCTCCTTGCTACGTGCAGACCCGCGGGTTCTGTGCTGCGTTGCGATCTTGTTTCGCTGCCCTGCGGCCCCGTTCCTTGCTTGCTCGCGCCGTTATCAGTTCGTAATTAAAAGCTTCCGCTGCGGTTTTCCTGTTTAGCTGGCCGCAGGTGGCTCGTTAATTAGCGGCGCTTTCGGTTCCTCTTTTCCCCGCTAGCTACTGCCGGTGGATTCCGCGTGGTCTGGTTGCGAGCTTCCCTGCAGCCCCGTGCTTCCCTGAAACCTCGTGCTGACCGAACCTGACATGCCGCCCCCCTGACGACAACTTCCCCCTCGGTCCTATTTCGGCTTCCCGGGGTATTTACTGTAAAAGTCCCGCACTAGGTCCGGCGCCCTTATGTGGGCTTTACTCACCCATTCGCTGTGGGACTTGGGGAAATGTTTCCATTGCACTAGGAGCTGGGTCTGCCCCTTGTGCCTCCGGGCGTCCAGTATCCGGTTGATTTCGAAATGCTGCTCCCCCCCGACCATGATGGGTGGTGGTACTCCCTCCGCCTTGTGCCAGGCGTTCCCCGGCTGGTGCAACTTTAGCAGGCTGCAATGGAACACCGGGTGGATCTTCCCGAGGCTTTTCGGGAGCGTCAGCCTGACGGTCACCGGATTGATGATCTCCGAAATGGGGAACGGCCCCACAAACCTCGGGCTGAGTTTTTCGATGCCTGGTGCGTCTTTAGGTTTTTGGTTGACAGATACACCTGGTCCCCCACTTTCCACTTTTCCTCGGGGAGCCTCTTGCGGTCCGCGTGCTTCTTGTAGTCGGCTTTGGCTCTTTGCAATGCCGCGTGCGCCGCTCGCCGGGTCTCGTCGATTTGGGCGAACCAGGCGTCCAGGGAGTTGATCTGGGATCCCGGCTGAGGCAGCTCCGGCATGGGGACGAATTCTCTCCCGGTGGCTACTTTGAACGGAGAGAACCCGGTGCTCTTGTGGACGGCGTTGTTGTATGCCACCTCCGCGAATGGTAGTAGCTCCGCCCAATCGTCCTGTTGGTGCCCCACGTAGCAGCGCAGGTACTGTTCGAGCCCCCCGTTCAGGCGTTCCGTGGCTCCGTCTGTCTGCGGGTGCGCCGCGGAGGATAGGGCTTGTTTCGTCCCCACCCGCTTCAGGAACTCCCGCCAGAACCGCGCGATGAAGTTGCCGCCCGATCGCTGACGATACGTCGAGGTGCGCCGTGGAGTCGGTAGACATGTTGCACGAACAGTTTCGCCAGCCCCTCGGCCGTGGGGACTCGCCGGCACGCTACAAAGTGCGCTTGTTTGGAGAATAAGTCCGTGACCACCCAAATGGCGGTCTTCCCCTTACTCTCCGGGAGCTCCACTATGAAGTCCATGGCGACCTCTTGCCAAGGGCCGTCGGGTTCCGCTACCGGCTGGAGTAGGCCTCTAGGTTTGCCTTTGGCTCCTTTCGCCGTTGCGCACACCGGGCAACCCCCGAGTACGCCTCCACGTCCTTCCGGAGCGTGGGCCACCAAAACTGCCGCCGGATTAAGTGGAGTGTCTTTACGAAGCCGTAATGCCCCGCGCTCCGGCTGTCGTGGGCTCTCTCCATGACCTCCCGTCGGCAACCCTCGGGCACGTACAGCTTTCCTTCGTGCCACCACAACCCCTCTTGGCCGGTTAGCGCCTCTCGGTTCTGCTTGAGCCAACCGTCCCGCTCCGCTGCCTCCGCGAACCCTTGCCTTACTTCAGACGCCGCGTCCCGTCGCTCCCCCTTGGTCTGGCTTCGGGTCACCGCCTTTGCAGCCAGCCTGCTGGCGGGGATGACGGAGTCCACGATCTCCTCCCGTAGGCTGGCGTGTTGGGGCATGCGAGACAGTCCATCCGCTAAGAAGTTGCGCTTCCCGGGGATGTGTTTCAGTGTGAACCTGAACCTCCCGAAGTATTGGGACCACCGTGCCTGTTTGGGGGATAGCTTACGCGGGGTCTTCAGGGCCTCGAGGTTCTTATGGTCCGTCCACACCTCGAACGGTTCAGTTGCCCCCTCCAGTAGATGCCTCCACGTGGCCAGCGCCCACTTGACCGCGTACGCCTCTTTCTCCCACACCATCCACCTCCTCTCTGTCTCGGTGAATTTGCGGGAGGCGTAGGCGCACGGGTGGATGGCCCCCTCCGGGCTGGGTTGGAGCAGGACTGCTCCCGTTGCCACGTCTGATGCATCCACTTGGATTATAAACCGCCGGTCTGGGTCGGGATGGCGCAGGATCGGCTCCGCGGTGAACCGCTGTTTTAGTTCCTCAAACGCCCCCTGGCATTCTGCAGTCCACGCGAGTGCCATGCTGGGCTTGGGGGGTTTCCCAGTGCCCTTGGTTTTTAGCAGGTCGGTTAGGGGAAGGGCGATTTGGGCGAAGTTCGGGATGAACTGACGATAGAAGTTCGCAAACCCTAGGAAGCTTTGGAGTTGCCTCCGGGTTCGCGGCGCTTCCCAGCCCAGGACATCCCTTACTTTCGCCGGGTCCATCTCAATTCCCCGGCTGGATATTCGGTAGCCGAGGTAGTCTAGTTGCTCTCGATGGAACTCGCATTTCGAGAGCTTTGCGTACAGCTGTGCCTTCAGCAGTCTCTGGAGCACCGTGCGCACCAGGCTCACGTGCTCCGCCAGGGTCTCGGTGTAGATGAGGATGTAAAAAGACATCTCTAAAACTCTCTATTTTAAATACTGTAAGATGCCCAGAGTCTTTTTGGAGTCAAGGAGACTCCAAAATATCTAATAAACAAACAAACGTACCAGAAGGAATGAATGGTGTAATACATGTGGAAATAGTCAGAATAACTAACTCAATTACAGGCTGCATTTTAATCACAGAATCAGAAAAGTTGGGGATGATCGAGAGGCTAGTTCACCAGCAATGCCCTGAGCTCTGTGGTTTGAAGTGCTACAGTGAGGGGAAAAAGTATTTGATCCCCTGCTGATTTTGTAGGTTTGCCCACTGACAAAGAAATGATCAAGTCTATAATTGTAATGGTAGGTTTATTTTAACAGTGAGAGACAGAATAACAACAAAAAAATCCAGAAAAACGCATTTCAAAAAAGTTGGAATTGATTTGCAGTTTAATTGATTTGCAGTTTAATTGATTTGCAGTTTAATTTGATCCCCTATCAATCAGCAAGATTTCTGGCTCCCAGATGTCTTTTACTGTATACAGGTACAGTAACGAGCTGAGATTAGGAGCATTCTCCTTTCTCACGGAAAGGAAAAGTTTTGGTGTGCTTTTGAAAACAGCCAAAATTTGGATACTAAGACTAGGCAACACTGCTCTCCTGAACCTTTGATTTAATGTTATAATGTACAAAATTATAACAGGGGAAGACAGTGGAAAATGTATACCTTAATGATCCATTTGTCTCTGAGAAATAAGCAACATGATTAGCTAGAACAGTGTTGTCCAAACTTGGCCACTTTAAGATGAGTGGACTTCAACTCCCAGAATTCCCCAGCCAGCCATGAGTTGAAGTCCACTCATCTTAAAGTGGCCAAGTTTGGACAACACTGAGCTAGAAGAATTGCATAAAATTACCTTTTATTTGGAATGTACATTGTAGGTAGCTTTTTGTCTCTAGTACCTATTGCCTCTATACAAGGTTGGTCATTATACGTTTTTGTGCAATTTGGAGTCTCAATACCTCAGAGTTGTTATTAACTAGGAACAAACAGGCACTATCTTGTGGCCTGCCAGAAATTTATATTTTCCTATACATGGAGGATCTTATAAGGTGTTTTTTATGTCCTCTACCATCAATATTTTGCAGAGGACTACTTAAAGTTAAAAGTTTGATTCTTTTTATACTTTGTGAGATTCATCTTGTCACAAGCCTTAACATTACAGGGCCAGGAAGTGGTGCTATAGAAATTATTACATGTTATCATCCTTTTTTCCTTTTATTTGCCAGCATGGTGGACAAGTTCTAAGAGTCCTCTCTTCTCACATTAGGGTTGCTGGTGGCGAGGATGCAGTTTTCCTCATGATCCATAATTCCCTTTGTTCCACCTTCCCGCAGCAACATGGCAAGCAGTTGTGCAAGTTAGCCAAGGAGGAGGAGGAGGAGGCTTAACCAGGGCTCTCCTGAGGGTTGTTAGGGGAGGGCAAATGATGCAAGGCTATATTATAAGTGGAAAAGAAGGAAGGGAGGAAGGGAGGGAGGAAGGAAGAAAGAGGAAGGGAGGGAGGGAGGGAAGGAGGAAAGGAAGAAAGAGGGAGAGATGAAGGGAGGGAGGGAAGGAAGGGAGGAGGAGGGAGGGAGGGATGAAAGAAGGAAGAGGGAGGAAAGAGGGAGGGAGGAAGGAAGGAAGATTTCTGACACTCTGTAATGTAGCACCAGCAACACCAAAGTAGGAAGGTTGGGCCAAGGGGTGTAGATCCAGAGGGCTTCTGGGAGACGAAGTTTGAGAACTCCAACTCTTTACCCTATGAACTCAGCCCTGCCACTGCAAATAGTTATAACCACAAGTGAAAAGTGATGTGACTAACTGCAATATAAATGTCAAAAGTTAAGGGACTTAGTAATCATGGATACAAATACCCCACATATCTTAATCTAAAAAAGAGAGTTTTTGTCTTGTAAAAGCAAGAGGCCTATTTAGTTTAATGATTAAGCTAAATAAACTATCAAGATTAATTACCTTGCCTTTATAAGCATTTTATGCATACCAAAATTGTTCTCCAATTTGGTCTTCTTGTGTTGCTGTTGTTGACATATGGCAGAAACACCTGCAGCTTTGATCTTTGACCAAAAACATTTACACACAATTAACAAGTTCAGTCACATAAAAGTGGGTAGCCTTATGTTCTAAAACAGACAGTATTAAAATGTGGAAATCACATTTTACACTCTACTTGACAAAATATTTTTTTGGCATAGGCAAAAAATGCTAGTTGAAATAATCATTTATGAATATTGAACAATTATTCTGTTTCTGCAGTGAATTTCAATCTTATCTTCAGTGGCATGAAGCCCCTGGAATTTCAGATGATGATTGATGATGATGATGATTTACATCCTTATTTAGGAACACAAGGCAGCCTACATGGAGTGTCTCTTTATTTTATCCCCTAGCAACAGGCCTAACTGAGTTTACTGTAAGGTAATCATTACTGAGCATGTAAATCAAACTGACATTACACCCTTCTGTCACCAAGAGAAAGTGATATCCCATTATATGTTCCAGTATTTCTAAACTAAGATAAAATCTTGTATGATTTCTTCAGTACTCATACTTTCAAAATCCGGATACATACTGGCTTAGTTACAACTCCATAGTTTAGAGAGAGGACACAACTTTGGATCACATTTTAATTAAGATGCAAAACACAACATTAGCCTTTGGTTTTTGTTCTTCTCTATGTTTTATAGTGTGCGTGCGTGTGCTTGTGCACATGTGGAGGAGGGAAGATAGCATTCAAAAGGATGTAAAAAATAAAGTCTTGATGACTTGGTAACTTCATGGATATATCCATGTTGTTCTCTTTGCAACAAAATGGAAGGGGGTTGCCATTGCCTTATAGGGGAAACTGCTGGTAGAAAGAATATGAGTATTATTTCACACTAAATTAAACCAGCCTGTCTGTATCTGGTTGCCTTTGAAAATGATTCAGGAACTTCAACTGGTCCAAAATATAGCAAGATTGCTACCTTGGAGTGGATAGTAGAGATAGGATAGAAATTACGCCTGTGCTGCATCTGGGTTGCAGTGAGTTCCATTCTCTTTCCAGACCCAGTTTGAAATGTTATTTTCAAACTTTAAAGCATATACTTCTTGAAACCAAGTTTTATTTCCCATAAATATCAACCTAGATTAGATTACCTTGATACCCTTTTCCAGGTACTCATGCCCAGCGAAGTGTTACAAGATATTAGGAGAAAGGGTGTCAGCCCTTCTACATAGAGCAGACTAGGAAACCAATCCCATGTAGGTCAGTGTTACTTTGATTGTAAAGCTATAGTAACAGAATCATGCAAGTGTGAGTGTGCTTTGCCCCTTCTTCCCTTTATCTCTGGGTTAACAATGGAGGGGCTTGTCTGAGGCATTTACTCACGTTACATTCTTGGCCAGGGCTCAGGCATCTTTTATCTGACTGTTGCCTTGGTAATGGCTCTTCCTCCTGTCCTTCAAGGCCATACCCTCTTCCCACTACAAAACGGGGAGCAGGGCTTTTCTGTTAGTCATATTGTGATCACTCAGCTATAGGTACAGGACATTTTATTTTCTCAAGGCTTCTATATTTAAAACCTTCTAATGATTGAAGTTTTATCATCTATGATATTTTGATGCTATTCTGAGCTTTGGTACACCAATTTCATTTTCTCTTACTGTGTTTTTTGCTTTACTCATAAACATCTTTTTTTTGTTCTAATTGGAAGCCAGATTCTTCTTTAGAGAACTCCTGAAGTGGCGAGTGGGATACGGAAGGAGGAGGTAGTTCTCCCAACACAATGTTATGTCTACTGGTAACTGTAGACAGGTATGTAACTTTTATGGCTACTGAAACTGGATTTTTAACATATAACTTGTAAAGTTAAACTTCATGAATATTTGGCAACTGAGGCTTTTTGGCTTTTAGAAAATAGCTGTATAGCTTGAAGACAAATTAGTGGGCTTTGGGTTCTAATGGTATAAATGGGCTGCCTCAACAGTATTATTATAATTATCACTGTTGTTGTTTATGTCTGCTTGGATGGTTTTTGTTATTCCTTGCCTTGATTGCTACTTTATGTTACCTGGGCCCAGAGACTCTGGAGTAGAGGAGTATGCAAATATTTGTAAAAGCAAGCAACTGGTTGGAAATCCAGGCTGGTCGCTGAGTACCTGGATCATGATCACGTGACCATGGGGCACTGTGATGGCTGGAACTTCAAGGCCTGGTCATAAGTACCACTCGTTCAATGCTGTCACAAGTTTGAATGGTTGCTGAACAAGTGGCCATTAAACAAGGACCACCTTGTTTAATGGCCACTTAAAGAACGACATGAGATCCAAGAGCAGGGAAAAACCAGACAAAAGGCCTACACACAGTATTTGATTTGCCGCAGGTACTGCATGTCTGAATCGTAGAAATCTTTCACACCAGCTGGTAAGTTATTCCTGGGATAGGAAGTATTCTGTTTCTCCTTCTTTGAAGTAACAGTTGAAAGGCTGAGTTTTTATAATTTTCACTGTAAAGGCTGCTCTCTCAAAGTACTCTTCACCCATCAGTGGCAGCACAACTCACAACTAGCATTTGATCAAATGTTCCGTGAACAGCTGGCCTGAGCTTTAGTTCCAGAAATAAAATTGACAGAAACCTAGACTAAATGGTTCTTGGTTAAACCAAGGAGATGTTATTCTGTTCTTTCAGTATCTGGCAAGAGAACAATTGCTGCAAATGAAGGAATCAGAAGAAAGCTAAATGTATTAAGTGGGGTTGTTAGCTAAATTTAGGAATCTTAGCTAATTATTCCAAAGCTCAGCTGGTAGCTCTGACACTATAGTTTGCTAAGAAAAAAACACATGCCCTTGGCTTTCTCACCTTTCCAAGGCAAGTGTTACATCGATTGTTCTATTTAATTTAAGAGAAAAAACTGCTTCTCTTGAGTGTGTTCAGGAAGGCTTGCAAATGGCAAAACATGCAATGGGTTCCCACCATACAGCTGCTACTATAGAAATGTGTGTGCAGCGTATGCAAGGGAAAGGTGGAAGACTTCAGGGGTGAAGTTGCCTCTGATGTTCTTTGTTATTCAACACTTCCTTGTCTTCTTTCCTTAGTTCCACTTATATATTACGTATCATAGTTATCTATCCCTACTTACCAGCCCAAAGCTTAAGTTGGCATTTGTAATGCTCCCACAGGTTCTGATCCTTAGAACAACCCTTTGAGGTAGGTTACCCTGAGAGATAAACGATCTTCATGGCTTAATGGGGATTTGAAACTGGATGTGCAAATACTGGTGGGGGATTTCTAAACCCGACTTATTTTAAAAGGATGAATGTTGATCCCGCCTTTGCAATGTACGTGAACTGTGAAACAGTCTTTTTGTCTAGATGGTTTCTTCCCATTATATAAATGTGAGTTATTTCTCAGTACCCACCTATGAATTATTTCTCAGCATCCACTTCATGCAGATTGGAAGACTTCTTCACTATGAACAAGAGGACATTAAAGAGAGGGAACAGAGCTAGCATAGAAGGGATGCATGTAGAGAGAATGACACATAAGGAATAGTGATTCATGATATAAAGTGCAATACTTGGTGCTATTAGTCTGGAAGTTGAAGAACATCCCAGAGGAAGACCATTCTGCTTCTGTAATGGTGCCAGGAAAATTGCTTGATGTGAGATTTGCCCCGTTCGACAGAGAAACTCTCGTGACACGTGTGGTTCACAAAGAAGGTTTACTCATGCGTAACGTAGTAGTCACAAGCAAAGCCAGGACTGGCTTGGTACAATTGCATCACTTGTTATATTCCCCCTTCCCGCTTTTTCCCGCCTCGTGATCGCGTTGCGGCTGTGGGCAATTAGGCCCCCAATGTCCCCCTGATCGTTCATGATGGCAGGGTCGGTCAGAGTCCATTGTCCTTGATTGCCAGTCCCCCTCCGGCTGGGTTGGCCCCTCCTTGCTACGTGCAGACCCGCGGGTTCTGTGCTGCGTTGCGATCTTGTTTCGCTGCCCTGCGGCCCCGTTCCTTGCTTGCTCGCGCCGTTATCAGTTCGTAATTAAAAGCTTCCGCTGCGGTTTTCCTGTTTAGCTGGCCGCAGGTGGCTCGTTAATTAGCGGCGCTTTCGGTTCCTCTTTTCCCCGCTAGCTACTGCCGGTGGATTCCGCGTGGTCTGGTTGCGAGCTTCCCTGCAGCCCCGTGCTTCCCTGAAACCTCGTGCTGACCGAACCTGACATGCCGCCCCCCTGACGACAACTTCCCCCTCGGTCCTATTTCGGCTTCCCGGGGTATTTACTGTAAAAGTCCCGCACTAGGTCCGGCGCCCTTATGTGGGCTTTACTCACCCATTCGCTGTGGGACTTGGGGAAATGTTTCCATTGCACTAGGAGCTGGGTCTGCCCCTTGTGCCTCCGGGCGTCCAGTATCCGGTTGATTTCGAAATGCTGCTCCCCCGACCATGATGGGTGGTGGTACTCCCTCCGCCTTGTGCCAGGCGTTCCCCGGCTGGTGCAACTTTAGCAGGCTGCAATGGAACACCGGGTGGATCTTCCCGAGGCTTTTCGGGAGCGTCAGCCTGACGGTCACCGGATTGATGATCTCCGAAATGGGGAACGGCCCCACAAACCTCGGGCTGAGTTTTTCGATGCCTGGTGCGTCTTTAGGTTTTTGGTTGACAGATACACCTGGTCCCCCACTTTCCACTTTTCCTCGGGGAGCCTCTTGCGGTCCGCGTGCTTCTTGTAGTCGGCTTTGGCTCTTTGCAATGCCGCGTGCGCCGCTCGCCGGGTCTCGTCGATTTGGGCGAACCAGGCGTCCAGGGAGTTGATCTGGGATCCCGGCTGAGGCAGCTCCGGCATGGGGACGAATTCTCTCCCGGTGGCTACTTTGAACGGAGAGAACCCGGTGCTCTTGTGGACGGCGTTGTTGTATGCCACCTCCGCGAATGGTAGTAGCTCCGCCCAATCGTCCTGTTGGTGCCCCACGTAGCAGCGCAGGTACTGTTCGAGCCCCCCGTTCAGGCGTTCCGTGGCTCCGTCTGTCTGCGGGTGCGCCGCGGAGGATAGGGCTTGTTTCGTCCCCACCCGCTTCAGGAACTCCCGCCAGAACCGCGCGATGAAGTTGCCGCCCCGATCGCTGACGATACGTCGAGGTGCGCCGTGGAGTCGGTAGACATGTTGCACGAACAGTTTCGCCAGCCCCTCGGCCGTGGGGACTCGCCGGCACGCTACAAAGTGCGCTTGTTTGGAGAATAAGTCCGTGACCACCCAAATGGCGGTCTTCCCTTACTCTCCGGGAGCTCCACTATGAAGTCCATGGCGACCTCTTGCCAAGGGCCGTCGGGTTCCGCTACCGGCTGGAGTAGGCCTCTAGGTTTGCCTTTGGCTCCTTTCGCCGTTGCGCACACCGGGCAACCACCAGAGTACGCCTCCACGTCCTTCCGGAGCGTGGGCCACCAAAACTGCCGCCGGATTAAGTGGAGTGTCTTTACGAAGCCGTAATGCCCCGCGCTCCGGCTGTCGTGGGCTCTCTCCATGACCTCCCGTCGGCAACCCTCGGGCACGTACAGCTTTCCTTCGTGCCACCACAACCCCTCTTGGCCGGTTAGCGCCTCTCGGTTCTGCTTGAGCCAACCGTCCCGCTCCGCTGCCTCCGCGAACCCTTGCCTTACTTCAGACGCCGCGTCCCGTCGCTCCCCCTTGGTCTGGCTTCGGGTCACCGCCTTTGCAGCCAGCCTGCTGGCGGGGATGACGGAGTCCACGATCTCCTCCCGTAGGCTGGCGTGTTGGGGCATGCGAGACAGTCCATCCGCTAAGAAGTTGCGCTTCCCGGGGATGTGTTTCAGTGTGAACCTGAACCTCCCGAAGTATTGGGACCACCGTGCCTGTTTGGGGGATAGCTTACGCGGGGTCTTCAGGGCCTCGAGGTTCTTATGGTCCGTCCACACCTCGAACGGTTCAGTTGCCCCTCCAGTAGATGCCTCCACGTGGCCAGCGCCCACTTGACCGCGTACGCCTCTTTCTCCCACACCATCCACCTCCTCTCTGTCTCGGTGAATTTGCGGGAGGCGTAGGCGCACGGGTGGATGGCCCCTCCGGGCTGGGTTGGAGCAGGACTGCTCCCGTTGCCACGTCTGATGCATCCACTTGGATTATAAACCGCCGGTCTGGGTCGGGATGGCGCAGGATCGGCTCCGCGGTGAACCGCTGTTTTAGTTCCTCAAACGCCCCTGGCATTCTGCAGTCCACGCGAGTGCCATGCTGGGCTTGGGGGTTTCCCAGTGCCCTTGGTTTTTAGCAGGTCGGTTAGGGGAAGGGCGATTTGGGCGAAGTTCGGGATGAACTGACGATAGAAGTTCGCAAACCCTAGGAAGCTTTGGAGTTGCCTCCGGGTTCGCGGCGCTTCCCAGCCCAGGACATCCCTTACTTTCGCCGGGTCCATCTCAATTCCCCGGCTGGATATTCGGTAGCCGAGGTAGTCTAGTTGCTCTCGATGGAACTCGCATTTCGAGAGCTTTGCGTACAGCTGTGCCTTCAGCAGTCTCTGGAGCACCGTGCGCACCAGGCTCACGTGCTCCGCCAGGGTCTCGGTGTAGATGAGGATGTCGTCCAGGTAGACCAGGACGCCCCGGTAGAGTAGGTCGTGCAGCACCTCATTAATTAGCTGCATAAATACCCCCGGGGCCCCTTTTAATCCGAACGGCATCACGGAAAACTGGTAGCTTCCGAGCGGGGTGTTGAACGCCGTCTTCCACTCATCTTTTGCGCGGATCCTAACTCTGAAGTAGGCTTCGCGCAAGTCCAGTTTTGTGAACACCCTCCCCTTCGACAGATGCGACATCAAGTCCTTCATCAGGGGGAGGGGGTATTTGTACTCCGGGCTGATTGCGTTCAGCCCCCGGTAGTCTACGCACATACGGAGCGAGCCGTCGAACCTGACACTTGACACCATGCAGTTCAGCTTGACCAAATCTAAGACTAAGAGTTAGGTGCATTATAAAATTAGCAATTAATATTGCCAACGATTTGCTTGCTGATGAGTAATTTCTTACAAATGCATAATGAAAACTTTCCATGATGGAAGCCCTGAAAATGTTAATTAAGAATTTTTTCTGCACGTCTAACATTAGCTGATTTGAGAGTACCCAGAGGTTCCATAGGCACTCAGGAATCTGAGGACAAGAATAAGATGGATCATTCTGGATATTCTAGGAATGAATTATGAATACATCACCCCCACTCCATTTTTTAAAGAATTGCAACCACAGAACATCTACCCATGGGAAGTAGATCCTGATACAATAATAATGAAGCAGAACAAGGAGCAAATCCATTATCAGTAATAGTTAACTCTCTCAGACAGCTGATGCTGGAACTGGGTGACTCCTATGGAACATGGGGCAAACTGTTGGCAATCCTTAACACTGACCACAGTTTGGACTTAGCCTCTCTTGGAAATATTTGTGTGCTCTGACATCCTTGCCAGCATGGTATGTAGCATTACTTCTGTAGTCTTTCAGTGTGTCTGTGGAAATATCTGTACAAGTTTACGTGTTAGCTAAATTCAGTACTTCTATTTATTTATAGCATAAAATTGTATGTTTCTATAATTGCTTTATTTGATACTAGGATTATAATTTATTACTTGCCCAACCCTAACAGCAATGAAATAATTGATTTTATTCAAGGGTTTCGTTTACCATTTTTGAGGATTGCAGTACCACAGGGTTTAAGAGTTCTTGTAGTAGATAAGAATGTCAAATTGCCCATAGCAAAGAACCTAAATTTAGTTCATTTCATCTGTGAAAAAGATGTGTATCATTTTACCCTTGCTTCAGCTCACAAAGCAAAACATCTTAAGTCAGCCTTGAGAAACATCACGGTCATCCCTCACTATCATATAAACATTGCACTTTTATTTAAACTTATAATTTGTGCTTCAACACCAATAATCTTCACATTCATGCAAGTTCTGAGGTGGATACTTCGGACTCCAGATTCTATCTGTAGTGTTGGCAATGGCCAAAGATTGCGGGGTTTGGACCAGTTGCCTATTTTTGTATTAAAGGTCCACAGAAAGAACATTTGTAGATGGGGACCGACTCCATAATAGTTGTTCCTATTTAATTTCTCTTGGAATAGAGGTGGCAAACTGCTCCTCACATAGCTACCTAATAACTCTTAAAGAACTAGGCCCAATAGGTATTTAGGAAGTAGCAATCCCAAGAGCATAGAAGAGTATCTCCACAAGAGCTGTGTGCACCCTTTTTAGCAGGTTCTCCACCTTTGAGAATTGAATTGTCAGGTTTTCCATTGGTGAGGAAGAAATCACATGCACACGTGCATGTATTGATGCACAGACCTACACACGCATCCTGGAATATGAAGGAAATGCAGCTTTTTCTGAATAAGTTTGTGAGACACACATTCATGCAAGACTAAGCCAGATCTCTGTTCCAGTGTGGCAGGAAATTTCTTGGTTCACATAATAATCTGTCCTCATCTGTAACACTAAAAGCTTATACTCGTACTACGTTAATAATTAAAGGATTCAGTCCAGTTCCCTTAATTTGCTTGAGCAAGCTGAGTACAATACAATCTTTAAAAAGTCACAATAATAAAAACTAATTGGAACAGAATTCAAGGTGACATTAGGTGACAGTTCATCCAGGACTATATAGTGCTATTTGAGAGAGAAAGACAGAGATGCATCTATAGACTATTTTGTTTTTAAGCAATCATTACAAATGGCTTTTAACTGGACATTCCAGGACTGAACATGTCTTTTGCAAATAGAAATCGAGGCTCAAACTATGGCACCTACAGTAAGACCTGGCTTTTCCTCCAGGCATTAAGGGCCAGGTGAATGGAATCCCCCCTTTGGGTGTTATGTTGTAGTGCTTAGTCACCATTTTATAGTTTGGATTTTATATTTATATATTGTACATGTTTTAATGTTATATGGTTTGGGATTTGTTGATCTTTGTTTCATTAGGGTTGTGGGGGGTAGGGGGCCTTTTTTCGTACTGTGTGCCGCCCAGAGTCACATTGTTTGAGTTTGGTATAGTTTGGGTGTTATATTGTGGTGCCTAGTTGCCATTCTATATTTTGGATTTTATATTTATACTAGACAACCCAGTGACCTGTTGGTCATCCTTTGAGAGAAAGGTAGTGCAGTGTGATGTGGCCAGAATGAACATTAAATTTTAGGCTGACCATATTTTTTTTGCCCCAATGCTGGATGGTCCGGTGATCATCTAAGAAGAGTATATATCATAAGTAGAAAAATAATTGTAGTGCAAACGAACTTCAATAATAAGTCAATATTTACTTACCTAAACATAGAAACAGAATGACCACAGGCAGGCAAAAAAGCAGTGGGAACGGGAGCGACTTCCAACTTCCGGACAGCTTCCCCATCGACTTTGCTTGTGGGAAGCTGGCAGGAAGCATCAGAAATCATGATCGTGTGACTCTGGGGATGCTGCGATGGCCATAACTTTGCGAATAAAACTGGTGTGAACATGGTGGAAATTTCAATTCCACAGGAGCAATGGGTTCTGGATTTTTTATGCATTCTTTAAGTTAGTGGATTTTAGGTACCGTGATTCAAAAATTGTTGCAGTATAATACACTGTTTGGATTAATGAGGGTACAAACAGACAAACAGATAAACACAATGAGAGTTTTAGTAGAATAGAAAAGATATTGTACTTGCTTCAGTGCTATATGGTTTGGGTTTTTTGTTTTTTTGTTTGGGTTCGGGAGGCAGGGGGTACCTGTTTTCATACTGTGTGCTGCCCAGAGTCACATTGTTTGAGTTTGGTAGTCTTATAAATCCAGTTAATAATAAATAAAATAATAAATAAATAGCTTACCAGTTGGTGTGAAAGATCTGTACGTTTCAGACATACCAGCAACAAATCAAATACTATGGGTAGGCCTTTTGTTTGGTTTTTCCCTGCTCTTGGACCCCTTGTTCTCTTATTACGGGTGGTCCCTGTTTAACGGCCACTCATTTAGCAACCATTTGAACTTGTGACAGCACTGAATGAGTGGCACTTATTACCGGTCCTTGAAGTTCCAGCCATCACAGCACCCCCATGGTCATGTGATCATGATCTGGACACTCAGCAAATGGCCAGGATTTCCAACTGTTGCAGTGTCCCGCAGTGACATGATCGCAGTTTGCAACATTCCTTGCTGGCTTCCCACAAGAAAGTCAATGGGGAAGCTGGCAGGAAGCCAGCAGGAAGCTAGCAAGAAGCCAGCAGGAAGTCAGAAGTTGCAATCACGAGGTCATTGCTTAACGATGTATGTGGTCCTCGCTTGACGACAGTAACTGGGGACTGCTGGAACTGCTGTTGCTAAGTAGCATGACATCACGCTTTATGACTGCATCACTTAGCGATGGAAATTCCAATCCCAATTACCATCATTGAGTGAGGACTACCTGTACTGCCACCAATTCCTGACCACTCGAAGTAAAAGACAGTGACGACATCAAAGGGAAAAATCAGTCATTGTAGCTCCTATGTGACATGACACCAAACTGAGAAAACAGCGACATGACACCAAACTGAGAAAAATCCTTATGTCTTGCAGAGGTCTATTTACAGCAGAGTAGGAAGAACTCAGATTTTGGTTATATGGTTTTACACATTTCAGCAGCACTTCTTCATTTTCTAATTCAAGTAAGATGAAGGCTGGGTTTGGAAATTTGGGTTTCTTCTGATTTTTAATGATCACTTGATTGGTTTCCTGATTTAGACAACAGTCCCCATCCACCCGCTGTCCACTCACTCAGTCAGGGAAAAAAGTCAATGTGGAGCCCCAGGGGACCAATCAGCAGATCTGTGTGTCTTGAATTGGGAACGCTTGTCAGAGCTACCTATACTTTGTTTTTCCTTTATTGTGAAATGCAATATATTGGCTTCCTATCAGGAAGTCTCCATATTTGTTATAAGCTGCTTGAGTGTTTGCAGAAACAGAAAAGTGGGGTGCCTATTCAAAAAGAAATAAAACAAAAGTCCAGGCACTGACTTTCTCAATTTCAAGTGGCTATATCATGAGCCAGCCAGTAACAATGTCCTTTCTCACCTAGTTCTGAAGCTAGGGCTGTCCTAGAGCTGGAGAAATTCTGGGGGCAAGAGACTGCAAGGATGACTTTACTTCCCATATCGTAGCTGTTAGCAGAACACTGAAGTCAACAGAGCTCAGGCACCATTGTGACATGGAGACATATCATCTATGTCCATCTGCAATATGGACTTTCCAAGTCTGACTCCTTGCGATGTGTTCAAGTTCAGCTTCCATCATGCTTAGCTGTAACCCTACAGAGTATGGAAGCTGATCGCCTACATATATGAAGAACACCACTTTGGGGAAGGCTGTTCTAGGGAAATGGAAGACTGATTAAGGACCTACATCTCTTCTGCTAGACTGCGGCAAATGTTTATAGACATGATGGAGTGCAGATACTAATTTATGTATTAGAACATATACATAACTGCCCACTCCACAGAGTCTTCTGAAGGATTTGCAAAATCATAAATCATCCAACCTTAACGTAGATTAAACTCTCTACTATAGTGAAAACTGAACAGATAAAATCAACCAGCAATGATAAAATGCAGGAAAGTAAACTGTGATGATCATGGAAACACCCCAGCTTGCTGCCACTGTTAAATCTTACCTTCTTGTGCCTGGGCTCCCTTTGCACTCCATGCTCTTGCTTTGCCCAGAGCTGCCTCCCCTTCTTCTGCTTCACCCAACCTCTCTCCCACCAAGCAGGGAACCTGCACCCAGGCAATCCTCCTTCCTATGGTGAATGGCAAGAGTTCCTTCATTCAGCTGATTCACTCATTGATTCATTCACTCATTTTCTAGGTTACCTAGCTCCAAAATGAATCTGGGTGGCTTCTAAGCCAAAACATGGCAAGTGGTTCCTGAGAGGGTTTCCACATTCATCCTTTCTTTCTCTCACACACCGCAAATCAAAGTAGGCATTCCTTCAGAAAAGAGAACTCCTAAAAACTCAGGCTTTGAAAAAGAGAAACATAGCCTCTCTCTCTCTCCCCCTCTCCCTTTCCCTCTGTCTCTCATATTTTAGGGATAATTGTGAAAAGTTAACTTACTCTTTAGCAGCCATCCCCTATCTGGTAGCTTCCAGTTGCCTTGGACTACAGTGCCCATCAGTCATGTCCACCCCCAAAAGTATTTGCCAGCATGCCATAGGAAGGCCAGCATGGATAATGGGTGCTATTGTCCAACTGTTGGGTGTACAACTCTGTATGTAGTGACACAAGCACACCCATTAAGCAAGATAATTCTTCCCAATCCCATTAAAAAGTAAAGTGTTAAAACTGATTGCTTTATGTTCAATGAAAAGACTTTGTTTTTTAAAAGTTTCAAGGCTGTCTTATTGTCATATTTGATAAAGAGATTCATATTTAATTATTAAAACAAGTAGAATGTTTATTTCTTGCCTAGTCGTAATCTCAATGAAATCATAAGTTTTATTCATGGGGGGTGTCACATAAATGTATCACTTTAGGGGTTCATCAGAAGGATTTAAGGAATGTGTAACTTTCCTCTTCCCCCTCAAAAGTTGGAAAACCACCTAACCATCTAACAACAGTACTTTTTTCCCCCCTCCTACATAGAGACCTTTATATTCCCTTGGAAATTTTATATTTGCATAGTTTCAGCTCTCTGAAGCATGATATCATTGGATCTAGAGTTGCACTTTTCATAGCAAAAGACAGCTGCCTCTTTCAAGCTTGTACATTTCAAAGGAGACAAAAGACGGTTTGTCTCTTCAGAGGAGACAAAGGTGGAGTTAAGAACATATATGGATTAAAAGAAAAGGGGTAAAGAACTAAAGACTTTATTCCATTCTTGCAGATTGATTACTTGCCAATTACAGTCATGATTTAACTGTAGCTTGTGAACAAATCATGCAATTGACTTAGAGAATTATCCATCTAGATCTACTTTGTCAACCCTGTCTCCTGATCAACTCTTTTAGGAAGGACATTTTATTGCCCCATCTGGATGTTAGGTATTGAACCCAGAACATCCTGCAGGCAAAGGATTTATTCTCCTCTGCCATTATGCTTTCTGGAAACCACAACTACTTTTTCTGTCGCCTGCTTACAAATACCACACCTCTAGAAACAAGTGAATTTTCACAGATGCATTATCAAATTGTTGGCTACTAGAAACGTTAGGAAATGAGAAGAGGGGAACCCTGCAAAAAGAGTCGAGGGTATGTGTGAACTGAGTCTACTGTAATAAAAAAGAAGGGGGCTAAGTTCACTTCACTGCTGTGAGAAGGGATGTATTTCTCTTTGCACTGGCTGTGAGATGTGAGCAGACTTTCCTTCTTTAGGCCAACATGACTAACTTCCCACTCATGCCTAGTGCTGGTGCCTAAACAGTTCTGTTGTCAGGGATCTTCCCCACTGCCATTGGGATGCAACGTCATGAACCAGTGCAGAAAGCTACTGTTGGAGATGAATATGTGGCTATTATGATATTTTCTTCTAAGGATAGTAATTTCTGTGTATGTTGAGCCACTACAGTGGCACATTGTTGTTTAGAATGTGGAAGCCCTTGAAAGTACTCCCATGGAAAGAGAATCCTTCCATCAACGCTTTCATATACTTTGCTGCCTTGAATAAGAGCTACACCTCATTGGATTTTTCTCCTTTCTATCTCTAATAAAACAATATTTTCAGGGTATGGCAGATAAAATAAAGATGTAATAACACTCCCAGTCTCTGCACTAAACTGAACTAAAGAAGTCTTGACTGGTTCCCTTTTATGCTCTTTCCCAACGTCATGCATCCTCCTGGGCCAAAATCCACTTTGCAATTTCTCTAAATATACTTTCCCTGCAAAAGAATGCTTGAGAATTCCTTTCACATTTCTCTTTGGGCATTTTGAGCGTTCTTTGTTGTTGGAGATGGCAAATGCAATGTAAAATAGGAAATTCACACACCTCTCAATTAGCTTGTACTTCAAGAAGGTCAGGAACACCACATTCTGCCTCTGAGAATGTTATGCAAATTGTTTTCTTTGTGGAAAGAAATTTCATAAGCAAAATACCTTTCATCACACTGAATGAGTACTGATGGGGGGAAAAAATACAAGACAATTGCTCTGCATGGCACTAATTTCACACCTGTTTCCCAAAAGGCTGTGAAAAGTTGCCAAAGTATTATATGGGAAAGGAGAAGCCAAACTGTCATGGGGAAGGGGAGAAACGACAACAACCCACTCCTTCCTCTTTTGATTTGGCCACAAGTTCTAAAGCTTGCAGATCTGCCTGTGGACTGTGAAAGGTAAGCAGAGGTTTGAATGGCGAATGCAAATAAAGCCCCGTTATTAGAGTGCTGAAAAAGATTATCTGGATTAATCTGGTCATGGGTTTATTTTAAAATCCTTTCTTTGAGATGTAAGTACCCTGATGAGGAGAGAAAGGCATGGTTGCCCTAGACAGCTAGACCGGAGCAGCCTTGCTGTTCCTTTACCTGAAAGAGTATGCCAGGAATGACAGCAAACATACAAAGAAATGGCACTAAAAAGTACAACATTTAATTGAGTCTGCATTCATGTAGCAATTAATGACTGACTTTGAGGGGGGTTTGCCCACTGTTCTTCAGTTTAGGGAGGGACTGGGCAGCTCCTATCAGATTCCTGTGATGTTCTAAAGTCAGGATTTTTATTTGGGAGAAGAAGCTGGTTTCTAGGCCACATCGAGGCTTTCTACAGGCAGCCAATGGCTACGGAGGAATGATGGGCTCAGAAACCAATAATGGGCCTTGGAATGTAGGCAGCTTGTAGTCAGGCAATCTGCAGCCATTTATTTAATAGAGAGGAAGAACCTTCAAGGGGAGCAGAGGATACAGGTTCTAGACCAGGTTGAGTTTTGATAACCTTTGCTTGAGCAAATAAACATGGTGTATGTGGGAGTGTAAACCAGCAGGTGCAGCTTGTCGTTCAAGTGTATTCATCTGAAATCCCCTATTCCCTACAGCAACTAAAGGTGAAGCAATTATGTTCTGGTTTGCATCTCTCCCTGACTCCATCTGGCATTTAGAACCTGCTGATAACAAAACTTCACATCAGGTATTACAATTGTCAATAAGGAAAAGAAGCTGAGCTTTCACCTTTCAAGAGATCAATAATATCCAGCCTACCCCAAGGTTGCGATCAGCATTATGCTAGCTGCTTGCAACTCCCCATACTTCCTCTTTTCATTCTACCACAGTGTTTTAGAGTAGAAGGGGGCAACCTGAAGACCTTCAAATGTTTAGGACCACAAAGCTCAGAAATGCTGTCTGGAGAGAATTGAAGTTCAAAACATGGAGAGGATGTCAAGTTGTCTCTCCCTCTTTTTAGGAAAAAAAAAAGTCTCAGTTATCAAAGATCACTGCAACACTCAAAAATTGTACCAAAAGGCAATAAAATGGAAGAAAACCATATTCCAGCAATAAAGTTCTGAGATCAGTCTCCATCTAATACTTTTGAAATTAAAAGGTTTCCAAGCAACAATGGCATAGTTCTGCTCCTAATGGAGATAAGTTTGTGTAGTGTGATGCTGTGGGTGATGGGAAATGAATTTATGCCAATAATTATTTGTCTTTATTAGCAGTTTTCAAATGGGTAAAGATTTCTCCTATGATTATTGGAAGCCTCTTTCTGCCCTCTGTGCCTCCCCGCTTCCTCAACTGCTTTCTCTCAGCTCAAGAAACAATCACCAAGCAACTTCAAAGACCAAGCCAATGCTGGGGGGGAAGAATGGTTTAGAAATGTCTTTGCAACACACAAATAAATCCTCTAATGGAAAATATAGAGCAGACGTGCATTTAAATTCTGCAATATGGCGAGGACATCTTTCACATATCAATAATAAAGCTCTGAGATCCTTCCTTTATAAACATATTGGGGGGGGGGGGCAGGAGGAGAATTACCCTGCCTCCTCCCTTCTCCTCACACACGGCAAACAGAAGGAATAAGGTTCCTAGTTTTCTCTTGTCCGGTTACTCCTACCCCCAAAATAAAACAGTCCACCTCCCTCCTGCCCACCACTCGGTAGAATCTCTCTCTTACCCAGAGGCTACTGTAATCCCCAGCTCCCCAGTACCTTGGTTGCGATGTCTCACCACCCCTAGCCGGCACTTCAGAGAAACAGCAAACATCTTCCCTGGGCTGCTGTCTTTTACCCTGCCTGGCTCACATGGCGCTGGAAGCTTCTCCCTCAACACCTCTGCCTGGCTCTGCACGGAGCTGCGAGCTTTACATTAATTTATGATTACTGTGAAATGGAGTTGTGCTTCATTTCTCGGTAGAAAAGCTAGCGGGCCAGCGAAAAGGCTGTGAAGGAAGATGGGGACAAACAGCCCTTCTCAAGAACCCTTCAGGGCTCTGTGTTGTTGCTTTAGTGTGCTACCCAGATCAAATGCATGTGAAATTTATAACTTTCTCTTGTTGGTTTTTCCTACCCCCCTCTCTTTGGGTCTCTCAAAGCAATGCCCAGGCACATACAGGAATATGCTCCCCTGCAATTTGGGAGATTCTCTAGGAGACTAATATAGTGATTAAGGGATGTAGGATTTTTTTTTTCTAGATGTGCCTCCACATTAAAAAAAAAAAAAAACTTGTAAAAGGATAATCTAAGGGAATATTTGTATCACATATTGTCTTTCCAGATCAAAGTGTGAGAATGGAGAGAAGAGCAATTAAACCAGGACATTAATTTATTTCTGAAGAAAAGGTATTTGAAATATATTGGGAACCTGAACAATGCATCAAGGTCATAAAAATAGGAAAATAATATATTTATTTTCAAATAAGTTTATTGTTATCATTGTTGTGAAAACATGGTGCTTCATTTTCTCTGGGATCTCTATTTTCCATTTTGACTCCGTTTTATTGTTCTGTATATGATTAGAACAGCAGTTTACTGAGTCTCCAAGGGAAATTACCTTCACATATAAGATGCTGCTACTCTGACCATTTATTTATTTGATCTTGATTTTTCAGCTTAAAGCATCAGAAGTACTATTAATCTTGCTACCTTGGGAATCATAATGGGGTATTCAGAATTATGCACAATTAGAATAGCTTTATAGAACAGAATGATGACTGGGACAACATGCCCAAAACTGCAGGTTAATTCTTATAGCTACTTAAGGTGATCAATACAGATCTAACAATAACACTGAAAGACGTGAGACTACCAAGCACAGGAAGTAGAGATATGGGCATTAGTCTAAATCCAGTCCAAAATGTTCATATGGTACTTCTTAATTGGTTGGATGTCAGCTTGCAAGATATTCTCTGGATTAGAGATCCTAGCTTGCATAAAAGAGCATGAGCACGGTTGGGGCAAAATGTGGCTTTGGTTGCACTTGTGCCATACTGGTCAAAATATGTCAAAACTGACTGGTACTATTAATAGAAAGTGCTACACGTGGCACAGAGAGACAACCAAGGTGTTACCCAACTCTATACCTCTTTGATCTTACTAAAAAGTATTACGTGAAAGCTTCAAGTATCAAAGACATGAGGGGCAATGGAAGTCACTATCTATGGGCCCATCTGATGATGGCTATGGCAAGTAGAAGATTGAGATTTAGAATGTAAGTGAAATAAAGGGTAAAATTAAATACTGCAATGAAAAATATTAAAATAGGCTGTGTGTCTGCAAAACTGAGATAAAAGACAAGGACATATGAAGCAATGTTCAGATTATGTAATATTCTGAGTTAATGTAATTGAGGAAAACAAATGGATAGGTGGGAATAAGACAAAAAAGGTACAGGAGGAACAACTTGGTCATTGGGAGATCAAAGAATAAATGAGAGTGGTGAGCATCTGCTTAGAAAAAAGTCTATTCTAAATACATGATTTAAGTCTATGCATGTATACACATAGAAAAGGAATGAACATAAATCTAAAAATATGTTTGAATTGATTCTTTAGGACAAAAGACTGAGAAACTTAGTGGAGGATTACAGTGATGATGAGAGGCTCTGAATGTGGGACAGACAATTATTTAATAATGCCAAGAAAAAGTGGATCTTGTGAAAAATGGATATGGAAGAAAAGGAACGCAACAAGAATGAAAGTAGAATAGTAAGTAGAAAGTAGAATGGTAAGAGAATAGAAAGTAGAATAGCTGTAGGAGGAGAAAGTGCAATGCTGTATGTAAAGGTATAAAACAGATTATCCAGCAGAATGAATAGAATGTGGATGTGAGGAAAGACGATTGGAAGCTGCTTGGAAAAGAGTGAAAAGAATTATGTCACAGAGGCCACAGAGGTCTATGGAGTTAGACAAATGGGGACTATGAAAAGAGCTGCTTGCTGGAACAATGAAATGAAAGTGGCTGTGGATGAGAAATAAAATATGAGAATGCTGCAAAAATTAAGATGAGAGAAGGATATTACATAATATGCATATAGAGGAAAAAAGTCTTGCAAAAATGTGGTCAAAGAACAATAAACAAGGTTGGAATAGGAAGAGAAAATGAAGAGGAATTTGACAGAAATAAATGTTTTGAAAGTAAGCAAAATAAAAGTGATGAAATTATTTGGGATGAAACTAAAGTGATGGACTGCTGGAAGGAGTATTTTAGAGATTTGTATAGGATTGATAGTGAAATAAATGCCATACATTACTGACCAAAGAAAAATTATGAAAAGGAAATCATAAATGCTGTGAGATTGTGGAAAAATAGTAAGGCTAAAAGTGTAGTTGGTATAATTGCAGAAATGTTGGCATATGAATGAGGTTTGTCTAAGGAGTGGTTGTGCCACTTGCTGAATGGGTGTGTGAAGACTGTCTGTGCTTGATGATTGGAAAAAATGCTGTGATTGTTCCCCCACCCTATAGAAAGAGAAAAGTAGAAAGTATGAAGGCAAAACTACGCTGGGGATGAGTTTGTGAAGTTGCCTGGGAAGATGTTAGGAAGAATTCTGATTGAACAGGTCCAAGCAGTAACGAGGAGTAAAATTTGAGAAGTGCAAATGTGGTTTTTGGGGGTGTGCAGACCATATTTTAGCTGTTCAGCTGGTCACTGAAAAATGCATGACAGTGAGAAAGAAAGTCTATTGTACAATGGTTGATTGAGAGAAAGTTCATGAATAGGCTTGAATTATGGAATATTTTGCATGACTGTGAAATTAAGGATTTGTTGCTGAATATGATAAGAATAGTAAAAGATGGAACTAAAGCTGGTGTGAGAATAGAATGGAATGGAATGGAATGGAATGGAATGGAATGGAATGGAATGGAAAGCCTGCAAATGGTTCTGTACTGAGACAGGAATATGTTATGTCCCCTTGGTTATTAAATGTATTTATGGATAAATATATAAGCAGAGACTTCAAACTGAAATCATCACAAGTGTCACATAAGGACTGGTTCATTAACCACAACATGGAACCTTTTCATACATTGATACAAAAATCTCTAGTGAGTAAAAAATGAAGAATATCCCCATATGCTATGAAACATAAATTTATTTAATAAAAATATTTACTGCAAAATAGAACCATTTGCAAAACTGTAAAAGCAGTATTTTCACTTTGGTCACCAAGCTATGAGCATTTTTCAAAACCAACATTTTATTTTATTTTGGGGTTATATTTTTTCAAGATCATACTTAGGATAATGTAATTTAGAAAAATCATCCTTGTAAGAGCTGTCCAAATACTGCTTTTCTTTTTCTTCTTTTTACCTTGCTAAGCAGAGATAATGTTTTACTTCAACCTCATTCACTTCCTCTCCTCTCCTCTCCTCTCCTCTCCTCTCCTCTCCTCTCCTCTCCTCTCCTCTCCTCTCCTCTCCTCCCTTCCTCCCCTTCCTTCCTCCCTCCCTCCCCCTTCCTTCCTCCCTCCCTCCCTTCCTTCCCCAGCAGAGAGATCTTCATAGTGGGAGGGGCTGATCTCATTCTCCTCTTCAGCCACCTTCTCCTTCCTCCTCTCAGGCAGACCAAACCACCTGACCTCTCTTTCCTGACAAACTTGCCTGCTCACTGACCCTGCTTAGACAGCCCAATGTCACGTCAGAAGCAGCACCCACCACAAAATGTGAGAGTAGACCAGGGTTACTGGAGGGCACACTTCTCAGGGTAAGAGGCCTAGGGTGGTCAATCATCTGGCTGGCTGACCAGATCTGTTGCAGAAGACTCACCAGGCTGAATCAAAGTGAGTTGTGGGGAGCCACTGCTGCCAGGTCATTTATCTTCCTAGGGCACTTCCCATGGCCTAGTTATCCATCTATGTAGGACCCACTGTCCTATTTTTGTTAGGCAGCATTCTCAGCATTACAAAATATTGTTGTGGGACACAGAAAATTTCTTAAGACTCCTGGTTTAAATCCTAGACCTTTTTCCTTCCACTTTTCTGAATCAATGGATTCCTAGCCATTTTTCCCCAACTGGAAGGTCAACATATTTTATGTGTTTATATAATAGTTCTGTCTGGCCTTAGTTCCTTTCTTGACAGCTTTAGCCCTTACACAGCCAATGAATGTGCAGGCCTGGTATAAAAAAAATTGCATGGACTTTGGTAAGATTTCCATCTTGAAAGGTGGGATATATACAGTACAATTGTAGTAAATAAATACTAATAATATTTAATAATGAAACAGGTACAATATGTGATCAGTGGACTAGCACAAGTTACATTTAACACAGGAGGTTGTAAAGTTTTCCTGAGCTATCTGAGCATTAATCTTAACATTCCCCTTTTAAATCTCTGATTTCTTGGCAAGAGAAAAAGAATCCAATGTAAAAAAAAAAAAAAAAAAGGTAAAAATGGATGATTCCTTCCTCTTTAAATATACTATTGAACAACCAGCCTCTCCAAGAGTTTAATTCAAGCAACATGGCTGTCTTACTGCTCATGGGAAGTGGGCAAATGATGATATGATTAGGATGGGATAATCATGTACATGCAGTCACTTACATTCTTGCATTAGTTTTGGTGTGAACGAATGTAGGGGTGGCATGTCATAATGGCATCATTGTGTATGCATCCTTCATTTTGGTATCCTCCCATTTTGCTGTGGACACTGCTTCATCTCCCTGCACATAATCTGCACATAATCACAAATGTATGCTTTGTGTATTTGTGGAATCTTTCTACAGATTCTGCTCCATAACTCCACTCTGAATCAATCAGTTAATGGCGCATTCTGTCTCATGGCACAGGACTGAAACAAATAACTTCATGGCTGATTCTAATTCAACTTTTTCAGGATTTAGCTTGCAGCTAATCCCATCTCAATGAAAGGAGGAAGATACATTATGAGCTGTATGGAATGTAACTCCTATTTTTAGATTGGAAAACTGACTTTGATTTGTGGTTCTCCTTTGTAAGGGATAGAATTTCACTGGCTATATTTAGTTATTAAACAGAGATGTCATACGACTTCAGTAATGAGACAGCTCTGTGAACTCTATAAACTATTACAACTCCAGATAAGGCAGGAAATGTAAAGGCGCCTCTAAATGTAATACTGTACTATTGACTTTTTAGTGATAGGATAGGAATAAATGATTTGCCATGAAATTAGCATGCAATCAACATCTGTAAAAAAGTTAGAAATGTTTTGTGATTACTATCAGAGTGAATTCAATTTATAGTGGTACAATTAGTTTGGTAAGTGGAATGTTATCTGTTAATTGCTTTTAAGAAGACTATTCAGAATTTAATATATTCCACAAATACACAAAGCATACATTTGTGATTTCTTACAATTATCTTAAACCATGTGATTTGCTTACGGTTTATAAAACAAAGAAATGCAGCTTCTTGTTTGCATATTCATGCTGTGCTCTTGCTTTTTCCATAGTTAATAAAAGGGAACCAGATTCTCATTTAAACCAAGACTGTACTGAGAGTAAGTGTCATAAACATGTTCATAGTGAACTAGGACTGAGAATCATGGTGCTCCGTGTGCATTTTTTTTTTAATGCATACTGAGCACCATGGCTGAGATTGGCATTTTCAGAGCTTCCAGAAGACACTGTCATCCTTTAGCTATCAACCCATATTTTATCTCTTAACTGATTTTTTTTTCCTTTGTGCATGCATAATGGATTTAAGAAGACTTAAAATGGTAAACTCTGACTTGCACATTCCTGGAGAAAGTTTGTACTGGGTGGTTTTGAGGTTCATAATGACACTTGCTGCCTCTCTGTAGTTCTTTTCTTTCAACATTTGACATGTTCCCTATCTATCAAATATTTCACACATCAGTGAAAGCACTTCCTATTTTTTTTTGAAATACCGGAATGTAAAAATAATAGGATTTCAACATACCACAGCTACAGTTTTGAGACTAGCTGTGAAACTCACTTCTATGATTCATTTTTTAGATTTGGGATATTTCAAATATTTCTTTGTATTCAAAAAGTTGCCTACCAAGTAGAGGTGGTCAAAATGTTCTAAACTCAAAGGTTCTGTGTGAAATGACCACTTGGTGTGTTCCAAGCTGAGACCCCTTCTGACTACAACCATTAAAAAAAATAATCACAGGATGCTTCATTCCTGTGATGGAATAGATCTATGAAGGGGGAGGTGGTGTAATGGAGTGCAGTAGAGAACCAGGTTCTCAGGAAGGAGGGAGCGCATTCCAGGAGGAAAGGGGGGTGGGTGGAGAGACGAGAGGCAGCCCAGCCCAGAGCAGGAGCATGGGAAGAGGAAGAGACTTAGGATATCCACTCCCTAGAATCTCCCAGGGTATATCCACTAGGTTAGAGTAGTACAGTTTTAGTCTGGCAAGATTCTGTCTATATAGTGTAAGCAATAAAACAACTGAACTTGGTTCAATTGTTTCCCTGTTGTTCTTGGGCTGGGGCTGACAATTCCTCATTATTACATGTTCAGATATCCAAGATCAGTTCTTTTTTTTTTTTAAATGTTCCTAGCTATGGAGATTAGGAGACACATTAGTCAATAAAATTTGAGGCACTGGTTCCATCCCATCTGTCATCATCTGGAATTAACTAAGGGAAAGATGAAGGTACAGGTGAGGGAAACTTAGTGAAGCAGATGTTCAGAGATTGAGAACCATTTTGGACACAAGAAAAAGACAACTGCCCACCAGGTGGATAAGCTCACTGTTGCCTTTAAATTCTTGCTATGGGAACATCAGAATTTATGAACTGTGATATAATGTAAAGGCACAAGTACAGCACCTCCCAGGTGTTATGCAGCGTGTGGGCTGGGAGAACCCATTTAACCAGACAGTGGGCTAGCTAAAATGTGGTAGGCAGAACTATTATACAACGATCATAACCAATGAAGTAGTGACCTACATCTTCCCATCCACTGAATCGTGGTGTCAGCTCACATCTGTACCCATGTTCCTCTGTGATGCTGCTGATGCAGTAAGAGCAAGCTTTCTCCCATACTCTCCCTCTTCAGAATATTATTTTCCAGGCAGAGCATACTGTGGTTATACAGCCTCCTTTAAACAGAGGCAGGGAATGTGCATGAATTAGGCAAAGCATCTAATGCTCTCTAACTTTTTTTTTCCAGGAACATCGTTCTCCAAACCTAACTGCTCTGTGTGCATGTGTGTGTGTGTGCCCATCCCATTTTGATTCCATGAAAACTGGTCAGGCAGTCAGGACATGTATACTCCAAGAATAATTTCATTAAGAATGGTAACAACTGCACATTTTTCTTCATAGAGAAAATCATAAAATAAAACATGTTTTCTTTATCTGACACCATTAAAGGAATGTTACATACATAACTCTGTTGAAAATAACACTAACATGTCAAACAGAGTACATGTCAATACTTTCACCAAAGGGGCTTGTCCATCAGAACATGAATGGCTTATACTCTGGCACTTTGGTCCAGAAGAAATCCTGCCATTTCAAAATCACAATATGTATCCAGTCATTCATACAGAAAAATGCAAACGAAAATGCATACATCTGGGAAAGAGGCAGACAGACACAGATCCTCATCAGCCCCCCACCCCCCTTTTCAACTGACACCAGTAGCATTTCTTTCATCAGATTGCAGCAAGCTGTGAATAAAGGCATGGCCTGGGACTGCCAAATGATCACCTCCATCAGTCTTTCTGATTTGTATTGAGCTAATCATTATATAAAGTTTACAATTTAGATTTAAATTCAAATTTAAGATTTAGTGCCCCTCCTTGCTTCCCTAGTAGCAGTTCTGCCCTCCTCACTCAATTGTTGCACAACTTCTGAATTAAAGATAGAGAAATTTTGCTTTATAACATGCTATTGAAAATAATACGCCTTGGAGCTCTTTTTTCCCCTTAAGCACCCCCAAAAAAGTTTATTTCATGCATATTATACAGATTTTGAACCATCTATCTTTTCCATGATGCTTTCATACATTGTCAACAACACAGAATCCCAAACTTTTGTGATAAGCAGAAATGGAATTTGACATTAAAGGTACACCTTTGAATATATCTTAGGCCAGAAAACAAAAGCAATAAAAAGAGAACATGTTTGCAGAGAATACACAGAGGGACATCTTGCCTATAAAAATAATAATACAAAGATTACTTGGCCCCAGGAAATTGCCACAAAATGACACAGTAATGGGCCTCTCCTGATGATCCCAGTGCATCTCACTCAGAGTTAAACAGCTGCCTTTGTATACACAACAAAATGGAACAGCAACTGAATAAAGAGAATATTTAACCACAATTTTGCAAAAAGACATATTTCTATTTATCATGGCTAGGTGGAGGACAGAAAGTAATGATGAAAAAAAGATGAATATGCGTGTTCAATGGTGCTAAAATAGAAATTCAATAGAATCATAATATTCAGCAATATGTACACTGGACATTATCATTTGTACACTTATCTTCATTTGATACATGAATGAGAATCAGTAGATTATGTCAGAGCCCTACAGTAGCTATCCATACATTATGCCACACTTCTAAAGCCTTTAAACCCTCAATTCAGTTTGCAACTGCAACCTATAATCACTCAATTTTCCTCCTTAAATCATTTCCAAATATATTGTACTGCACAACATGACTCTGGATGTCCAGTGCATCTGATGATCTCACGAAAGCTTATGCCTAAAATGTGTTAGTCAGAAAAGATGCTACCAGACTCCTCTTGTTTTTATGCCATCTAAAGTAGGTCTCTATTAATCTCATAGCTTTTCTATCTTTTACTCAATCCTGTCAAAATGGGCAGTTTAGACATTTTGAAACTGAGTGCTTCGGATACCAGGCTTCTCTTTGAGTCCAAATACGTAATTCCCTTTTTGGATGTTATATAGTCTTGATTAAGAACATTAAGAGATTTGAACATATCTCCAAAATAGAAGGTTTTGCTCCACTGAAATAAACTAGCAGATAATATTTCTGCAGTTACACGTCTTTACAGACAAGCACACAGCCCAGTATCTACACCAGGATTATGTTATGAGTCAGACGTGTCAGTTAATGTCTATTACTGCAATCAGCGCCAAACAATCAAACATATTAAAGATTTAAAATAAACCCATGATGACCTGCTGAACCTGTAATGGTTTGTTAGTCTGTGGATAATAGGTCCTTGATATCAACTCCACAGCATGTTTGTCACTGCATCCAGATTTACTGTAAGCCTATTTAGAGTGGAGGAAACAGATTTAGAATAGTTCCATTCAGATCAATAGAACATAACATTCCAAAGGCGAACATTTAAATCTGCTTTCAAATGAGTTCTAAAACAAAATGTGGTTTGCTTGCTTTTTAGCTTAGTGGGGTATGTGATCCTAGCTAATTGTGATTTATTTAATAAACCATAGTTAAACTGACTTGCCTAAGGCAGGAACCCAGCCAATTCCTATGCTCAAATGTCAAGCAAAGAGTTGCTTTGTTGTCAATCACCTTTCCTCTTTCATAAATCTAAATATAAAACCAATCCAAAGTACCAAAAAAGAATTGGAAGAATATCCATCAGGCATCCCTGCCCAAACACCAGGGACACACATGGCCTTATTGAAATGGCCTGCAATTTGAAACAAGTGGCACACAGGTGCAGTTTGAAATACATGCATTGTTAGGCCAAGAAAGTGACAAACCCCAGTGCTGCTCTTTGTCAACAGTATACGGTGCTTTCTGTTGGTTCAATCTGCCAGTCTGTGCTCCACATTAACTGGCACTTTCCAAGGAAATGAAAGAAGATTCGTTTCTCCTTCGGTGCATTTTTGCTGCCTTATTCACCACTGATTTGTTTGGAAAACAAAGAAATGGGCCCTTTACTATTGCTACCTCCTTGCTACAATGCCCCCCTCGGCTGTGGTGATGCCACCCTCATGCATTAGCCTAATAGCCTCCTGTTTATATTTTCCATTTTCAGATTATATTAATCGAGACATATCTAGCAAAACTGTGCCTGGGGCAATCCTAAGTTAAACAATGAACATGTTTACCACCCAAACCAATGATGACAGCCTTGTGTGTGTATACACATCCAATACACACAAATTCACTACATGAAAGCTCACTCTAACTGCTATTTAAAGTACATTACTGAAAGTGAGGGATCATGGTAATAGGAAAAAACCTTAGAGCTGTCCCTGCATACAGCCAGATGAGAAATATCCAAAGTGATCTAACCACAGTTAGGAGGAAAAGAAAGGTCATGCAATCAAAGTAGTCCAGATATGCATGTAACCTTTTCCATAACAATTCCCCATATGATGAGGGAGAGTGATTAAGGTTGCCATTGCAGGAACTGAACTGTTTCCCATTTAGGCACATAAATATAGAAGAGTCAAGAGTCTTTGACAACCAAATTAATTTTACCAAAATATTGTAAATCAGAGGTTAGCAAAGGTTAGCACTGCATCTTTGTTTTTGTAGGCCCTGAGAACATCCAGACATAATTTTTCCTGTTTTTTGCTGAGAAGGAATGAAATGGATGTAGGAAGTCTCCATTTTGCCTTCATCCTCAATCTCCTGCCCAAGAAGGCTCCATGATGCCTGGTTCCAGCATCATCAGAGCATCTCAAATTACACTATGTCCCTGTGGCCTTTGGAGACCAAATGAAAGACCCACAGCCAAACATACCAAAATGAAACCTGAAGTCAAAAAATGCTATTCGCCCCAGTCAGAAATGGCATATCTGTCACCCCAGTTTTTGAATGTTTTCCTTGCTTTGAAGCACAGAAGAAAAACCACAAAAATCCTAACCTGCAAGAACTTGAGAACATTTGCCAAGAATGAAAGGGGAGCAGTTTCACACACTTATGCATGCAGTGGTCATGTGCTTTAGTGTTAAATTAGGAATGGGGAGACCCAGATTTGAGTCTACTTTCAGTTATGGAAGCTCAAGGGGTGACTTTGGGTCAATTAACCCAATCTACCTCAAAGGCTATTATTGTGGGGAAAAATGGGAGGAGGGAGTACTTTTTATTATTAAAATTAAATGTTTTTCTACTTAATACTATTATTACTATAGCAAAGAATTAAAGGCATTTTATTTTATCCCATCTTTGTAAACTGCCTGGAATATTGAGAAAGGTGCATATTACAAGTAAATGTAACAACTAAATAGATGAACAGACATATATGTCATACTGAACTCCTGGAGGACAGGCAATAAATCAAGTCAAATCAAATCAATCAATCAGTCAGTCAATCAAAGATACATATTAATCATAGCTATTACAAGTCCAACAAATTTGCTGCTTTAGAAGGTAGAAAAGACATTAATTTCTCTAAGGGGTCTGTCCAACCCCTTACAACTGGCCTTATTAACAATAGGTTCCCTCTTTCCCCTTCTCTTCAGCTGTGCTGGAACTTGCAGATTTCTCTGCCTGTGGGAAATTCTGGGAGTTGAAATCCCAATACAATAGCAGGAGGCTCATTTATGCTGTCTATGGCTATAGGGGATCAAGGTCTGTAGTTTTCCTAGACTGAAGGCTATACTTGGCCTTTGTGGGTCATGCTAGGGCTGCACTCCCACAAGGAATTGGTGGGACAAGGTCAGACAATGATATTGGATTCTATCGATTCCAATGAGAGTCACTTTTGATTGTGGTGGGAGAGAAATGCAATGAATCAATTTCATTTATCCTTAAAATTAAATAGAGCTCTAATTACTTTCCAGTTATAGTTCTCTTATGTTGCATTAACTACTACAACTAGCAATTGTTCCAGGACTCTGCAGGCCACTCCTGAAGCTTTCAAGGGCTGCCAGTGGGCCTGTGCTTTTGGTTATGCCATCCCAATAAAGGAGAAACAGGGATAATAAACTGCATAAGAGGCCACCCCAGAATGATAAACTATAAATCAAGAGAAGCATATTCCTCTTAGGGATCAACTGGTGAAAAGTGGGAGATACAAGGTGGCAGTATCTAGCATACCTTGGCTGATCTCAAAAAGCTAAGCAGGGTTGAATGTAACCAATCCTTGAGTAGGAGACCACAAGGGAATACCAGTTCTATAGATTAGACTGAGAAGATGAAGAAACATCCCAGAAGAAAACAGTGGCAAATCACTTTCATATAGGTGCCATAAAATCATCAGACATTCAGTTCAATTTCAAGGAGGCTTAATTTATTTTCTGGGGCACTAGATCTCTACTATATTTTAAGTTTTAACTTGCCACATGGCTGAATAATTCAGTCAGGAAGAGGCAACATTATCAGCAACTAGGCATTTTAAATTTGGAGCATGCTAGGATCAGGGGACACCTGTCACCTGTCAACTACCCACTCATCAGCTGAAACAAATGGCAGAAACTTTTATATTCATTAATGAAGTAGACAACATTTTCCTAGCACTGTGGCCCCAATTCAATCACCTGCTGTTGTAATACATAAAAAGAGACGGAAAAGTCCAATAACAGATTTTAGCATACTTTTAGTTAGCCCATTTATTGGATGATGACAGCAACAACACCCAACATCTAAGCAAGATGCTGCTTTGCACCAATATATCCTGTACAGAAAGAGCACATTTTGTACAGCCAGTGCATGAAGCATTTATTGTTACTCTAACATAGGGTAACAATACTGGCACTGAAAACACTGTCCAAACTAATGGCATTATAAAACAATTTCAAGGAGATGTGCTATCAATATGAAAATCAGGTGCAAATGTTCTACAAAAATAAACACTGCACATCTTACAAGGAGGGAAAAATAAACCATTTCACATGCTGTAAGAAAGTAAAGGTTGGCCAGTTCCACACAAGGAAGGTTGAATTACACAATGCCATTTGGTGTCCTTCTGTTTTGTCACAGTCCTTATTCATTTTACTGGCATTGTAATACCCTTGAAGAGGCTGAGGGCTGTGATATAATAAAACTGTTCCCTGAGCAGCATTTCACATGCCTCCAAACAAGCAGAGGTAAAAAAAAATATATAGGTTCTGTCATGCTGATTTAGGGTCTTAATGAATAGTGGAGAGTCATCTTCAGTAAAGACAATATTTAAGAAACCCCAATCTTCCTCATCTGGAAAATCTGATCTATGGCATAGACAATACAGAAATGGATGACATACTCTGACCTATGGTTCATGTTGACAATCCTGCCACGAAACAATTGGGATTGTTCAGGTATTGCGTGAACCAGATAGTGTCCACATTCCGTCTAAGAACATGAATTTGCACATATGAGAAACTCTCATGCTCTACATTGCAAATTAATCTACTGAAAGCTTAGCCTTTTCCACTTTATCATACACGGGGGAGCAGCAATGTTAGAAAAACCAGTAACTTGCCACATTGCTTGCAGATGCAGACTTAAAATATCACTGAAGCTTTTGTTTTTTGTTCTGTATAGTGAAATAAAGTGAGCCACTGTTTCTCTTTTTAAATGGCAAAGCATTTGAAAATCCAGCTTGGAAATGAATGTTCTGATTTGAATATAATTAATTTAAATAACAGTCTTAAGCAATATTTAAGACTTGGCTCAGTGAGGTTTTTATTGCTCTTGTGGCATATTTATGAGTTTCATGAAGAGTCTCTGGGGGAAAAAAAACAGATGCATATAAGATATTTTAGGATGAGACTAGCTTAATAACGCATCCAGAGTAATGTGTGCCCCACCTTGAGGTTGGAGAGAAGGTGGTATCTAGCTGGCTACCCATTGACCTTACCACTGTTCAACTATCCTGGTATGGAACAGAGAAGTCTACAGCCCTTAGCCTTGGATCATGAGTAAATGGCATTGAACTCGATTAGACAGATAATAGATGATGCTATTATTGAACAAAAATAACATCTTCTGAATTTGAACCAATAGTTCCTAACTCAAACAAGAAATACTCTTCACCCCAGGCACTTGTAGTTTTTACCTTTCTTAACACTTTATAAAGACTCCAAAAATGATATTTTAAGATTTTTCAACAGAGTAAGAATTTGTTAAAATTAAAACACTGTTCTGGCAGATATCTGCTTTCAACTAAGATAATAAAGACCTGTTATATCTGGTATTAATTCCTACCACTGTGTAGGATGCAGACAAAGAGTTCCATTACTGAAAACAACAAGATAGAGATTATTTTCCCAACAAAATCTGTCTTGGACAACAATAGACTATGGGCAATCAGAAACTTTATTTCAGTAAGTATATCTCATTCCTGTTTATAAGCTGACAATACTGCAGATGGTATGGAAATCTCCAGCATATGTTAGCTATTTTTTCTTGGAAAAGATGACAGCTTTGGACATGAGAAAAATGGCTTCATAAGGGGCTGCAAATAAATGAATGCCCCAACTCAAGAAGAATGCTTGGGCTTTTGAAAGACGATCAGGATCTGTTCCAGCATATTGTCTCCTTCCCCTGGTGCAGCCCTGCATTAACCATTAAGCAAAATAAGCACATGCTTAGGGCAGCAAGGAAAGAGGGCACTACACACTTCCCCCCTAGCTATCATGTTCTTAACTCTTTCACTGCCACACTTGACTTTAGTCTTTTTTTTTTTTTTTTTTTTTGCCGTGTTCGACTTTAATCTGCACTGTTTTCTAAAAAAGTTTTCTTTGGCATGGTGAGTGCCTAAAGTTTAAAAGTTTGGTTTGAAGATGTTGTCAGATACCACATTTGTTTCCATCTCATTGCATGAGAGTTTTGCTTCCATTGAGGGGCACCTTTGATGGGTGTGCTTAGGGCATCTGTTGGCCTTAATCCAGCCCTGCCCTGGTGTCAGCCCTTCGAGGTAGGCCAAGGCAGGAAACAGACACTACAAGGACTATAGGACTTCTATTGTTGTAGGATAGAATTAGAGAATCATGAAAGCCTCACAGGGTTTCCTTATGTCCTCTCTTATACCATCCAGAATCAAGGCAGGGTTATTTTGAGTCTCTTCTTTGTGCTTCCTCCTTTCCAGGGCTGAGATTTCATTTACTATCTTTTTTATCTGTTAACAGTTTTCACATTTCTTCACTATCTCTGCTTCCCTCTGCACCTGGCCACCTCAATGGAAGTTACGTTGCAATGGCTGAAAAAGTCCATTTCTTGTAATGGTCTGTGGGAATGATCTTGGGAGACAGGAGGAAGAACCACAGGTTGGACAACCGTCATGCAAAAGGTATCTCAGCCCACAGAAAGAAAAGGGGTGTGGGAAGCAACTCAGAAGAGGCCTCCCTAGTTTTCTGGAGAGTAAAAGGAAAGGAGGGGAGAAGCACTTTCAGACTTGCAAGATTCTGTCACTGTCATCTTACAGTGAAGGTAGTGTTAATACTCATGGTTCATGCCTCTTATCTGGACTACCTCAAAGGGCTGACACTTTTGGGGCTCCAATCAATAGATTTATATTCTGTGACCCAAATATGTTCAGCTCCTCAAAAAAAATGTGTAAGCACCTATCTCTGTGCTGATGGTTTGGCTCTGCAGACTCTTCTCATCCTGGATATAAACTGTTCCAACTTCTTCCTTTAGGATGGCGCTACAGAGCACCATATGCTAAAACATCTAGATATTGGAATAGTTTTTTTCCTTTGTGCCATTGCTCTGCTAAACACTACATGACTCGATATGTGTTGGACAGTGGCTTCTCCCTTTGAAAAAGTTATTTTACACTGTGTAGTGTTATTGTTTATTATTTTCCTGTTGCTATCCAAATGCACTGTTGATCTTGCTGTTCATCACTGAAGATAAATTCCTTGTATATATTTTATACTTGGCCATTAAAGTATTCTGTATTCTGTATTCTGAGCATCAAGGCTACCTAATACAAAATGGGAAACAGGAAAGGACTGGAGAAAGGAGAAGGCCCGGCTCACCACTATTCCTCAAAATCAGATCCTACTTTTGTTTCGTCCCTTTTCAAGAAATGTGGCAGATGTGGCCCCTATAACACCCAGCAGGCCCTACTTCTGAATAAATGTAGATTGGATTAGACAGTGATGGGGAAAAAAGCCATCCATCCTGGTTTTACAATTGCAGCTAATGAAATGGGATTCCCATTCACAAGTTGGGGAGTGGTGTGAAGAGGGAAGACAATTTACTCAAGGTACTTAAGGTGGCAGTGCCAGCAGCCCCAACAGAAACAGTTACATATTCGTTCTTCCCTAATTCCAGGTGGGTCAATAGTATTTTGCTTTTTACTCCTGGATGCCATTTTTGTTTTGACCTACATGTTTAGAATATTATGTTGTAAGGCTTTATATTATGGTTTCTGTTTAAACTTTGTACACCACCTAGAATTGCTGTGGTAGCTATATAAATCGGAATCAATCAGTCAATCAATCAATCAGTGCAAAGTGTTTCTCCCCAGGTGCCAGTGATATAAGGAATACTACGAGAGCAGCTCATTCCCTTTAAATTGGCTGTTTGTTCCGAGAAAGCTAAAATATTTGGTGCAGCCTTGTAAAACAGAGCACTGAAATAGGAATCTTATTTTTCCTCCACATCTTCACCGCAGTTACCCTCCTCCCTGTAGCTTAGATCCATTGCAATCTCAGTTGGTCTAATTTTGATAACATCTAAATGGTTAGATTTTCAGATAAATCGGTACAATACTGTACAGAGTGTGCAAACCAAAGCAGAGCAGGTTCTTTCTAGCTTTTCTGAATAAATCAAGAACCCCTTAATGGAGGCCCTTTCTAGTAGTTAAAACACCTAGTGATTTAACATTTCTTTATGTAAGAAAGGACTCATCCCACACCTTCCTCCAGTTGTTTCTTGCTGTCAGCCCTTCAAGGTAGTCCAGACATGAAACCAAAACCAGGAGTACTGACACTACCTTTATTGTAAGGTTACAGTACAGAATCTTGCAAGTCTGAAAGCGCTTCCCCCCTCCCCCGCCTTTACTTTCCAGAGAACTAGGAAGGGTCCCTTCTGAGATGCTTTCTCCACCCTCCCTCCCTCCTGTGGACTCGGATTTCGTTTATCAGACCATTGTCTAGGCTGCGGCTCTTCCTCCTGTCTCCCAGAATTATTCTCGCAGCCCATTACCTCTCCGTCACACTGTAAGGTAGGTTGGACTGAAACAGTGATAGGCTCAAGGTCACTCGATGAGAAGGTGGGTTTGAGCCTGGTCTCCTCAGACTGAGTCCTGCAATGCATGGAGGAAGTGGGGTGATTGGTGGGACTGCAGAGTGTGATGAGAAACAAGACTCAAGGAAAAGAGGAAGGGAAAAGCACAACTGTGAGAAAGCAGTCCCTGTAAGCTGGGGAAGGGCACACTGCAGCTCCTTTACAAGCCATTAAAGACTTGCATCACCCAATTAAGATGAATGCTGTTATGTCAAAGGACACACACAGTTGGGGATTTATGGATAATTGTTTTCAGAAGGATACACATGATTTTAAAAGGCAAGCCTGCATAGGACAAATAAGCCCATCATTTCCCAAAGTCTGGATTTATAGCTTGAAGCAAAGCTATCAACTTCCCTATGAGCAGCCACAACACAAAAAGACAACCATGATAGAAACAGAAGGAAGATCCAAGACGAGGCATTAAATCTCACCTGCCATAATATTAAAACATTATGGGGCGGGGGGGAGGTGGAGCGGGGAAACAAATAAATATAAATTCTACCGAGGGATGAAACACAGAAGATTGTCTGGAAGATTTCCCATTTGACTTGCTGGCTTTTTGGAGCATTTTTTCTAATTATTCTGTGTCAGGCAGCATTAGGAGCTAGATAACAATTTTTGCTGGTTTGTTTAAAAGGTTTGTACGGCCACTCATCTTACAGCACAACTCTGAGCAGGAACTGATTGCGGGTGGGACTGTGAGAAAGAGAGAATCATGGAAACTGTTTATAGATGTCTTGCTTTGTTTGTCCATTTTCTGCTTGTAGTTTGTCATGGGGAAGAGTTGCCAGATTTTCTTGATTGAAAAACGCTGCACCCTGATATCAGCTCCGCATTCAAAAGGCTGCCACATGTTTTTATTGGCTACGTCTCTGAAATAAAAAGTATCAATTAAAAATAGAATGATCCAAATCTTATTTACAAATGGGGTGGAAAGTTGTAAACCTCCAAGGAGAGAAATGTAGAATTAATATGAGAAAGACAATGTATACTCTTAGCAAATTAATATGGGAAAATCCATTTTTCTGCATTCTGTCTTTCAAATCCTTGAAAACTACCAAAGTTCAGTTACACCCTTTACATATCAGCAGTAATGTGGTTTACATAAGATATTAGCCAGATTCACCCAAGGCAAAACTGAGATATACAGAATTTTCATTGAATGAAAAATGAAGGAAGGAAGGAAGGAAGGAAGGAAGGAAGGAAGGAAGGAAGGAAGGAAGGAAGGAAGGAAGGAAGGAAGGAAGGAAGGAAGGAAGGAAGGAAGGAAGGAAGGAAGGAAAGATAACAGATTGCATGTAATGCTACATTCTTTTGCTATTTGGGGTAGATACTGAGTATGCTACAAGGCTTTGGCTGTTGTTCTGTAGGAATTACACACCATTTCCAGTTGAACTGTGATCTAGTGAACTTCCTTACCAGAAAAAAGACAGGAGTCAGGGCATATTATTATTATCTGAATCCTTTTCAGGCTGGGTTCAGGCTGGGGTACAGTACTGAGTCAGTATTGGTGTGCTTGTAGATGACCTCCGGAGGGCTTGGGATGGAGGTGGTACAACTGTCCTGTCCCTCCTGGATCTCTTGGCAGCTTTCTACATCATCGACCAGGGTATCCTTCTGGACCAGCTCTGGGGACTGGGAGTGGGAGGCACTGTTTTGCAGTGGTCCTCCTTCCTCCATGGCCAGTTCGAGTTAGTGTTGTTGGAAGGAGGAGAGACCTAGCCCTAGGCTCCTTTAACACTGATGACACTCAGTTATACATCTCTATCCCTGGACGGGCAGGTGATGCTGTTGTGGTGCTGACTCAGTGCCTGGAGGCTATGAGGATCTGGATGCAGAGGAACTGATTCCAGTTCAACCTTAGCAAAATGGAGTGGCTTTGGGGTTTTGGCACCCTGGGGTTTGGTAATGTGTCATCTTTGATTCTCAGTGGGGTTGAACCTCCCCAGACAGAGATGGTGTGCAATTTGGGGGTCCTCCTGGATTTGCGGCTCCTGCTCAAGGAGCAGGTGGCAGCTATGGCTAGCAGAGCCTTTGCACAGATTCATCCTTTGCACCAATTGTGCCCATTCCTGGACAGGGAAGTCTTGCTCATGGTCACTCATGCCTTGGTCATTTCCCAGTTAAACTACTGCAATGCACTCTACATGGGGCTGTCCTTGAAGACCACCCAGAAGTTTCAACTGCTCCAGAATGTGGCAGTGCATATAGTGTGGGTGCCCCTTGGTTTGCCCATATTACACCACTGTTGTGTGAGCTGCACTGGCTCCTAGTTTCTTTCCAGGTACAATTCAAGGTGCCAGTTAAAGCCCTGCGTGGCACGGAACTAGGTATTAGAGGCAGATACGCTCCGGGACCACCTCTCCCTGAGGGTATCTGCCCATCCCACCAGGTCAGATAGAGTGGGCATCCTCCAGGTCCTTTCCATTAAGTGCTACCATCTAGTGGGACCTAGGAAACATGCCTTTTCCATAGCAATCCCTGTCTGGAACATCCCTTCCACCAGAATTTGGCAGCCCCTCCTCCCCTTTTAGGCTTCCGGAAGGCTGTAAAGCCCTGGCTCTTCCCCCAAGCACTGGGATAGGGTGAGGTCTGTGGGGAGCCTGGGGATGGTTCTGTTGGATGCATCTGAGGAGGATGGCGAAGGCGCCAGGTTTTCGGTTTTTATTGTTATTGCGAGCTGTGTTCTTAAGAGGGGTGGCCATATAAACCTTATAAATAAATAAATAAATAAATAAATAAATAAATAAATAAATAAATATTCTCTACATTACAGATTTGTCTGCATACTAAATCACAAAGTAGCCAGCCCAGCCCATGAAATAATTTTATAGCTCAGTGTGTCTTGGGCCCAGAAAACTACAGGTAAGTTTGTCATATGAATATAATCACTGACTGCCATGACTCTTTCAGGTTTCAACCCTATCTAAAAATGGGCCCCAGCAGGGAAAGCTACCTGTCTTGACCTTGGCTGAGTTCAGGTGTGAAGTTGGCCTGCTTCACATATATGAACAAGAGACAGCCATGCTGTAGCCTAGACTGGGAAGTTGTAAAATGTTCCAAAAGAAAACAGTGGTAAACACATCCATACCAAAAAAAGGGCATGGTTGTGTCCATGGAGTCATCAGGAGTTCAATTCAACTTCAGGGCTTCTTGTTCTTTCTATCTGGAATGCTAGTGATTGAAATCAGGATTTTTTACATGCAAAGCACCACTGAGCTATGACTAATCTAGTTCCCTGCATGCGAGAATAGCCCATCGAGACTGGGGAGGGCATGTCACCATTTCTACAGTCCCTCCCCACACCCACTTTTCATCCTCAATCAGCAGTATGCTGTCTCAACCTGATTTTTATTTTCTGGTGATTGTATCATCCAAACTTTAGCCATTCAATTGCTCCTGCAGATACTATCGGAAGGCAAAGTCCCTGGAGAGCTGACATTTACACTGCACTTTTGCTTTATCCCTTTATCACTGTATTCATCCAGATAGTGTTGATATACAAAGTGACAACTTCAACAGATGCTTGTATTTCAGTCTTTCACTATGGGGTTCCAGTTGGGATTAAGATCTTTTTGTAGTCCACCTCCCCATCTTGTAAGATGCCATAATTATCTGCAAAAAACATTATTCTGCCTTACACGCTTTTTTTGCCCCCCCCCCCCAAGTAATATTTAAATGCTTGCAAAGTGCCAGACAGTTGTAGAAGAGGCATGTCTATTATATTAACAGTGGAAAATGTTCTTACCCTTTCATCTCACCAGGCTTCCAGATAGCAAAACAGTTTGGATTTTTGTTTTTATTGATTTACATTTTATTTGCTATATTCAGCTATAATAATTATATTCCATGAATATAAAGCTCCTGTTTTCTGCCCATATGCCTTAGATATCATATTTGCAGCATTTCCCCTTTATAATTTTCATAATCTGGGAAGCATATTTTGGAGGGGAGGGGGACTGCTATAAAGAAAGGCCTCCTCCTTTCTATGGACATCATAAAACACACTTTCCAAAAATGCTGAGAGTATATGAGGCAAGTCACAAAATGGGAATATATCTCCATTGTAGTATAATTCAAGGTTTTAATTGACATTATTTATGAAAAGTTACGATATCAGCCTCCATGGGTCTTTGCAGGATTTTGCCATTTTTGTTAAAATGCAATGTTGTACCATGACACCCCTCCTTTTGTCACAATACCAAATGGGGTGGGGCTTGCCTTATGACAGCATGATGCTACATTTGTGCTCTCTGCACCTCCTTCCCCTTGTTGCCCTGCAGATGCCACTGGCTTCTGCCCGTTCACAACTTGCATAAATTACTCCTATCAGTTAGCATGATAAATAGGGCTGCAATTAGGTCGGATGTGCAGGCTGATTTACAAAGGACTCTCCAGACCATGTTTAGTTTAAAGATAAAAAGGCCCAAGAACAAAGAGCAGGACTTTGAAACAACAGATCAGGCACCCAATGAGCTAGTGACCTTGCACTGGATCTTTTGCTTCACCCCTTTTTCTAATTCAGGAGGATTACAGTCGCTTCTGTAGATTTTCTGCTCTGAATTTTCTGCAGAATTCATATCTAGCTACAGCCTTGCTTGTATAAGGAATAAGAGATCAGTATCTGATTTGTAAGATTTCCAGTTCAAGCTCTGTCCAAACACATCCATAATTCTTATCACACTTCTGCCTCAGTTGCCTTTCTGTAAAATGAAGCTAGCCATATTGCCCAGTGTCAGAAAGGATATTGAGGAACAATGTGCATTTGTATGTGTGTGCATATATGATAAGATGTCAGGGCCATAAATACAGCCAGAGTTAATTAGGTAGATAAAGAGTGCATGACGAAGATCTGGGAGGAGACATACCCTGCTTTATAAAAATAAGCTGCGCGTACAGGGCTATACAAAACATGCTATTAAACCTGAAGGCTGGAAAGAGCAATGACCAACATATCAGAAGCAGATGCAATTTCCGTGGCTGTTGTGTCTCTGGCTACATTTTGCCAGAGCTTCTTATAGCCTACTTGAATGGAATAAGAAACAGATGCAAATAGGCTGCTCTTCAGGTGGGTAGAAAGACAGGCTGTGACATAATTAGTACAGAGAAAGATAGCCTATTGTTCCCATCTCAACATTTCAGTAAAGTTAAGTTAAGCCGGGGGGTGGAGGGGAGACACACTTGTGGTGGCTGGGAACTGTCCTTGACATTAGAGGAGGGGGCTTTATGGTTGCAATGCTGGGGAATGGATATAAAGTTGGCAAGGTTGACACATACATAAGAAGGGGGTAAGAATGAATGAATTTATTTTGCAGGGGGATTTCGGGTGCTTTTTATATTATGTTACGCCCATTTATGCTCAGAATGGAGCAGAAGCTGGATGATCTCATCCTAGCCGAGACAATAAAGCAGAACTGGGCCAGGATGACTTTGTTTGAGCTTGGATTGAGTCTAGTTGAGCTGAGACCACCAGGAAATATGAGAGCTGTAGATGGGACTGGTTAATACTTCATCTGGTTTGCTTGGTTTTCCATGAGGCTGAAAATTTTAAAAACAGAAACAAAAAAACAGAAAAAGGCAATGGTGAACCACTTCCTTATTGTTGCCATGAAGATTACAGGGCTTTGGCCATAAATCACCATGAGTCCAACTTGACTCAAAAGAGACTTTACATCTACAATCCTATTTTAATGTTTGCACTATAGTTTTCTGATTTCTGCCTCAAAATGGTAAGAAATTGTGCTGCTAATTTGTGAACCTTAGATTTCTTCAGAAAAGCTAAGAGAAGGTTGGCTTACAGCTTTTAATATGAAGTGAGCTGTGTTGCTGTCGGCACACCAATGCTAAACTGAGGTTGCAAGCATATGCACCAGGGATAGGCAGCCAGAGTGTCCTTGAGATTTTGGGTCTGTCGCTTCTATGATCCATTGCCACTGGACTTTGCCTGCTAAAATTGGCAAATATTGAAGTCCAAAACACCTTTAGGGAACCAGGTTGTCTCCCCTACCGTACAGATTTACCTAGGAATAAATCTCATTGAATTCACAAGTAGGCATGTCCTAAGTCTGTTCTGCTAAACCTGGGAATGATTTTTGAATTAAGTCAGAGAGGTGGAATGGATGTGTGCATGCTAGAACTGCAGTCAGCTTGATGCTCCCAACTGACGTTTATCTTCCTGGGTCTTCCTATCCAGTTTTCATGTGGCTGAGGTTTTCTAGTTTTTTTTTTCTGATTGTGTCTAGTGTTTGCACACATGCACATACACACATACACGCACACATATACACACACACACACACACACACACACACATACATACACACCATTCTGCCATCAGTAGCTAATTCAAGAGTATGATCATCCAATAACAGCTGTGATGAAAACACATGTAAACCCAACTATAACTTTTTTTGCACCTAGGTGAGGACTATACATTTATCAACACAACACTTTCTATGCACATGGTTCATTGAGCACACTTCTAATGATCAAATAGGACTTGTGTCACCTTCAAAAGAAGAGGTGGGAAATGAAAGCCAAGGCAAACTGATCCAGAACAATCTCCACTGGATTTAAGCACTGACTGAATAAATAGCCTTTCAAAGCATAAACTAAGAGTAACTATTCTTAGGAACACTCTGTAGCATTATCCTATCTACACCAAACTTCCAATACACAATAATCTTTTCCATAACTTTTTCTTACCCCTGACACAGAGATGTAGACTGCACAAAATAATTTGGTGATCACAGAATTCCTGGGTTTCCAGCTCCTCCTGCACCCCATATTCTGCTTTACTTCTCCTCCTCTTCCTCTTCCTTCTTGAAGACTTTTTAACAACCTGGAAAACCTTGAAAATGTTCTTCATTTGTCCACAACTTCAAAGAAAGGGAGACAACGGTAAAGAAAAAAACACAAAGTGTATAAATCCTCTGCACTCCTGCATTTTAGCAATGTTGAGTTCTCCTTTTGAAAGAAAAATTGCAAGGAGAAGGAGAAGGAGAAGGAGAAGGAGAAGGAGAAGGAGAAGGAGAAGGAGAAGGAGAAGGAGAAGGAGAAGGAGAAGGAGAAGGTTGTAGCAGCAGCTCCTCTCTCATTCAGCAATAGGCACAAAATATGGCCTGGTTGTAAAGTGAAAGAATAAAAGAATATTTTCCCATCCCGTGGCAATCTGTGGGAAGGAAGAATAGGAACAAGGCTTGAAGCCCCAGCCTGCATGAAGGGCTCTCGGAAAGTAGGAGCAGACCCAGTTCTTTGCTGGTAACTTGAGAGAACAAATAACTCAAAAGGCCAGCAACTCATTTTACAAGGTTTCCAATTTCTGTTTTCACTGTTATGTTCTGACAGTTTTCAAATGCTCTCCAAAGAAGTGTCAACACTAGCACAGAAAGAGCAGTGACTCTTCAAAGAGCAACATTGATCTGAAGGATCAGAAATAGCCAGCACTGATTCTTATCCAAACACACAACCAAACAGATCCCTTCTCCTTAGCATGGTTATTGGTTTGTCACCTCAACTTCAATAATTTTTTTAGTAACCATGTTGCACAGTCCACAAGTCAATTTGCACTTAGCAGTGGATTACTCATTGAGGAAAGTGCCATTCCAAACCAGCAATTGTGGAATTGCCAGGAAATGAATGGAAAATAATTCCCAGAACAACAGTATGTAAATTGAAACTACTAGACAAGTGAAATGTGGAGACATTAGCGTTAGGAGTATCATAACACCACTATTTTTCCAGTACATGCAAAAAGCATGCATGGAACCTGAGGCCATACTTTTACATGAGCACTCAAACTTCTCCTGGATTCCAGCCTGATGCTGTGAATTAAGATCAGAGGATCTGGAGAAAGAGCCAACAGTTATTGTGAATGAGCAATTCATTCTTCCACATTCATATAAATCCATCAACGCTGGCACAGTATTGCCAGGGTGCATCCTTCAGCTTTTTCTCGCCATTCTTGCCCTTGTGAATGGTATCCCATCTTTTCATGGAAGGATACCTAGAAAGTAATGAAACAGGATGGAAAGTGTCTTGTCCATTAGTGGTTTTCCCACTTTACCTCCTAAGTCAAAAAATCCTGGTTGACATGATATAGAAGAAGACAAAATCCATCAGATCAGGATACATGACAAAAGGATTCATCCTGCCCAAACATGCTTGGGCTGAAGAGATGGCTGAGCATCAACAAGCCCAGTTGCTACCAAACAGAAAGCAAAAGTATTCTATATGCTTTGGTTATTAGCCAAGAATAATTTTCAACAATTGTATCTTTCTTTAGTGTTTTTTAAAAATATTTTATTGCAATTAAAAAAAAAATACAGAGAAAATTATATACAAAAAGTTTTTTTTAATTATATACATACATCCAACCAACTAATTAGTTATGAAGTTGCAATACCAAAACAAGCAAAAAGAAGACAATCAGAAAAAACCCTAAAAGTTAACCTACTGAGTTGATATAGAACACCTAACTATATCACATATTTATTTAATCATTTAATATTAATGTATCAAATTACACATAGAAATTGTCTATTCTTATAGATTTTATAACATAAAATCAATGCCAAAGCAAAATATATTGTATTATTCTTTGACTAGTAGAAAAAATAGCCTTTTCAAAAATTTATAAATTACATATTTCTTGAACAACCTGGCTTGACTTGAAAGGCTAACAGTTGACAGTGTTAAAATGTATATAGTATACCATCTTATAGAAGATCTGCAAATAAATCAAATACAGTGTGTATTTTTTAAAAATACAGCAAAACCTTACAATGGGGTGTCAGCATTCTGAGGGCTGAAGACCACTCTTGACCTTTGAGTAGTGTACTGGGAGCCACCCTTCAAACAGTGGGCAAGCCTGGAATTAAATGCTTTAATTTATTTTAAATATAAACTTAATTAAATTACATTTTGAAAATTAAAAAAAAAATAGTATGATTACTGTCCATGTATTTTACAGATTTTCCCTATATCCCTTTAAATATACACTTTACTGCCAACTTCTGGATTGGCTCCCGGGGCAGCACCTAAGCTTTGTGGAGGAGGCTGATGTTAAGCCCTTCTACTTTAGGAGGAAGAAAAGATGTTTGCCTGGTCCTGAAAAGATAACAAATGTGGCAGTAGGTGAGCCTCCTAAAGGAAGAAACCCCACAGCTTGAGATGCCAGCAGAGCTCTTTCTGTTTCCCACCCACCTTTTATCAAATAGTGGAGATGCCTGGATAAAAGTTTTTAAAGACTTGGACTGATTGGTATGGGACCAAGCGATCTTTCTGATTCCTGCATCCTAGGACATATAAAGCTATAAAAGTAAGCACTGATACACTAATTTATACTTGGAAAAGGATCTGCATATGCCAAAATTCCTACTTCTACTGCCATTGCTATCCATTCTGTCCATCCTGCTGTACTGATTTCTGTTTTGACCAATGGCTATAATCCTGCGTACATTTCCCATCAGTAAGATTTATGAGCACAGCTCCATTTTATCTTGCTGGTTAATTCCAACACTAGCATGCTGTTGTGTCTGTGTAATTAGCAATGGAGCTCATAGTGCCAAGCCAATGTAATAGTCATTTTATCAGCTTCTGGCTTCATTAGTCATAGCTGACATAATCAATTTATGTTGCCATTGGCTGGCCCTAATCAGCAACAGTACTTTTCCCATGCAAGAAAACCTAGCTGGGAGAACTGCAGGGAAACAGGTATTTTCTTGCCAATGAGCAGCACAAGAGGAAACCTGAAGAAGTTTGTTTCAGTCCAAGTCAAAAGAAATTCCAGGGGTTGATTTTTTTGAGAGGGCAGATAAGGCTACAAATATTTATGAATTGAAAAAAGACATGATTAAAGGTGGCAGGTCTTTCTATTAGATTCTACCTTTTTCTCTGCCTTTGGCCCTTTAAGGCCTAATACCAGGTTGAGAAGTGGGCTTCTGAGTTCCAAAGCATTAAAGAAAAGTCAGTGATCTGTTTACACGTGCAGAATAAATGACTTATCTTCCAAGTAATTCCTTTCATCTGTGGGGCATGGGCCTCTGCAGCCCACCAGGCTTCTGTTGCCACCCTTCTCCTCTTTTTTTCTGTAGGACAACATAGACCTTTATATTGACCCAGCATGCAAGAGCAGGTATCTCTGATGTTAGGAGCTTAGGCAATGGGAAGACCTATTGCCCAATGATAGGGTACACTGTTGTGTACAAAAGAAGACTGGTTTGAAACTGATAATAGCCAGAGCAAAAATTCTCCTTTCCCTTTTCTCATTTCATTTCCCTTCCAATCTTCTTTCAAAGGAGAAATTCTCATGGGTAGGGTGATGAAGTTGCAAGAGGTGAAACTCCAGAGAGCAGACAGTCAGCACTTGTAATATTGAACCACATGGAATAACTTGTGCTAAGATTTCTTAGAGAGAAGAAAAGAGATGACAACAGCAAGATAACTCATGCTTTGCTTTCACCAAAAACTTGTGGTTCCAAAACAGATGGCTGTTGCTTTCAGAATCGATTGTATGCAGGCCATTAAATCACAGCAATGGTCAATGCTCCTGGGTGTTCTGGAGGCCTGTCTGTCTCCTTGGAACAGATTCCCACACAGCGAAATTAGGCACTGCAGTTTTCCTCATTTAGTTGCTTGATTCGTTCTCAGTTTGCAGCGTCTAAATCCACTGATATAATAGATACTAATGCTGCAGGGGTATCATAGAATGGGTAATGGGAAAGGCAGTAATAGCTGTGTTATTTCCCAAGCTCAATAAAGCTCATGCATGTGCTAAACACACACACGCACACCAGTTTTTTATGTCATTGCATGAATTATCCATCATGATTTATAGCAAAAGGAAGTAAGACATTCCTACAGTGATTTCGGGAAACAGCCCTTAGAAATACTAACTATAAAATACCCTCAGTAGCATAGCATATATAGCTCTTTCAGATGAATTTACCAGGCAGGGTCAGAGTTCCCAAATTGGCCTGTCTCTCCATCACCTGAACTGGGAAACCTGCTTTCTAACCTTTCACTTCAGCATTTCCCACTTGGTGCCTTCAGCTATTGCTGGATTAGAACACCCATAATTCCTGCCCACTAGTTGCACTGTCAAAGTGTGGTAGAAAATGCAGTCCCTGACAACTAGCAAAAACCAGATTTGAAAAGGGATTTCCATTTAATATGGCACAGTTTTACAACATCACTGTCAACTCAGCAACGTGAATGCCTTCTGGAGAATATCTGAAAATATGTGGCTGTTCTCAGATTTGAGAACAGACATGATGTTGCCTGTGCAGGGAAGAACAAATAACTATATTGCTAGAAATTTCAGATGTAGCCCAGCAGTTTTCATTTTTCCAAAAACCTCTACCATCCTCTCTTATGTTATTCCTTTACCATTTTTTTCCTGCAAGCAAACCATGTGCATTTCATATTACTCTCCATTTAACTTGCTTATTTTGGGTTTCAATTATAAAGGAACAGCACTGACACAATATGAGTCAGTAGATTACAGGGTAGCCTTTTGTCTGACAAAAGAAAGAGCTAATAAGTATTCTTCAAGTCTTATACCACCCCCTTATCCTAAGAGAAGTTCTATATTTATTAAAAGAGTCTTGTTTTACTCCAAAGAGAAGGTCCATCCATTTCAGGATACATAGCAACAGTTGAGTCAAACTCTTATTATCTTTGATGAAACCATATAAATGGTGTAGGAGTTTCTACATATCCACAAATGTTGCAAGATTCTGCAGTCTGTAGGCCCAGGAAGCACTGAAAATGGGAGAGATGAGGGATGTAGCAAACTGGTTTCTAGGAACAAATCTTTTCATAATATTTTTCTTTTTTATAAAAATTATGAATAATAATTTTGAGGACTAGAAGGCAAGACTGGAGTTTTCAGGTCTTTCTTTAATCATTTTTGAGTTTTGGGTAGTAGGGTTAAACTGCAGCTGATTTATTGGAAGATTGACACACCTATTTTATCATGGAACTATTTCCTGGCTCTTATGCAGGAAGTGCCTGTCATATCTCTGCGATATGGCCTAGAGGAAATCTAGTGAGGGACTTGAGCGATATGCAACTAACTGATCATGGATTGGTGTCTCCTGGGCTAATTGCTTCGGTACGTCACCTTCTCCCTACGTATTGATGTACCTGAGGTGAACTGATAGACTTCTGCTAAATCAAGATCCACAATCAGAGAATGGTCTCACTAGTCTTCCATCTTTACCTTCATACATAAATCCTTCAGATACATTTCTTTCCTAGTAAATAAACATGCCATTTTTAGGTACTGCATCAGCATATTTATTGACAATGATCTTATTATTCTTTCAATTTATATTTTAGCAATGCATACAGGCAAAACAACTAAATGTTAGCCACGAAGTCCACAGAATGAAAAAGGTAGAGAGAGACTTGCTTCCCCCCCCCCAACAACTTTGAGGGAAAAAAAACAAAACAATGTTCTGTTCATGGTCTCATCTTTGAAATTAATCAACTTTTTTTTAGTTAGTTAGTCCTTCAAGCCATTCCAAAGCTCCAAAGCTGAAACTGAGGCAAATGTACCAAATTGATAGAATTGTGAAATAATTTATTTATGCAAGGGATGGCAATTTAAAATTTTGAAAAAATTTAAAACATAATAGAACACAAAGCCACAAAAATGGCATGTCATAAACATCATAACAGAAAACAAAACTTATTGTAAGTCTATCTAAAAAAGAGATTTTGAAATAGTACAAGTAATTAAAAGGAGCTGGCTGAAGAAAAGAACTTAACCTAGTACAAAAGAGATCATCAAGGTGGCATGAGGTAAAGTTGTTTGGGAAGAATTTTAATTGTTTTAAGTGTTTTTGGATTTTGTAAGCTGCCCAGAGTCTAATGGAGTGGATGGTTATAACAAATTTAATAAAATATTACCAAAGTGCCAATACTGAAAAGGCTCCCTTCCTGGTAACTATCTGTTTCATCTTCCACAAATGTGTCTGGTTTGCGTAGATCCTGACAAAATGAATGGATCAGGTTCCCTGAAGTTGTGAAGAAGTAGCACATATGCAAAAATATTGTTTACTTTAAGTAAACTATGATGGCTTTTAAGATAAATCCAACACTATAAAAAGGAATTATCCCAATAAAACAGGTTATCAGTTCACTTACATATACAGGTAGTCCTCACTTACTGACAGTAACTGGGACCAGAAACTCCATTGCTAAGCAACATGGTTGTAAGGCACATCACGTGACCATGCTGACTTATGATGACAGTTCCAGCAGTCCCCGTTGCTGTTGTTAGGCAAATCCTGAGCAGTCGCAGTATCCCGCAGTCATGTGATCACTCTTTGTGATCTCCTGCTGGCTTCCCCATTGACTTTGCTTGTTGGAAGCTGGCAGTGAAGGTTGCAAATGGTGATCATGTGACTGAGGGATGCTGTGACATCGTAATTGCGAGTCAGTCACCAAGCGCCCAAACTGTGATCACATGACTGTGGGGACACTGCGATGGCCACAATTACAAGGATTTGTCATAAGTATCCCTCATTTAGTGCCGCTGCAACTTTGAAAGATCATTGAACAAGTGAACATTAAGCAAGGACTACCTGTATTAACATTTCTAGACTGCCTTTCCCCAAAAACTGGGCAATCCACATGCAATTTAAAAGCAATAAATAAATCGCCATATAGTTCAACTAAAAAAAGATAAACAAAGGCAGCAGTGAAACCGCCACAAATGATAAGACTGAGAGCAGATATGTTAAGACACTGTTGCAAATAAAGGCCAAGTTCCAACCACTTCTATAACATAAGACTGTCTACTTATCAATCTCCAGGGGAGGACTTCACACAAAGCAGACCAAACCGTGCACAATCCAAGGAACAGGTGCCCAAGGAACTTTAGCACAGGTAGCTGCAGATGGCTCAATCAACAACTGACATGCATTCAATCGAGTCTGCTCTCATGGGCCTATAACTTCTTTACTCCCGCATTTGCAGAAAGCACACAAAGAGAGTAATCCTTCCGACTGGCTCTCACTATGAATTACCCAGAGAGGAGCTTAACTCCTTGAAAGGCTAGCCCTTACTTGTCAGGAAAAAGAAAGAAAGAAATATGAAGCTATAAAATCAATACTTGGCCTGTTACAGATTCTCCATTTCCTTTCCCCCGAAAGTACCCTGCTTGATTAACCTTTTCCATCTAATTCTGTCTGCGGCAGAAACTGATTTTTACCTCATTCTCAAGCAATGTGGGAGCACTCTCGCTAGAGTAGGTTAAAAATGCTTTCTATTTACCGATTCAGATACATGAAGGGTTTGTTTGTTTGTTTGCCAAACATGGGAATTGTATCTAACTCAGAAGTTTACATATGTTAATTTCAAAAGCAAGGCAACATATGGTGGCCCATTTGCACAAGGGGACAGAGGACCCAAAGCAGAATTACAGAACTGCTGGAACATTTGTGGCTGATTACATTTTAAAATATACAGTATGTCCAAAGACAATGGCCAGCCTCATATCACTGAGCTTTTCATTATGGTCAAATCTTTCATTATTCTTCTAACTCTCATAGGGATATCATATGTTCCTTTGGATCATTCAACAAGTTTCAGGATCATGAAAGGATTGGAAAATCCCCTTCACTGTGTTTCATTTGCTTTTTTTCTCTCCAGAGATTAGGAATTACAGTTTTTGAAGGCTGTCCCTAAAGTAGCCCATTTTGCTTTTTTTAAAAAAATGTCCAATGTTGTATTTTTGTGTTTTGTTCTATTTCTGCATCTATTTGTGAACTTAAAAAAAAATCCACATGAACATTCATGGATTTCATACTTTTCTCTTAATGTAGAAAGTTTTGCACACATTTTTCTCTAATACATACATTTCTTGCAAGCATTTGTCCCTAAGAGAAATTTGTGCTATTTTCACCAATATTTACAGGCTTGTATATAGATTTCCCAATAAACACTTTTTTTGGACAGCTTTTCATTTTTTTGTGAATGATATCACCAAATTCCCAAAAAGTGTTTGCAGTGGACAGCTGAGCCCATAGAGTGGAAGGCTGGAGGCCTCCAACCTCCTCTCCCAGAAGGCTTTTGCATTCTCACTCCCTGGCCCTCCATCCTGCTTTGGATAGCAGTTTGATAGTTCCTGCTGTCATGATCAATCTTATATGGGGAACCTTACCCAGCATCCTCCCCCTAGCTCTGATATGCACGAGAAAGGGCTCCCACACCCTGTGCTGCCTATCTGGCACTTAAAAAGTAAAATAAGACTTTTGAAGTTGAAATAATTTTTATAATGCCATTCCTAGCCATACAGCCTACAGATGTGTAGCTAGCTGATTCAGTCCTTCCTTGGGAGACAGGTCATATTACATCACAAGAGATAAACAAAGTCAAACTTTATTGAAGAAAAGAAAACTCTAACTGTAAGAAACTCTTTTTAACTTTAAATATTAAAATACAAATGCTATTCAAGTTGTGGACAGTGACTTAAAAGAAACTCCAGTAGAAAAATGCAATAGAAAATAAATGCAAGGTTCCTGGCAGAGCAAAAGATGGTGCTGGTCTATTGCAAAAGGCCACTCTTGGAAGAGATCCTGAAAAAAAATTCAAATTATTAATACAAGTCATGAGGTTAAGGCTCTAGGCTAGAAACCAGGAGACTGTGAGTTCTAGTCCTGCCTTAGGCATGAAAGCTGGCTGGGTGCCTTTGGGCCAGTCACTCTCTCTCAGCCCCCAACGTCAGGCTCAGGCAACAAGACAGTCAGTTAATTCCTGTTGCAACCAGAGGATCAATATTCAGTTGATCCGAAAAAAAAGAAAAAAAAAAAGCAGACCCTGCACCTGTGGGAAAATGCTAGGAAGAAAAAAAATTACAAATCATGAATATATTCTACCAAAAAAAAAAACCCTTTCCAAATGTGTCTGAGACATACATAAAATGTTGAAGTATGGTTCCTGAAAGTGCAGAAAAATAAAGGAAATGAGACTTTAACACAACACAAAAACATGATGCAAATCCTTCGCTAAACTTTTTTCTTACAGAAAAAAAATCCTCTTGAAACAGATGTTCCCTTGGCTTTAATTACCTGTGCTTCCCAGCTTCTTGTAAATTCCAAACTTTAATCAGAGACTGTAAGGGATAAACTTAATTCTGTGCTTTTCTCAGCCTCAGTTCACAGCTTCAGTAGTTCTGCCAGCTAGTTTTAAAATGATCAGAGTATTTCTACATCAGGCAAAGGTGGAGGCTGAGTATTTCTCTCTCCCTCTCCCTTTTTCTCTCTTTCAGGAATGTGGATTGGGAATATCTCCAGGCTGCATCAAAGGATGCATATTTTATCAGGGAATTACATTGACAACAGTTTAAACATCTGGTTTTAATTTGTAAGTATTTGGTTAATTTGGCCAATATAATTGCATTTCTGTTGCCTGCATCTTGAGGAACCAAAGGAGAAAGTGGACTGGCTGACCATAATGTTGAAAGTAAGTCCTTCATTTGCCTCTTTGGGCAAAGAAAAACTTTTGATTTGGGATTGTTTGGGTTAATTTAGACCACATGTATTTAACCTTGTGTCTGCAAGGCTGTTATATACTAACAAGAATGTTGAAATCAAAATCTTTGCAAATTTATTTCCAACTCATCCCTTCAGGTTCTTTATGGGGCAAAAATTAGATCACTACTTGCAATCCTGTACTCCCAGCAACTGCTGAGAGAGAAGAGAATCCCAGCATTTTATTAAAAAGTGAATGATCAACATATTGCATACCCTGTGCTTACTTTTATAGTTCATTTTTCCAATGTGACAGTGTGATGGTTTACTCTGTAATAATCTACAGTAATCCATTTATTCCTTTGCCACACATCTGGCAATCTTTGTCCCTGAGATGTTTGGAAGAAAGCTAACATGATATGCTCAGTGGCAACGAAAATGTTTATTTAAAAGATGTACAGCATTGACTAATGGTACAGTGGCTAATGGTACAGACCAGGTTAGGGACAGATCAGCATGGAAAAAAAATCTATTTATGTGGTCACTAAGAATTGACACCAACTTGATGGCACATAATCAATCAATCAATCAGTTGATTACAGGATGATCAGTATCCTGGAAATGCACAATCCTCTTTTGTAGGAATTCTTATCTGGGTTAATTTAGGATGTTGTTTTTGCCTTCCTGCAGAGTTTTAAGTTTTGCAGCTTCTCCTCCACTTCCCATTAACATGCTGCTTGAAGGCCAGAGCCCCTGTCTTGCAGCTGGGATAGCACCTGTTTGCCCCAGTGCAACAGTGCATTGGTACTGATGTTCTGAAGGAAGAATACCTGAAACTGAATTTAGCAGCTTAGAAAAAGCCATCAGAAGCACTGCTTTTTAAGTCACCAGGATCTCTCTCTTTTTTTAATGCTGAGAATCTGATGAGGCTGCAAAACAAAACAAAATCTTGAAAGTGTTTATTCTGTCTACAGCATCCTTTCCCTTGAAAAAGACTAACAGTGTAATAGCCACGTTAGTAACAGAAAGAAAGATGAAGTAACTGGGTTAAATTCCATTCTTCTTTGACTGATACCGCATCTTTTTGACAAGTATGCCAGATGCAAGCCAAGGGAAAGCAGAAGTAAATTGTTTGAATATTTAATACTGTTAAAATGTGTTCTTTTATAATCCACTATTTCTCTTAGCTGTAGGATACAAAATAATAATATAAAAGCTCATTCCTAAAATATTGGTATTTATGTGGTAATATTGTGAAATCTAAATTAATTGGTCCCAGCTTGTGGTTTAAGGACCATAGAGAGTCCAAGAGAGAATTCTGAGTGTATAGATAACAATTTAAAAATTATTTTTCTAAAAATGTGAAAATCTTGGGATCTCACCAGATGCAGAGACATATTTCAGTCATTAAATATTAGGCAGCAGAGAATGCACCAGATCTTTCTAATCTAAGCCCAACATTTTGCTAATAACACAGAAAGATTAGCAAATCTTTTTAAGAATAAGGTAAGTGGTGAATTTAGCCAAGATCTGTTCTCATAAATGACCATAAATAAATGGACTTCAAATGAAGGCTCCCCCCACCTGCAATACCTTGAATGAAAGTTATGGCCAATTTTGGCAGCCTCATTAGATAGACCAAAAATCAACTCCACAGGAAGGCTAAAATTACTTTTATTGAGTGGGCTATAATAACAAATCTTGCAGGTCTGATTGTGCTGTACCTCCTCCTTCTTCTTATACTGTAGTGAATTAGGGAGGCATCTGCCTGAGTTGCTTCCAAATGTTATCTGGACGTTCTGGAATTAAAAAATGTTTTACCCTTTGTCACCTTGGCAATGGAGCTTGCAGCTCTCCATCATCTTCCTCACTGTCTGCATGGGGGAATAATCTTAGTAGTTTTTCCCTTTCCTCCTCTGTTCCTTAAACATTTTGCCCCATCATCTTTCCAAGTAGTATTATTCTCTATATTCCCACCAACTCACAAAGCTGATCCAGAGCTTTCCACAGATACCTTGCTCGGGTTGTAGTCAACAGTTATATTTTCAGGCCATGGAATCAGGCCATTACCTTCTTGCTCTCCTATAACTGCTAAGCCTCCCACCAAAGGAAGCAAGAAGGGTTACAAGAAAAGCCGTGCAGAGCAGTTTTACCTCTCTAATTTCCAGGCCAGCTGTGCCCCAGCTCTGCCTATGTACCACAATATATACTTGTGGAACCAAACATTGCCAGTCCTTTGAAAGGAGTTTCTTGACATGTCCCTCAGGCTACTCTTTTGGTACTTAAACTTTATAATAATGGAATGTTAGCTATACTATAGAACAGATGCTACATAAGTAATGCAGTCAGTCATCCAAAAACTAATAAACAGGCTGCTTGTCTGATCTCCAAACCTACAGAATGCTGCCTGGCAGCCATGTTCCTCAGGGGTGAACTCTAACTTAGCCAATAAAGTGTTTCATTCACTATCTAGCTTTTGTTGTGTCTGCCTTGCAAAGCCAATTTTGTTTCAGTTGCCCCTCTTGGCCTGAAGGTAACAAATGCACTCTGAGCTGGGGAAGAGGGGTGTCTTTATCAGGCTTCACACTTATTTTACATAGCACATGATTATCAGGCTAAGAGTGCTGAGAATGTGAGATAGGAGGGTCATCAAGCAGATGGTAGCCCTGAAACTTATGTGTCAAAATGGGCAGCTTTGCAATTGTACAAAGAAAACAGAGTGCTTGCTTGTAACAAAACCTTTAAAGATCTCTTTTACTGCACAAAGAGCAGTATAGAAATCAGTACACAAATACGAATCCATAGCTTGTTCCTGATCTTCTCCCATTGTGTTGGATGGCACTAAACCACGGTCTATCATGAATTGGCTTAATGAGGCAAATAAAAACAAATGAATTTCTTAGAATCAGAAATTGAAAAGGCAAAAATAAGGTAGCTCATTGGAAGGTGATTAATGACATAAATTAGAAATAGGCACTCTGCTTCTTTGGGTCTGCAGGCCCAAAAGCCAAACTAAACTGCCAATCAAATCTTTGACTTCCTGTTCCCACCCGACTTCTGCAGTCGCAGGCAAATGGCAAAAGTAGGAGATTTGTCAACAACGTGCTGAATTATGAAACTTCACTAGAAAGCTCTGTCTGGCGTGTGTATGTATATATATGTATGTGTGTGTGTGTGTGTGTGTGTGTGTATATATATATATATACGTGTGTGTATGTATGTATATATATATGTGTGTGTGTGTGTTCCTTTGCCAGCTGGCTGTACCCAGTGTGCATCCCCTAGTCTCACACCCTTATTCCACATCCAAACAAGGAGATGCTGTTTGTCACAAATTCCCAAAATCAGATTACTCCCATCCTCCTCTCTGCAGGAGATATAGAAAAATTTTGGTCATTTTAAATCTTGCAGCAGAATTCACTAAGAAACTGTGAAAAGAGTTAAGGCTAACATCTTGCCTTAGCCTCAGATTAAAGTTTGGAATTTCCAGGAAAAGAAGTCCAGGAATATTGAAGAGGAACAGGCTCTTCAAGTAGCAGCTGTTACTGAAGAAATAAATAAAAATGTTCAGCCAATATTTTGTGGTAGGTTCTTAATTTGTTTTTCTATGTTGTACAAATCTAATGTTCTTAGTTCTCATATAAGCTAGTAAATTTTCTGTACTTTCAAACTTTGCTTCATCTTCAGGCCAAGCAGGAGGATATTCATACTTATAATCTTTTTGTAAATTAAAATAAACTGAAATCCCTGTAGCATCTCTTTGTAGATTCAGTCAGAAATATTTCTATTTCTAACAGACCGGCACCATCTTGTGGTCTGTGTGGAACATTACTTTTTTATGGATTTTCCTTTTTAACCAAGTGGTATTTATCTTCTCAAACACCAAATGTTTGTACTTTGGCTACTTAAAGTTTAAAGGTTTTTTTTTTTCAATTTATCTTTTCTTTTTCTAATAAAATTTGATTTTGTTTGTCTCCTGTGAGATTGGTTCTCCCAAGCATGAGTGAGGAGAGAGAAAAACCTCTAGTCACATGCCTTTATGCTGCATAGCTAGAAGGTTGCACTACAAGTAGTTCCCAGTTTAAGAACAAGTTCCATTCCCAAGGTTTGTCCTTAAGTTGAATTTGTATGTAAGCCAGAACAGTATTATTTTATAATACTGTATAAGTAGTATTGTGTATTTAATTTGAATCATTGTATATTTAACTCATATTTTGCTACAATAGGCTCCATTGTTAACTATGCATTGTCCTTAAACTGGGCGTTCTTAACCCAGGGACTACCTGTATTTGAAAATCATCAGGGGAAACTCTAGGAAGGAGAATCTTAGGAACTGAGGTAATGGACAGCTCAAAGCAAGGGACCCTGTAGTAAGGATACAGGATGTGTGAAGAACCAGCAAAAAGCCATGACAGGGTTCTCACATATTGACTTCATTTTAAATGAATGTTCCTCAAAAAACTACAGAAAATCATTTGACTCCACTGGACTTTGAGGTGTGCACCGCCTCTATAAGAGCTAAGAGGAGCCAAGAGACCAAGTGTGATCAGATAACGGTATGACAACAAGGAGATTAATACTTCTCCCACTCATGGATTATTGTTTCCTGGTATAGAAAACTATGTTCAGTATATCAGGCTTCATTTTAACTGAGAGAGTACCAAAGTTGTCAATGTGGCCAACTTGAGCCACCTCAGGTAAGATGGCCTTGGTGTACTTGTTGAAGTTTCCCAAAACTGCTAGTTTCAGAGTCCTCAGCAGTGCCTCCAAAACACCTCTGTCAGTTCTGGCAGAGAAGCAGAGGGATAGGCAAAACATCAATCTTCCCTATAAACCCACACTCCTTAGATATAATAAACTTTACCACCCAATGCATGGACCTCACTTATCATAAACTCCAGTCAGAATGGCTTTTGAAATTCTAACTTATACATAGCTGGAGGATAGCAGGCTTTGGTACACTAACAAAATCCTTGTCTTATCTTGTCCTCTCAATATCAGGTAGAGATATTCAAAACTAGGGGCAGAGTCCATTGGAGTTGAGTGGCTAATAAATTCAAATAACTAACTAACTAAATAAATGTCAGATGAGTTGAATAGATTATCTGGACAGAGAGGTCAAATATTATAGATCAAGGCTATTCTACTCTATCATGCCAAGTTTAAAACAGCACCTGATGATCTGATAAACATGGTTGGAAGACAATTCTTCTCCTTCCAAACAGGTTTCAGTTGCAGTTCAGCAATTTTTTCTTAGATTAGGTTAAAGACTACATCTGACTTTCTGTTGGCTAACCTGACATTTACCAGGTCAGGACATTAGTTTAAAAAAAAAAAAAAGTGGACAAAATCATGTACACTTCCATTCCCTGGTGAGCAGTATCTGTAATTGGAGATCTGGTTGACCAGCAGTTGATCCTTACTCAAAAGTACTGCTTTACAGCAACAATAACATCAAATGAATATCTAATATTTCTAACATCCATGTGTAAAATAAGTAATAAGGTCTGCCAGGGAGGACGAAACTCATAAGCTAACTTCATCTCTGAGTTATTTTGAAGCATAAGGTTCAGACAAGTGCTTCTGGTAGTTCTAGCAAGTAATTATTCTCTGATTATAGTAACATCCTAAGGAATTGGGCTGAGGCCAGCAAGAAGGTTCCTGCCACTTTGGTGAGTTTCATGGATTGTGTGGCTTGGCAGTACGACAGCCTAATCTTCTTCCATTAGCTGAGCAACAATCACAGATATGACAGGGCAGTTCTCAGTGCAGCTGTTTCACTCTCCTCTTGGGAATGATTTACAACAATTGAGAGAAAGGGGGAGGGAAAGGATATAATCAAAGGAATATAACAAATGGCGACTTGAAAAGATTTGCCCTTTAAAAAAAAAATTGGTTATGTTGCCATGAACATCTGAAATAAAAGGGACTGTGGTGCAGCTGGCATGATAATACACAGTTAGGAAAAGGAACCAGACTTCATCTGAAGGATAAATCAAAACCATCCGATTAATCAAACGACTTTCTGCGGTCTCCCATTCTCACAGTAGCACGCTTTGCTGTATGAAAGTAAGGAGTTTGCTTCATACCACTACTTATATATTGATCTATATCAATTTGATTTCAGGATGATTTATCATTAAATGAAGGCATGTTCAAAATAATGCAACCATTATTACTGTAATAGAATAGCAGAATGCAGAGTCTTATTAAAATCAGCCAATGTTTCTAGAGGAAAAAATGAACAAACAGCTGGGTTAACAAAGAAGTCTAATCTGGCAAACATATATACTGTAGATTGATCCAGAAATTCTACAGATATAGTCAACTGAGATTCCAGTAATGGGACACCATTATCAAACTATGGTAGAAACAACCATCCTTTCATTTCTGATGGCAGGAAAGCCCAAAGGAGGTTGTTCACAGATGTTGGTACCTAAACAGATTTATCCTTCCATTAGATTGACTCCTCAGATGTTTCAAATGTCTAATAAAAAGTCAATTATTGAATGGTACTTTTCTCATCACATCAGAAAAGTGGAGAGCTGGCAAAGCCCCTTCATGTATAACAAAACACAACCCCCACACAAACGTAATGAGCTCTCAAATGTTGACAGATCAAAAGTTTTTCTAAATGTTTTTCTTTGAAATAATGGTAAAAAAAGGACGAAGTCATATTTTGTAAAAAGGCTTGTTGAAAAAAACCTTGACTGAAAATATGGCCTACAGTTTGATCTGCCAGTATCATAATCATTTCTGATTTGTGTAGAGTGCAAAAATGTGCTCAGAAAAGAGTTGCCAGAATCTGCAGAAACATAGAAGGAAAACTTGGGCTTATGTGCAGCTCCAGGCCTAGTTGCTCTCTTAAAATCTAGACCAAATGATGCCTTCTCAAGGCTTCTGATCATCATTTTATTCATGTATTCTCTTCACATCAGACCAAAAATGCCTTGGCTTATGCTGGAGAAGTTCTAAACACTAAAATGCCCAGCAGCAACAAATACAGAGCTGAAATTTCATCATTTCCTAGTGCAGGATCTGGAAGACCACTTTGTATTATTGTGACAGGGTAAGTCGGGCCCTGTCACAACAAGCTTCTTGCCACCACTTACTCCCTAAAAAAATGATGAAAAATATAAAAGTATAAAAAATATCAGCAACCCTCATCCAAACCAATTCATCACATGGTCTTACCAGAACAAGAGGATACTGCCTCATTAAATATAAAGGGACTATTAGAATCTTCTACATTCTTCTCCAACTGAGACTGAAAGATAGAAAACTTGCCAGCTCACCCCAGAAAAAAATGAGTCTGGGAAAGGACAAGGACCCATAAAAAGGAAATGACTTAGCTAAATATATCTCCATGAGGGGCATGGACTCTTGTCCCCCATAATTACAGGGCTAAACATATGTTTTCTCTATCTTTCTCTATGCCAGGGAGCTATGCTGAAAAGCTGTCTCCAGGGTGACTCTGCCTGGGAAAAGAAGCCAACAACGTTTGGCAGACTCTAGGAAGGATCCTCCAACAGAAGTAGAGACTTTTAAATGGGCATACGCACATGTACATCTCCGTGCTCACCAAACGGGACCTAGTACATTCCTTCAATAACAAAAAACAGAACTGGGCATTTTATAGAAACCAGTAGGCTGGGCTGACCATATAGTGGATTACAGAAAATGAATAGGAACTGAAATGTGTAACCCAGACTTTTCTCTCCCACTCGCCATTTTTAGAAAAGCAGAAATATTTGAGCTAATTTTCTTCCAGGCATCTGTACATTGGATGGACTTTATTTGCTAAACATAGAAAAGGTTCTGCAGACACAAGCTATGGTTTTGCTTAACTATGATTGGCTATATAAACCACAATTGGCTATGTTCACCTCACATTAAACTATAAATAAGGTTTACAAAAGTTAATGCCTGCATGCATGCAGCACACCAAGCCAAAACCAAATAAACCATGTTACATATATAGGTCAAATATAAATTCTTCTTTGACCCCACCTCATCACCAGATGACTTCATGGGTACAGCCATCAAATTTTTGAAAAATATGAAAGTAGTTTGACAAAACATCTTTTTTTTTTTTTTTATACCTTCAAGGCAATGTTGACTCCTAGTGACTGCCTGGACAAGTCCCTGCAGTTTTCTTGGCAAGGTTTTTGGAAGTGGTTTGCCATTGCCTCCTTCTTAGGGCTAAGAGAGAGTGACTGGCCCAAGGTTTCCCAGCTGGCTTTGTACCTAAAGCGGGACAAGAACTCACCATCTCCCAGTTTCTAGCCTGATGCCTTTAACCACTACACCAAACTGGCCGTCTCTAAAACATCTTTGGGGATGTTCTTCATTTCCAAATCTATCTTATAGCCATGTTATTTCCTTGAAGTTTCTCATTCAAAGACCAACTCTGCTTAGCTTTGAAGCTCAGACATGATCATCAAGGTTGATATTATCCTCTGAGCAACACATTATACCTAATGCAATGTGTGATCCTAGTCATATCATGGCAGGCTTCTTAGTTACAGAACTGAAAAAAAAAATCTGGAAGTCCTGGCTGGATACCATATCACCATTCCCCCGCTTGCTACTAACAACTTCAACAGGACAAAATGCTACTAAATTCAAGATCCTAAATGTTGACCATAACAGTTAACAGATTATCTTATAAAGGAGCAAACATAAATTTTAAAAGAAAAGAATTCTATTTCTTTTGCAATAATTCCTTGTTAAATAAGTTTATGCAGCTGACATTCAAATGGTTAGTTGGACATTATTAACTGATGCTTGAAAGAGGACATTTTTATTTTTTGGAGCAGCAAACACATTGACAAAAAGCAATTAAACGTCACCCTTCATGTCTGATATTTGGTGACTGTTCCAGCATTTTGAGTCCTAGTTTTTCAATTAATAGGCACAGTGCAAAATGATCAGTCTTCAAATGCAAGCCTCCTGGGGTAACTCTAACTCCAAAGCCCCTGATAAAGTTGTGAGGATAAACTTACAGGGAAAAAAAATGTTAGTGACATTCACAGTGCTACCCTGTGCATGTTTGTTCATAAACTGGGTGTTCAAAGCACAGCTATGTATTTATTTCCCATTAGTTCCTGATTCCAAATGTCCTGTTAATCAAGTGACAGTGCAAATAGGGAAAATAAGGGGCTAGAAAAGGGCCAGAAAGGGAGACATGGTAGAGGTATATAAAAATCATGCATGGTACAGAAAATATGAAAAAAGTGAAGGATTCCCACCCACCATATTGCAGGGTTAAAACTTAGGACCATCCATTGGATGCCAGGAGATTTAGCACGGATAATAGGAAGTGTTTTTTTATGCCGCACATGGTGAAGCTGTGGAATTCACTGCCATCCAGTATGGTGATGCTCATTAGTTTAGATGGTTTGAAAAGTGGGCTGGACGAATTCATTGTATATCAACCTCCAGATAACTACTCAACTTGATGGCTGCTGATTACTTTCTGAATCACAAACAACAGATCTTATATATCGCCTGCTAAGAATCAACAGGAAGGATAACTGGCCAGAGTTGGGTGGAGTCAGGCAGCATTGAAATTGAATAAAATAAAATAAAATAAAATGGTTTTGCCATCGCTCATTGTTTGTGAGCATCCTGAATGTCCCTGGTTGGCCACAGAGGGCCTGATTTGATGGGTCTGATTTTGGGTCCATCAAGACTCTTATTATGTTCTTAAGTTGCCCTGGCTTGCTGCATTCCAAAATCACCTTTGTCGCATGTAACAGCTCACATTTTTCTCATTATTTGATATTACTTGTTATATTTTTGTTACTGAAATGTTGAAACACATTTTTATACTTACTGCTGTTTTAATACCTAGAAATCATCTAGACTCCATAAGGATTGAGGTGGTAGATAATTTGCATAAATAAATAAAAATGAAGAAAATTCATTGGTGCTGCAAGTTGTACAGAGAACTATCTGTGGGTACAGTTTTGGTGGAATGAAGAAGCCCAGGGCTGAAATGATGGCTGCTGCACTGCTATTTAATAAAGATGGCAGCAACAACTCATCTTTTTAAAAGACATATTTATCCCAGAAACAAGTATCCAGCCACTAAATGGATGAGTCATAGGCTTTGTGGATATAAAAAGTGTTGGAGCAGTGATAGGTTCTTCCCTTTCCTACTCAAGTGTTCATTTGGGCTGCAGAGAGAGCAAGTGATCTGCTTGGCACTTATATTTCCAGGAATTAAAATAAAATATAATGTGCAATACTTCGGCCATAGACATAATGGCAGGAACACAAAGGGTATTAAGGGTTGGGCCTTAACACTCTATGTCTACACTAAGCAGGATCTCCTGAATAAGCTAGTAGTGGCTGGGTTCACACAGCACATTAAGCCAGAGATCACAGTTTACAAATCATCATTGGATGACCTCACACAACATTTTAAGCCCAAACCAAACAAACCATATTGCAGCTTAATGTAATGTGTTAAGTTAGTCTATACTGACTTTACATGTTTCTTCCAATAGCAATCTAAAATGTAACAATTTTTGGATGGAGATTATAATTGTCTACTACTACTACTACTAATAATAATTGCAAATTGTCCTGCAATAAACCAATTTTTTTTTAGCTGGGAATTCTGGAAGTTAAACCAGCATATATGGCGGGTATCAAATTGTGGGAAGCTGCAATAGCATAATAAACAAGACTGATTGATACCACAATTTTTACTCTGAGTGAACTCCTGATGAGTTCAGTGAGACTTAATCCTTAGTAAATATGCTCAGAGAAGTGCTGTTTAAAAAAGAAAAAACCTTCCTTTTACCCAGCAAATTCAATATTTAAATTCAATATTTATTTAAAATAAATAAATTTAAAAATAAATTCCAGTGTGTACCTGAAGGAATAGCTAGAAAAGCCTTTTATCTTCAATCAAAATTTTACACTGCATGGGGAAAAAGCATATCCGTGGCACATCAACACACACATATGCAACACACAAATGTATGTAGCCTTGCCTAATAGGTGATCCTACTGGAACTGGAAAGCAGACTAAGGTTTGAATTCCAGAAAGTTGACTGTTAAGATCAAGTATTTACTTATTTATTTGTTAGATGGATATCCCATTCTGCCTCTAAGAACTCAAGGCAGCCTATATAGAGTCACCTTCATTTTATGTCCCAAACAGCAATCCTGTGAGATTGGTTGGGCCGCAACCCCAAAGTCATCTAGTGAGTTTCCATGGTTAAGGAGGGTCTGGACCCTCAATCTCCTTGGTCTTCGCCCAACACTTTAACCATTACATCACACTCTGTTATAATGGAACAAGGGTAAATAAAAGTGAAAGAGTGAGTAGAAAACAGGCAGGGATCTCCTGGCCAATGTCTGGGAGATTTGCAACAGAATCCCAAGGGTTTCTGATGCCCAATACTTTGACACAGTGGTTTTCAAACTTGACAACTTTAAGATGTGTAGAGTTCAACTCCCAGAATTTCCCAACCAGTATGTTTCAACTAATTACTTATCTCTCACTCTTAATGTTCCTGTTCAGAAAAATAGGGTTACTATCTGTTGCTTTTGATCATGACCATGTCTCTATTTAGTTCTGTTGAGTATTCAGAGCATTGTAGTAGAATCTTCAATAACCCAAATATGTATTTGTAAATATTCCAGGAATAATTAATTTTACTCCCCGAGCCATCACTTTATGTCTTGGCTCCAGTTGATAGATCTCAACATTTAGCTAAAAAGCACAGTGGGTACCTACAGTATTTGTAAATTCACTGCACTCTATTTTTTGCCAGCCCTTTTAGGATAGATCCTTCCTTCCATCCATCAAAATAAGGAGACATCTAAAGGAGTTGAGAATAGAGCTCAGAAATGTAGGAATGAGGTCAGCAAGGCAAAGATAGAAAACAAGCTAAGGCTAGCAAGAGAGGCAAAATCCAGGAAGAAGGGTTTCTACAAATGCATCAGCAGAAGAAGACAACAAAGGTGGTAGGTTCACTGCTAATTTCAGGTGGAAAAATGTTAACCACCAAGAAAAAGCAGTGGAGTTCAACTTCTATTTTGCCTCTGTCTTTATGTTCAAGGGAAATTGTTCTGGGATTGATTCCCATGCCTGATATGGCAGGCTAACAGTACCAATTGGTGACTCCATCATTGATGAAATTGGAGTTGGAGCTCACTGGAGTTGGAGAAGAACTTGAGACTGCTGGAATCAGAATCAGGGAGGCAATAGCACTTTTATTCCACCTTTTTCTTTTTGTTCCAGTTAAAATTAGATAGGATGGGCTCTTAAAAGCCTTTGATCCCTTAATGGGTGATTTCCTCAGCAGAGCAGAGATCTCAGATACTCTAAGGTCAGTTAAGAATTCACTAATTCTCTCAAAGAGACAAGGAAGCCATCAGACAACTTTAGAGGCACTTCAGACATCTTGGGGGGAAAAATAAGGGATCTACAATAGAGTCTAAAACCTTTAAAGCTTGATCCCAAAGAGAGACTCACAAATGAAAAGCATGATCATGATAAATCTAATAAATAAATGCTTGGCAATGCTCATAAGATCTACTGAGTGACTTTCTTCAAGGCTAAAATGACTATCCAAGGAGGGAAAGTTTGCTTCTGCAATGCTGGCATTTACAAAATAGGACCCAAAGGGATATCAGGCCAAAGGCAGCCCTGCAACAGAAGAATGAAGTGTCCCAAGAAATAATTCCAAAATTCTGAAGGAGATTGATTGAAGGATTATGTGCCATCAAGTCATTTTCTGCTCCTAGTGACCACATCCATAGATTTTCTCCATGATGACCTGAAGGAGAATTGATAGAAAATCAAAGAAAATAAGGAAAGCAAGTAGTTTAAAGACAAAGATTTTGATACGGATGATCGGGTCAAGGGAGAATTTGTTAATGCTGTGGCAGCTGAAGACAAACTGGAGGGGTTCAATGGGAGTCATGCCTAGCTCCACTGTACAGGTGATGGTGGGGCTCCTGCCAAGTAATTCTAAAAGCTCTAGAGCAGCATTTCTCAATCTCAGCAACTTCAACTCCCAGAATTCGACAGCCAGCCAAGTCCATACATCTTAAAGTTGCTGAGATTGAGAAACACTGCTCTAGAAGGTTCCAGATAGGCCACTGCCTAGCTTCAAAACCAGGAGCATGAATCACAGAAACCAGAGTTAAGAAATAAATTTTAGGTGAAATAGAAGTACCACCTCCAAATCACAGGAAGTAATAATTCCATTCTATTCTGTATGGGTCACACCTGCTTCAAATATCTGGTCCAGTTTTGGGAACCACCATTTTTAAAAGGATTTAAACAAAGTGCAAATAAGACATCAGCCTTTTAGGTAGACCAAGTCAAGAAACACACACTGCAAGGATCCGAGGAACGCAACTTTATCGTTGTAGGGTATATTAAGAGAATCTTGAAAGCCTGTTCCAAACCTTCATTGCCCCTTTTTTAAAGACAGCAAAGCCAAGGCAGGGTTGCTGTGAGATTCCTTCTCATGCTTTCTACTCTCCCAGGCCTAAGCCACTGTTGACCCTCTTCCTATTCCTTCTTAAGGCCAGAGCTAAATTCCTCCACGTAAAACAGCAAGAATGAGTGAAGGAATGGAAACTAAGTTCTACAAGGAAAGGCAGGATGTAACAGCTCCTTTGGAATATCTGAAGAGGGTTCACACAGAAGACAGGCATGACCTCTGCCATCCTGGTGTGCAGACACAAAGTAATGGACTTCAGTTATAGGATACAGTGTCCAGTTAAAAGTTTTAAGCAAAAAACTTCCTAACGGTAAGAGTAGATTGACAAGACAACCAGTTACCCAGAGCGGGAGTTTTCATTTGCTTCTTGCCTCTTTGTTCAACTGAACTGGGGTTCTTTCTCTTTCTCTTTGAGGACACCTTGGTATTGGATAAATAAGCAAGTGAAAATAAGAGCAGAGAGATACTGCAAAGGTCGTAAATGTGAAGACTGGTAAGTTGTTTTTTAGCATGGTCTTAACTTTGGAATGGTCACTAAACAAGGTAGTCGCTAAGTGAGGACTACTTGTACCTTGAATTCCTGCACAGAACTGAGGGGTGGACTTAACAGCCTAAGCGATCAAATGCTGTGCTGAAGGAAATGAAAGCAAACAAAGATAAAAAGCACAATTGGGCTTTTTGACATATAAAAGTAATTTTAAAAGAAGGCTATTCAAAAGTGGGATGGTGAGGCATTGGAAATGATTGGCAGCTTGAGAAAAAGCTGTTTGGGGGCCAGCTGAAATCTGTTCATAACTAAATAGAAGCATATTAAATAGCAACAAAAATAGCACAAAAACAGAGAATAAAGAGTGCTAATCAACTGTCCAGAAGCAGTATTAAAACAACAGAAATATCAGGCTTGGAAATAATCTCTGTCTATGCTCTGTCAATTAGACTAGAGAAAAGCGGGGGGGGGGGGGAGGCGGTGAAACCACAAACCGTGCTGTCTTATTCTGTGCTTCTCTCTCCCCCCTCAGCCCCATTCTGAATAGGGTCCCTCCCTCCTCCAGATGTGTCACCCAAAATCGCAACATTTCCATGCAATTCTTTTTTTTAAATTACCCCTAATTGCTTGCTTGGTGCTCACGACCATTTTTTCTCTTTTAGGAAGGGGGCTGCTGGAGCCTGATAGTCAAAGTTGATCTGAGTGGCAGAAAAAGTAGGCCCTTGAAGTCTGTCTTATCATCAGATGCTTCATGTTCTTCCCTCACAAGAGAACCTTCTAAACAAAGGGGAGGCTAAAGAGTGCCAGATACGCTCATGCTGACGGGGGCCATTGATGGTTTTGTATGGTTTCATTCTTCTCTCCAATACAGACTCCAGTCCACCTGCGCTCTGTCTCTCAGACTTTTGCTGAGTGTCAGTCTAAGAAACAAATTTAACCATGTGATGTTAAAAGATCTGTTTACTGCTGAGTCCTGGTCCATGTGAGCCTGACAGCTGGGTTCAGAGAACCATATATTTTGTTTGGCTTGGGCTTCGATGTGTTGTGTGAACCTAGCCCCTGGAAACTGTAAACTGGTTTGCAGTTTTCTATTTTGTACGAATCCTACCAATTTCAGTTTCTTAGAAAAAGATGGTTACAAACAAGGCATGCATTAGCATGACCTATGAACCTGGTCTCAGTGTGTTATCTGCAGGACTCTATGAACAAGATCGTAGGAGGGTGTGTGGGTGGCTGGGTGGGAATCTGTGGGACCAATCTGTTCTAGGGGTAATAACGAGCTGCCCTTCTAAGCAGCTAACAGCATGGGTTAAGGTTCAGCCAGGATGTTTTTCTTCTGAAATGCACTTATTTTTGCCATGGCTCAGTGCTGCTAGGACAAGACAATAGTCATTTTCAGTTTATGACTGAAGGATTTTGCTTTCTGATGGAAAAAAAGGGGATTAAAAGATGAGCATTCTGATTAAGCTAGACTGAGGAATGGATAGTAATAAACAGAAATGTATTCCCCAGACTCATTTTTTTCTCTTTGTGCTACAGACACAGCAGCACTGGGTTATCACAGATTTGCATGCTCCAAACGCTTCACTGCTCTGTGTTGCTCCAAACACTGCCGGTTCCAGCAGTACTGACCATGTTTAGAAGCACCTGTCAGCCGTTCCTGTTGATTCCCGATGCCATCTGGCAAACCTACCTGCTGACTTTGGGGATTGTCTGGAGCATTCCCTCTTGCAATTTTAGAAACCAACAGAGCAGAACCTGCCTCTTCCAGCTGGTCTAAAAGAAACTGATGCATAAACGATGTAATCTCCCAGCTGCCTCCAGCCTGGCCCTCACCCTTCTCTTCTGATTGGCCTTTTTCACTCTATCTGGAAAATGAGCTTCTTTGCCTCACTTCCCTGCACCCCAAAATGACATTAAAGAACAAAAAATCTCAAGCTGTTTAATTCTGAAACTCAACCATTTTAAGCCATCAAAAACATTTATTTGAAATATACAGGACTTATTCACACAAGTATCAGGCAGTTTAGTTGCTGCCGGATTATACTCCTTCAGATTAGATGTAGGGGAAGAATATGACTGAATGCTTTCCAAGGAGAAAAGCCCTCCTGAACGTACAACTTAACTTATTAAGGAGCAGCTACCGTAGGACAGAGGTGGTTGCCACATGCAAGAAGGGGCATGACATGCTCACAGCTTCCATCTTGACTTGTTTTTTAATATTTTCTGGAGGTGGACCAATTATTTACAACCGTCAACTTTTTTTTTTTTTTTTGCAGAACTGTGCAAGCTTGTTTTTTGTGGAGATAGAAGGAAATAGGAGGAAGCTGTTTGTACTGGAAGCCTCACATTACTGTATAACAGGTGAAGACGTTCTTACTCCAGTAAAGTGAGGAAACCCATTTATTTTCACAATGTGAAACAGAGAGTTTACAGCCTTGCTTAATGGCCCCTTCCACTGAAGTAATAGGGGTGCAATAGTATTATCATTTATAACATCTTCCTGGTCTAATTGTCTAGTTATGAAGATAGTTATGCCCTGCCCCTTTGGGTAAAGTTATATTCTTCCTATGCATGGCAGTGGTATGGCTCTCTAACTTTTATATTGTGTTTTATGGGGTGGTTATTATTTGTACGCTTGCTCTATCTTTGGGGCATAATAACTCTGCTACTATTATGTGTGCAAGTAGTTATCTTCTCCTAGGGGTATGCAGCTCAGTGGAAAAGGATTTAGCCCTTTGGAGATTTTCTGATTTTTTGCATATCTTTGTCACTGAATGTTATCAGAGCTTCACATGGATCTGGGTGATAGATGAAAGGGAGTCTGAGAGAACAAATAACATAAAAGTTTGTTGTTGATGTACTTCTTAACTAAATCCTCCAACATGCAACTTATTTATTTGCTAGATTTATATCCTAGCTTTCCATCAATGGCTCAAGGTGACTTATATGGCGAATTTCCTCCATTTTATCCACTTTAACAACTATATACCTTGTTACTGAAATAATAATTGTCCCCCAGATTCAGTAATACCTTTAGCTGCAATAATTAGAACCAAATGCTTTGTATAATTGTTCATTGTGCTTTTGCACTGTTGTGTAGGAATTGTGACCCACTCCTCTATGACAAACTGCTTCAACTCAGTCACGTTTGGGATTTTTCCAGCACAAACTGCTTGTTTCAAGCCCTGCAACAACATTTCTATGGAGGTTTGGGTCTTGACTTTGACCTGGCTGTTCCAAAACCTAGCATGTATTCTTCATTTCCTATTCTCTTGTAGACTTGCTTGGATATTTGTGATTATTTTCTTGTATTTCAGCTTCAACCATGGTTGGGAAGATTCACTGCTCTCCCAAATCTCCTCCATTTGAAGACTGTGCAGATCAGAGGACCCTAGGGGGGTTAGAAATGGTTTTGTAACTTTTTTCCAGACTGTTAGGCATCAGTGATGAAGCCTTCAGACTTTTGAGCAGCGCTGATGTGTCTCTAGAATCTATGTGGTGAGAGCTTCACTATGATGGGGGCACAGTTTGTGAGATTTACAGAGGGCAGGATTAGCCCCAAGCAGCCTTGGTTGTTTAATGAAGTAATCACACAGTTGGCTATAATTATTCTTTTAACTGAATTGATTGAAGAGAAGGGGGAATTACGTTTTTACCCTGGAACATAGATGTTGGATGACTTTGTTTATAAATTAAATAAAATACCAAATGTTAGTGTTATTTGGTCAACCCAGACTTCCTTTAAATACACTCAGGAAGCTCTAATAAGCTCTGCTAATGGCAAAAACATGCAAACATTTATATAATCTGACTTTTTTTTCTTCACAGAACTATGGTTATACTGCCAGCAATATTCTAACTGTCTTTCAGTGCTACAGTTATGATTTAGATGTTACATTATTCTCTATATTTATGTCAGAGAATCAGCAGGAGGCTATTGTAATGTTATTTAATGTAATACAAAACTGGCTGTCATGATGGGTCTGGCAGGTCACAAAATAGCAATTTATCTGAAGCCTAATGACTGAGTTTGCCCCTTGCTACCTCTTCTAGTCTCTTGGGAACCTCTTTTCCACCTCCAGGTTACCTTTGTGTTTTTTTCTCAGGACAGATGGACACAACTGCAAACACAGCAGTAGCCTACAATCAATCCCCCAAAGGCATTCCTATAAATAAAGATGATGCTTTGCATGGCATGTACCATGTGGGTTTCCATGTAATTTTCATGAAAAGAATCTAAAACCAATTCAGGTCAGGTGAGGCAGGGAATCCGACAGGGGTCACAAGTGATGTCCGTGGGTTCATTCCATGAAGCTTTTGTTCATCCTTAAAGCAACAGTCACTGAAGACCATGGACTGAGATGGTTATCTTTTGGTAACTCTGTGTGTGGTAAACTGAGTGTGATGCTGAGGCTACAGAGATTTTGCAGAAAAAGATGGAAGGGAAGGACCCTAGGATTACAGGTGGGTGGGTGGGCACAGAGCCTACAGAAATTTGTAGAAATGCATTTTCCAGTGAAGCTACTGGTCAGTAAAACAGAATCAGTCTTACTCTGTTCAGTTATTCAGTTTGAATAAACTTGAAGCAGATTCTTTTTACCTTTTTTTTTTAAAGCAAACTGCTATTTAAGAATAATGTACCATATATTGAGATGTGAGCACTGAGTTCTTGTTCGATAATGCAGATCAAAGTTTCACCATAATTGTCAATCCAATACATGGTCCATCTAGTTTATACAAGTACAATAATGTGACTTAGTACTAAGAGAAGAAATTACTCCTCTTTATCTTCTTGAATAACTATTGATTTAACTATGGTCTCCTATTTTTTAAGCTGTACTGCACCATCAGCTTCTGGAACATGTTTTATTTCATCATCTTTCAATTTCCTTCTTATAGCTGAAATTCTACCAAGCAAGGCTTAACTTATAATAATGAAGCCTTTTGGGAAAAAATAGCTAATATTTTTATTGGTAATCTTTTACATTTATACAGATAAATCATGTTCTTTGTCAGTATTGCATGGCGTATATTTTAAAGTCAGATATGCATTTTCTTTCCTGCCCATTAACATTTTTATCTATATTTCTTGTTAGTATATTGGTTTTATTTTTATTAATTTTCTATCCAGATGTAGTATTATATAATCAGACAAAATTCCTTTTAGAGATAACTTGGGGGGAAAGATGATTAACACAATGTCATCAGCAGACAGTAATTAAAATAATGTCTGTTTTATATTAGTGTTCTCTGTTCTTTAATTTAGATATTTATAATTCAGCTTCTGATAAAGTTATTTCCAAAGTGGCTTACAAAAAATTACATATCCAAAAAGCTGTTTGCTGATACTCATTTTCTTAGACAGTGGCAGAGTTCTGCACCTTTCCTCTTGCTTCTGCAACTCTTTTTTGGGGTGGGGTGGGGTGGGGTGGGGAGAGAATAAGCTATCCCTTTCAAGTGTTTGCTCTTTGGCCAATGGAATAACTCCTTGAAGCAATTTCTTCCTTGTTTGGAGGGGCGTTCCCAATAAGTTACCCCTCGACACTGGTAATGTAAAAAAATCTGGTTCGTGAGTTTTATGATGTGATATGAGATTGGTTTTATCTTAGTTTAATATGCTGTGCATACCCAGCCTCCATGGTATATTGTATAAAACATACTGTAACTAGAGTAAGTCATGGTGTAGTGTTATGTGTAAATTCAATCAATGTTCAGCTTTGCCTGGGCTGTTTGTCAAATCAAAGGAATTCGTTAGCTCTCTGTTTGCCATTCATTTTCCTTTTGGACACTTTTAAATGTTTTTTATTCAGGAGACAGTTCTGGCATAGATAAAGATTTAGCTCGGTATAAGGCAGCTTCCAATGGCCTTATGAAATGAGCTTAACTGTGAAGATACCAGAAAGGATTACTGTATTATTTTACCCTTGAGATAAGATATGCTCAAACAAATCAGGAAGCCATTTAGTTTTGAAAGAGTTCAACCCTGACTAACATGAGATGAGGGTGTTCTTTAGGTGAAGGAAAACAAATCTGCCATCCAGAAGATTCCCAGTTACCAGTCCTGAAGGTCGGTCAAATTCAAATATCTCTGACACAGGTTTGTAGTTCTCATCTCACTGGGTGTTTATATTTCTTTTCATTTCCTGGATACTTCCTCCTTTCAGGAGGACCAAAATGACTGTAAACCAGGCAGGAGATTCAGGGCTGAATTATTAGGGGAACTGACTATTAATTGTGTATAAAAATTTGGATAAGAAGAAGCCATGTGTAAGCAGTTGTCAGGATCAGAAAAGGGAGGTCTCCACTTACTTCTGTACAAGTTTTCAGATAGAATCAGTACTGAAGCAACTAATTCCTTACAGCTTCCAACTCCATTGCAAAGATCCCATAGATGAAAGTTTCCAGACTGAAGCAAGAACCGAGCTTTTTGACTACTCACCTCCTACTTGCCTCTTTTCCCCTTAATAAAGTTAATCAGCTTTTGTTCTGGTGGTGGGTACAAAGGGTCAATTCTTATAAATTCAGGTTCCTATAGTTTTTGCACTGAACTGACACCGAAGGTAATGAATGACTCCATTTTTATTACTAAAAGCAAGTATCACTCAATTTGACAGAATAGAGTATTAGTTCTCTACAGATACACAGTGTGCAGCAAAAGTGTTAAAATTTGAGGCAATTCACTGGGAAATATTAAAGGGCATGCCTTTTCATTAGTTAGATCATTCTTTGTTTCTTTTGTTGTTCAAGCAACACCACAGTTGCTTAGCCATGAGTGGACATATTTTCTTCTTTACAAGTTTTCCTCATCTATTCTCTGTGAACGTTTAAGCCATACTTATTTTGCTCCACTTTGCTTTCTTTTCAGCTGAGGAATTGGTAGGAGTTACCAAGAGGGGAAATCTCAGCTGTACGCTCTGGGATTAAACAGGACACCAAAACCATAGATAATAATCTCCATCATCAAGTGGGATCTTGAAAGAGGGAAGGAGATGGAAGAAGAAAAAGCTTATGCAGGATACAGCATTATCCTGAGTGGTTCCTAGGCCATGAAGATGGGCCTCTGCATTGAAACGACTGTAGCAGATGCACGTGAGCTACTGAGTTGCTCTGCTTTGACATATGAGACCCTAAACACATCATTTTCCTTGCTATAAACCTTGATGATGGTTAAAATCATCAGGAATCCAGCTGCCTGTACTACAATGTATGGGTTGTCATCTTTCAATTACTTCCACAAAGTCCCTCTTTGTCTTGGCCCCTATCTTTAGGAAGCCTCCTTGTGCTGCTCTTCTGTGGGGAGACCTTACTAGTTATTGATTGATCGATCTTATCTATCCTTGCCTCAATATATTTTAGATCTTGCCAAGAACTCAGCCGTTCCCAGTGAAGATCCTCTAGGCAATTTTTTTTTTCATTCTTCCCCAATATTTTCAGCATGTTTCTATCAAATGTTTTTCATGTACTGTAACTTCGTTTATGGCAATTTAATCATTTTCTTCCTGTTTGCTTTAACTGTGTGTACCACTGTGAGATTATATATATATGTATGTATGTATGTGTGTATATATATATATATATATAATATATATATATATATATATATATATATTAATACAGTATCAAAAAGCCTTTTAATAAAATTAGTAAGAAAAGTGCCACCAGACTCTCCCTGGTTTTTTGCTACCATAGGCTAAGATGGCTCTTCTACTACAATATCAAAATATTAAAGTCACATATCAATTAATTTAGAAGATATTTATTCTTGTTATAAAATTGGTATTAGTTACTGTATAATTTAAATTTCCGTTGATCCATTATTTCTCTATTGTGTATATTGAAATAAATAAATTCCAAAAAAGGAAACTAGTCCCAAGGTAGAATTTTTCAGGAATGCCTTTCCCTCTACCTGTAAAGATCCCCTCTGGGCTGTGTTTCAACACTTGTTATGTCCTATTTTTTGCTCAGATCCTCCCTGAGGTTACTTTTATAACCAATATTTATTATACAAATTATTTTACAAATAATTTATCAATTTTATTTTACTGAAATGCCTTTATCTTGTCTTATGTTTTTACACAAAGGTTATTTTAACATACATATTTTAGAAACATTTTAAAATAAATTAGTATCTTAGTCCTCAAAGCAATAGGGATCCAGACTGAAGTGCAGCCCAAAAATCAGAAAGTATATGGGAAGCAGATCTCTCCAAGCTTCAACCAATGCATCCCATCCACTCCACTGAGAAATGGACATGTGTCCTAGGAAATTCCCACTGAGGTTTCAGACAGGAGTTTCCCCTTCCTCCTACTTGCCAAGAAACAAATCCTTTTCATGGTGGACAGGATGCATTCTACTAAGCTACGGTCTTTCTCTCAGAAAAAAAGAAAGAAGAGATGCATTGGCTATCCAAAACATTGGCCATGCTCATGTTTGAAAAAGCCCAAAGCAACATTGCTTACTTCACTGCTGCTTTTCTGTAATTACTCAGTTCAGAGAGTTAAATTTCACACCCTCCTTCTATGCTATTAAACATACTTTGAAATGAATTTACTCTGTGAAACATCATTATGTTTAATTAACAAACAACATCAATTTCCCCCAATGAATAAAAGCCAACATTTCTTCTGCCTCTGCCAACATATAGTACATAATCTAAGGGAACATATGGAAGTCAAAAACAGTGAGTTGAAATCTAACAAATATTGGAGAATAACAAATCTGTCAGAAGCATAACTGTTTCACAAAGTCATCTTGTTCTTGTACTGTATGACAGATACTATGTTTGATATACTTATGATGCTTTGTAACAAGGGACAGTTGTCCTTTTAAAAGAAAGGATCTTGCTACACTTAAAAGAATAATGAATGATTTCCTAAATGTTCAAACCTTTTAGTACTAGGTTGTAGTCAACTGAGCACTTGGGAAGCTGAAATAAAGGCTCCAGATTGAGATGGAATTGGATGTAATCCTGGAGCAGAAATGCAGGACTCCTAATCCAGAGACTGTCAATCATATGCCAGGATCTGAGCTCACATGTCTAAAAGCAATGGCCTTGCCAACACAAATACACTGCCAAAAATGTCTTCCACATTTTTATGGTTCTCATTTTGTTTCATCTAAAATAAATTATATTCAAATATTTTTCAAAGAACATTTGGCAGAATTCTCATGGGTGGCATGCAGGGTCCTCGCATATAACATATTGATAAAGTGGCCCAGAAGTGAATTGGCATTCATAGCGTAAGCCTGTCTCTCGAGTCTGCAACTTCCCCCATCTTCTCCTACTTCAATTAAACCAGTCCAGGGAAGATTTTTTTTTTCCCCAGAGCAGAAAACACCAGGCTTCTCAGATCAGGAAATGTGAGCCAGCAGTATGACATTTATAGTAAGTGTTGAAGGAGGAAGCACCCTTGGCTGTGATGTATAACCTTGTGATGGTTTCAGCTCAGCAGCACTGGAGAATACACAAGGCACAAAGCTAATCAAATTTACAGCTATGCCAGTCGATTGGAATCAGACATTAACAAGTAAGGAGAAGGAGGTGCAAGAGACTGACAGGCTGTAAGAAGTAAAGTTAGGAAGTGACATCAAGAGCAGAGTCCCAGGGTGCTCAGCAGGTCTTGTTTTTCTTACTGCCCTCCATAGCCTTGACTAACGAAAGGAGAATCCATACGTAGATCAGGTGGCTCCAATTAAAAATAGTCATGATACAGTTTTGCCACTTGAAAGGTAAAGAGGTGTGAGAGCAGCCTTCCTCAGCCTGGCCATCATCCTGATGCATGGGCCAAATCCCAGAATTCTCTAGCCAGCATGGTTATTGCGAAGCATTCTGGGACCTAGACTCCATCCACCTGAAAGCAAGCAAGAGGAGGGTTGGCTGTGCCAGAGAATCTGCTTCCTTCTCAGTAACTGCAGAACTAATTCCGACAAGGCTAAACAGAAGGACAGGACAGGAACCACTGTCAGATCTGATCCCCTGTGACCAGTCCAGATATGCTGATTTAACTCAAAGCAGCGCAGCCAGAAGGAGGACATTTGTTTATGTAGTTGGTTTCATGAAGACGCCATTTTACATGGCGCAATTCTTTCATCTTAACAATGAAATTTAACTCAGACCTGCAGTAAAAACTAGAATCCTAAATAGAAGCAAGCAGGATATCAATCCGGTTTCTAGCTATGCCATTCTGTGTTCTGCTAAAACATTCAGTGAACAGTTCTAGCCCACTCCTTTTTGAAAAGTATTTGGCATGCATGCACACATCCACCCACCGTTAGGGTTGTGGCTGTCCCCCCTAAAATGGTATAAGAGTATTATTGTGCAGAATTTACTTATCGCTCTAAGTAATGATTAAAAGCAACCTGAAGAAGTCGTAGGTTTTTTTTTAATGAAATCCGTGATAATTTATTAAATGTTTACTCTTGTATTGATTCTTCCTGAATCACATATAAATCAAACTAGAATAAATAACCAGAAATGGATTGGGAAAGTGTTTGAAGAAGATAACTTGCTGGCTAACAAATAATTCTTTAAGAATCCTGCCCACTTCCTCCCCCCCCCCGGAAATAGTAGCAAAAGCTCATAATCTTTCTCCACCAAACCACCGCTCCACTCATCAGCAGGGGATCAAAAGAAGGTAAATATATTGCTCAATAGGAAAGCTAGACTTCATTCCCCAAGGAATCTTATTAGGGCCCACACATTCCAGAAGCTCTTTGATAATCTCCCACTAAAACCTGTCTCCAGTTACAAAGCCAAACCTTGGATGGGAACCGTGCAGATAGAAACATTTATTTACATATCTAGATTTATATGGCTGCCCTTCTGGCCGCAGCGACTCTGGGCAGCAACAAAGTTTAAACAAAAACCACAATGTAAAACCTTTAAAACATACAATTTGCCACATATAATTAAAAAAGGAAATGACAGCTAGAATAAAGAATATACGCAATACAATATCAACCCTTTGGGCTTCACTAACATCCTGATCTGGGCAAAGGGACAGGTCTTCTGTGCTTTTTGGAAGGACAGCAGGGTTGGGGCCGATCTGATCTCAGGTAGTACGGTAGTCCAGAGGGCAGATGCCATGACAGAAAAGGCACACTTCCTGGGTCCTGCAAGATGGCATTCTCTAACTGACAGGATCTAATACAGCAGGTAGAAATACTGGAGATAATTGGTCCTTCAAGAAACCTGGCCCTGCACCATAAAAGGCTTTATAGGTAAAAATCAGCATATTGAATTGCACCTGGAATTCATGATACCCAAGGCCATCAGGAATACTGAGGAAGTTTAACCTTCATCCCCAAAGGACCTAATAGACACCCCGTTGTTTTTTTCCCTTATAACTGAATGTCTATCTATTATACTTAATGAAGGAAAGTATTGTACTAAAGAGAGCCAGTGTCATTCTGGAATATGAGGAAAAGCCAACGCACTGATGGGAATGGAAAAGCATGCCAAGGGTGTTGGGGGAATAAATACAGGGTAAAGTATGGCTGGGGAACCTGACAGCTGTTGTGCTGTTGCTGAATTATAAGAACATTGACTCCTGGCAGCTATAGCCAGCATGGCTAAGCATGAAAAATGATACAAGTTGCAGCTCAGCAACCTCTGGAGCAGTGTTTCCCAACCTTGGGATCTTTAAGATGTGTCGACTTCAACTCCCAGAATTCCCCATGCTGGCTGGGGAATTCTATGAGTTGAAGTCCACACATCTTAAAGTTCCCAAGGTTGGGAAACACTGCTCTGGAGAGTCACAGATTGCCCATCCTTCTTCAAGGGACTCTTTCTCTGGAGAGGTTGACTGCATGAGACAGCCCTGGAAAAACATGGTATCAGGAACAGGAGTTACTCATTCAGGGGTGGGAAAGGGTAGGATATAGTTCAATGCTAGAAGATGTAGCTTGAAGCAAAAAACCACAGGATCAATCACAGATGTCTGCACCTGAGTTCCCTGAACAGCAGTACTGAGCTGGACAGACTAAATAAGCTGATAAAAATAAGCTTCCAGGCCAGCTCCATTTTGCCTGTGGCATTTTGTAAGTGTTTTGAAGGATAGACATTGCCCCACGTGATTTATTGCATTTTTTAAAATATTGATCTTCCTTGCTTCAACAGTCATAATGTTTAATGAGTAGAACACCTCAAGATACCAGTTTTCCTAGTGAAATCTCTAATTTTACTATGGAAATCGATCCTTGTGGATATGTTGTCCTTTAAGGTCCTATGAATGGACTCCAGGGAGGAGTTTTACAGGCTTTTCTCTGCAGAGTTTTTGGGTAACATTTTACCTCTGCAGCAAAACTTTCTGGGAATGCCTTTGCAACTCTAACTTGAACAACTGTTCAAGATGAAAAGCTTAGTTATGATAAGGGGTTGTTTTCTGAACTATATGTCAAATATTGCTAGAAGTTTTCAGCATTCAAATTCCTGCAAATCTAATTTTTGTTTGTGAACCAGGAGGCTGACACAATCAAGTAGTTGCGTACTTTAGAGTGTCTTGGAGTTCATCTTTGTCCAGGAAGCCAGATCTACCATTTCTCTGCCCTATGAATGGGTAGACTTTTCTTCTGAGATCCATCAGGAAGCTATATTATGCATGACTTCCATTCTGTATGGCATTTTATTGCTGAATTTCCTGATCTGCTCTCCTATAGAGATCAGGGCAGGTCTACTCCATTTAACTGTCTGCTCCTACAGACAGGTTTGTGATCCAGCAAATTTTCATTCCAGCTTTTTCATGTCATATAGTTGTACACATAGTCATTCCAGGAAGCACCCAAAAAGAAACCTCTACACTTCAAAGAGCCAAGTGCTGCTATAAGCCCACTGGTTTTTAATTTAAATAAATAAATAAATGACCTCTCAGTCACCCTTTCTACTTTAGAAAATAAGATTCATTTCCTGTCCACCTTCAACATATTGACATATTTTCTTCAGGAAAGGATAAAAATTGGCTAGACTTTGTTCCAGCTAGTATTAATCTCACCATACATTCATCATAGATCCGCTACTGAAAAATACATAAATATACTTCCATCAAAATCTATAATGAAATTCTTTTACATTTATGACTCTTCTGCTCCTTACATTCCATTATCCACTCAGAATCTTCCAATATCCACTCTGTGACACCCAAGTCAATGTTAATCTTGGATGCCCTTGGTTATAGTTCAGCCTGAAAAGGCTTTAAATAAAAAGGGTGCACAGGGGTTTTTTTTGGGGGGGTGCACCATATCCACCACATAGATTTATCTGAGAGATGTCCTGATAAATTCTCCTCCAGACTATTGTAGAAGTCCATTGTAATAAATACCTCCTTTGACCATATGTTAAGTATGCTTTCAACACTACTCTTATCTAATATTCTCAATTTATTTTGGACTTATATTTTATAAGTTATTTAGCATATTTATATGGCCACCCATCTATCAAAGCACTCTGGGCAGTGACCGTGTAAAAACAACAATCGCCATCCATAACATAAAAACAGAAAGAGCGATAGCAGTCGAAGCCCCTAAAAAATCTTGCAATAACAACAGATAGCCTGCACCCACATCAGATGGTTCTCCATTTAAGATTAAATAAATCATTAAAACCTTCTCCTGCAGGCCACAATTTTAATTAATGTGGGGCTAGAGAAGAAGAATAAATGTCAATTCAGAATTGTGCCTAGACAAAGACTCCAGACGCCTGTGTGCTAAGCCACAGGCTCTCATAGGTGGAAAGGAGATAGGCACTACTACACTCTTCACTACAACACAGTGAAAAGTGATGTAGCTGCACCTGGCTCTAAAATACAGTATTCACTAAGTATAAATAGTAAGGTTGAGTTCAGTAATGGCAGCTTTCTCCGGGAAGCAGTAATCTTACAGGACATGTTCTATATCATTTAGCATTTCTTTTCCTCTTCTATTTTTCCCCTGAGACCAATTTTCATCATTTAAATCAATGGATCCATGCACACACAGACAAACACAACCGCTGACCAATCTCTCAATTAGACAGAGAGATGTTCACATCCTTTCATAACATAGCAATCTTTTTACCTGTCCTTATTGCCGATGGAGATTAAACACAGGGAACTTTGAGCTGACTTTGCACTTTGCAGATAGAAATTGGAACACTTATGAATAATTTATACCTAAGGTTAAAAAAGTAGTAAGTGAAGGGATTCAGAGAACAGCAAGAAAAGCTTCAGTTAACTGATTGAATATAATTCAGACATTTACATTCTCTGATTTAAACCAACATCAATTTGTGGAAACATTCCAGCCAACACTAAGCTGTGGCTTATTGTCCATCACCATGCTGATATCAGCATAAAATAAGAGACTGCATTGAAAAACAAACAAAAACAAAGTCAGCCCAAACACTAAGCATATACCTACTTCATGAGAAGATCCTGCAGGAGGTACCGACTTGGCAAGATGTTCTCTTTACTATTGCTTCTAGGACACAGATTCTCGATTCCATCAGTCACTCTTTCAAATGAGTCCCATCAAGGCAGAAACAAAAAGTCTACTTTTTCCATAAAGGATCTCTCTCTCTCTCCCTCTCTCAATCCTAGACTAACTACCAGCATCTGGCAAGGTAGGTGAACCACACAATCCATGCTCTCATCTCATAAAAAATATTTGTTTTGCTCTATTTGATTTTTTTTACTATAAATTTGGTGGCCTACTTTACTTGGCACCTGAGGTAACCACTTAATTCACCTATATGGATGGGCCACCCCTGTATGTGTATGTTATAACTATAACTCTGTTATGATAAGTTTTTAAGAACATAAACATTGCTGTAATACTCCTGACAAGAACTGTAAAATAACGATTGAGAGATAACTGGGGCTGATGCACTGTTTGTCACCATGAGACCGATGTTCCATTAAATCCAAACCAGTAGTACATCTAACTAATGAAGGGAGGGGAGCTCTCCTAATCCTAAACCTCTCACATCCCATTCTAGTCTTGGAATCCAATGTCTTCTGAGATATGTTCTAGTGGATTATTAAATTTCAACAGTACATTCACTTGCATGGCACATCTCTTTTGGAAGAGACAACATTAGAAAATGATTGCAAATGCCCTAATGCAGAGCTAATTCTGCAAGGGAGCCTCAACTCTCTAGGGCAGTGTTTCTCAACTTTGGCAATTTGAAGGTGTGTGGACTTCAACTCCCAGAATTCCCCAACCAGCCTGGCTGGGGAATTCTGGGAGTTATAGTCCATACATCTTCAAATTGCCAAGGTTGAGAAACACTGCTCTAGAGACATGCAGTCCTGCAAGGATTCCAGCACTACATCTTTTGCCCGAACTGGAGGAAAGGGCTAAAACTTTGTCAAGCCCCAGGGACAGTAGGTGACCAAAAAAGAAGTCTCTTCAAAAGTAAAGACTTAATTCCAAGGAGGACTCTATTCACAAGGGCTTAATGCCTGCCAGTTTGGATCTGAATGAATTCCCCAGACCTTCAGTTGCCAGCAGCTATTAACGTCAGAGACCATTTAGCAATAAACATTAGGTCTACTATGCTCTCTACTTCAACACAGTGGAATTGCCTAGCTTCCCGGAAGATAGGTGGTGGCAGTGAGTGTTACCAAGCTACTACACCAAGGCAGGAAGTAGAGCTAGGGTTAGTAAATCCAGAGGTCTTCTAGGAGAGGGGTTTGAATCTCCAATCTTTCACCTTAAAGGCTGTGCTGTGCTGCTACAGAATTACTAGCAGCAACATGAAAATTTTACTGTTACAAATTATACTTTAAATTGCCCTGTTTCAGCATACCAAAGTCTGCTGTAAAGTGCTGAAAGATTTTGTGGTTAGCAATATACCAAATTCACTCAATCAATCAATTAATCAGATACACTAAAATGTGTCATTTTTCTCCTGCTGTTTGTTAAGGATGAAAAAAACTTCTCTCTAAACAATGCTACCACATCAGGGAAGATACTTTCTGAGCAACAGATGGCTATTGTATCAGATTTGGACAACAAAAACCTAATAGAACATTTCAAAGAAAGTAGACAAAAGCATATTAACTTACAATGCAGCAATTTAGAAAAAACTGCTACCAAATTTGGATCTATTAAAATCTGTTTTCTACTCTAATTAACTTTACTAAGCTCCCCTTTGGATCCATACTGGAAGAGCAGAAAGAGAAACAGCTGAAAGCTTGTGGTTTCTTCTTTGATTCTGACACAATCTTTAAGATTCAGTTGTTTTACGAATTGTCTGATAGTTTCTGTTCCTTTCTCCCTAGCTGCTGCCATGTGCTGTGGTGGGAGGAGGGGCTTCTGTGGACAAGGGCATCCTCAGGAGAGGTCAAAAAGGTCAAGATGATGGCTATTATGAGTTGTACTACTTGTGAGTAGAATATAATGAGTGGGTAAAAGGAGCCACTGTGTGTCTATTCCTGATGGAATCTGCAAGCTCTCAGTAAAGGCTGCCTGTATATTGGGTTTGTCTTTCTTAATATTGTCTATGTTTGTTGTAGTAATAAACATAACAGTGGTCATGACCACACAATCAAAGCCCCAGCCCTTTTTATATGTGTCACAACACACAAAGAAAGGGCCTGGGCTTTGAGCCTTTGCAATTGCTATCTTGATATTTTTCACCCCTCCTTCCTGACTCCCCTATCTGTGGGTGAGTTGGGACAAGGTCAGCAGCTACACAATTGTACAAGTCATAGGAGCATGTGAAACAACCACCATTTGCTCCATTGAGGCACAGAAATGTTGCAATTGGGCCTGACTTCCAATAGCCAGAAGAGGCTCTGTGCATGTCCAGAAGCTCTTCTGACTGCTGGGAGGGCAGGGGAGCCTGTGAAGGAGGCTTTTGATGTGAGACAAAGCAAAACACCCCTTCAGGGTTGACATAGCCCTGGTAAGAAGCTTATCAGTTCCATGAACCTTATGATCTGAAACCATACTGTAATTTGTACAGTAGCAGCAAACTTTTCTGAAACTCAGTGTTATTCATATCTTATTCCTTTTAGGTAAACTGCCTTATTTGTTTACTACATTGGTACGCTGCCCATTCTCAGAGCCTCAATGTGGCTAGCAATCAGAACATAACGATCCCCTCAAAAATACACAAATCCACATGGAATATAAACAGAATGAATGAGAGTAACAGCCCTGTCAAAAAGTAAATGGAATCATATGTCCTCCCCTCTGAAACCTTCCTCATAGGGTGCTGTCCTCCTTCACTAGAAGGAACAACCAGGCTAACCTGTTTTGCTGAAACCCAGGAGGGAGGAGCAACCCAGATCTCCATGGGAAGGGAGTTTGAAAGTATGGGGTGGTGATGAAAAAGTCCCATCAGTTGGCAAGCTTATGCAGATGGATCTAAAGGGAGTTGACCTTCTTTGAGAGGATTTTAGCTCTTAGAGGTAACCTATGAATACACTCCCCTGATATGATTGATTGATTGATTGATTGATTGATTGATTTAATCTGAAGGTTTAACAAGGAAGCTGGATGAGTGTCAGACCATACAATAGCTTTGTGAAGAATCCAATGTGGAGGTAGTCCAAGACAAGAGGAAGCTGAACCAGTGATGTGATCTGAAGTAATGTGGAGTTAAGCAGGCAGATGGTTAGATTTTGCAAACAAGGGGAACCAAACAAAGTGGGCGAACAGAGGGCTCAGGAAGGGTTCCTGATCAAACTGAAGCAAGGCACTGAGTGGGGTGCCACAACAAGGTTCAGTGCTCCTGGGCTCTAAACTCTTCCGTATCTTTTTTAAAGGCTTGAAATGTTATGGTGGAAAGAAGTCTACTTGAATTTAAAGATGGCACAAAAATTAGATGGAATAGCCAATATGCAAGCAGACAGAAAGAAATTCAAAACAACCGTTATAAGTAAAGAAATTAGGTGAAAATAACAGAAATGAAGGGCATTGTTTTGATACACAATTTTACACTCTCTCATAATGTGTGGGCATGCATGTGATAGTGCACTCTATCTTACTTATAAAGGATTAACTTGCTTTGTAAAGAGCACAGCATTTCTTTCCCCCACCTTATCTCTTTGTTGAATGCCTGATTGCCTTCCAAGAGAGCACAGCATTCCCCCACCCCATTTCCTTTAGAAGCAATTAGCCAGATGCCTGACTGAGCAAGTAAGCTATAAATTAGATTCGTACCGGGCAGGCAGAGACACCAAATTCCAAAGAAGTTACAAAGAAGGCCAGAAGAAATTCCAAAGAGGAACAAAGAAGAGATAAGGATGTGTTATTCCCTTGGTAACCAGGAAAAAAGTTTAACTTAGATTCACCTCTTTAGGGACCACCTTTACTCCTCCCTGGGTCATCCCAAAAATCCCTTGTATGGGTATGAGGGGATGTACTATCTGAATACATCTGAATATGCCTATAAAATCTTTGTTGTTTGCTTTGCAAGGGGTGGTTCTCCTCAACACCTTGCCACGGTGTTGAATGAGCCATCCAGAAGGTTCCTTGGCCAATAAAACCTCTGTTAGATAAAAATAAGCCTCGTCTCAAGTTAATTTGGTTCTCTAAACTTGGGTAAATGAATAAACAAAGGCTAGTGCCTAACAGAATGAAATTTAACTAAAACAAACAAAAATCTTCACTTAGGATTAAAAATCAAATGTATGAGTATGCTGGGGGAATACCTGATTTGGCAATATGTGTGAAAAAGATTATGGAATAATAGTTGATTAAGCAGATTAAGTATTACAAGGAGAAATGGAAAAGATGTGGAAAGATGAGTGGGAGAGACCATAATAGTAAGGGATGTCACACCAAAGAAAATCAGGATCTATTCCTTGGTATCCCAAAGGACAGGATTCAAAGGAATGGTTTTGTTACAGGAAAGCAGATTCCAATTGATTTTTTAAAAAAACGTCCTAACAAAAAGACAATTCAACAGGGGACCATTGTCTAGAGATATGAAGGCTAGCCAGTTTTCTGGTGCTTTACTTTGCATTCCTGTTCAGAATAAGAGGCTGGTTCAGTGATCTAAATAACCCTTTCCAGCTCTGTGATTCTATATTTCCATAAAAGTTAAGGAAGGTAAGGTTATCAATGACTACAAGGCATATAGCTATATATTACCTCTGGTATGGAAAGCAATGACCAGATTCAAACATGATGCTAAACCAGAGTTGGTTTATTTATGATTTACTGAATCAATCTATACACATGCTAAGTTAGAGATGTACAACTTGAGAGCAGTCCCCGCAAACAGTTTGGCTCTCAGAAACTTCCAAAGTGATAAACATGTTTAATTTTTAATGTGACAGAAAGGAAAATGATTGAACACATGAATGGGGAGTTAAACATATCGCCTGTAATTTGAATTCAAATTGAATGCTAATGAAATCAGTTTAAATCCTTGTCCCACCTACAGCTGCTGTGGGCATGCCCGTACCAGCAGGTACCTATAAGGTGATGTGTAGTATGAGGCCCAGAAAAAGTTTTGTACTCCTGCAGTGACCATAAACAATGGTTTTCAAATAGGCTACATCAGTGTTGTCCAAACTTGGTCACTTTAAGATGAGTGGACTTCAACTCCCAGAATTCCCCAGCCAGACAACACTGAGCTACATTAAAACAATCTATTCTGGATTTAGCCCAAAGTGTGAACCCAGGCCATGTGTCTCAAAACCTGATGCCCAGGACAGTATGAGCACACTTATTTCCTTTCATATTTTACTTCCTCTAAGCCTGTGGTTCAGCATGATGGGAAGAGAAGGTGGAACTCAATGGCCTGTGATCTGATCCAGCAGATCTCTTCCTAAATGTTAGCAATACTTTTACATTTTCTCTTCTGGTACTCTTCAAAAAAATATTCCAGTACCTATTGCTTAAATATGGGGTGGATATTTTGTCCCAATTATTTTGTATAATTCTGCAACATGGCAAGCCATGCTAATGCACCACGTTTATGCCAATTCTTGTGCATTTTAGTCAAATGTTGTTACAAAGGAATGATCCATTAGTCCTGGCTGATAGCAGTAGGCAATTAAATCACAACAGTAAAAATTTCATCCACTGAATCTGGATGCTGCTCCCTTCATTTTGCTGTACTGCATTAAGAAAAGAAGCCTCTTTTCATCGACACATGTCAGCGCTCATGTGGGTCAATTCACACTTTTCTTCCCATGACGCTGCAGGCTGCGTTCATATTATCCTCATATTGTATTCATACAAAGAGGTCTATTTTTAAGAGAAACGGCTATAGTCAATAGCAAATACAAGTAAACTGCATTTAAAGTACATCAACTGGAAAATGGTATACCGGAATACAGTTGAGCTGCTACTGGTGCTGCTTTTTTTTAAAACTGTATTAATTTTCTAAAGCAATCATTTGTATTTCTGTATGCACAGTGTAATTATAGCAGTTTTTCCATTAGGAAGCCACCTGCTTTTATTATCAAACTTCAGAGAGAACCCATAATATCGCATTCCACACAGCAGGCCCTATTTGTGATTGCTTTACTTACTTGCTCACTGAAGGAACATGAGTTCTCTTTCTGAAATATTTTCCTCCTGTACTTTGCTTGGGGCTTTTGTACCATCTGCTGAAGCCAAACCAGATCAATTGTGAAGACTAGAGCCTCTAGGAATCTGTGTGTGTGGGTGCAGTGAGAGATGAAATGTTGTTACGCCGAGAAATCTATGTAGCAAAATAGACTTTTCCAACTTTCTTCCAGAAAGGAGCTTGGGTAAATATTCATAGGCATACCAAGACCCTTCCACACATTTCACCTAGTAAGAATGACTGATGCTGCTAAATCAAAGTTTCTGCCTACTTTTTTAAGAACAAGAGGCAGTATGACAAAGGCTGAGTTCACACCACCCAAAAGACTATGGTGTGTTTAATTATGGTTTATTGAACCAACTGTTGGGGGTGGTGTTTATACAACTTGCTTACAAACCATTGGCTTGGTGGATTATGTGAATCTAGTCACAAATCAAACAGCTGAGGCTATTCTCATTACTTCCTTTCTGTGGTAAGGAAAACTCTGTGTCTTTTCATCTATACTGGCATGCGGGCTGGGGGGAACTCCCAGGTCCTTGTGATTATATATTTTGGTTTTAAATGTGCTTAGTGACTTGGGGGAAAGTCTTCTTCTATCTCATCCTGTTCACACCCTATGATCAGACTGAGAGACCCTGCCAATAAGGCAGGAGCAGGCAAGTGAGCCACTTTCATTCAGGAGCAACGGCTGCACTGCCTGCCAGGGAGAAGCAGAGAATCCTGAAAGGGCGGTAGAGCTAGAACCCAAAGTGGGTGGAGCCATTGCTCTCTCTCTTTTTTATCCCCCTTTGCTTTCTCTGCTCCTTTCTCACGCACTCATTGCATAAGCACACGTACTTTCTGCTCTCTGCATTCAGCAGTGTCAGGAGACCCATTGTTTAAAGGCTTGGTTTTTTGCAAGGGGATTCTGTCTCACTTTAGACCTACTGTGTCTGGACAGCAAAGATCCAGATGGCAAAACCTCTATCTCTTGGCCCTTGTTGAGATCTTTGCAGCCCAGATATCATAGCCCTAATGCAATTCAGGGTGCTGGCTTTGACCATACTAGCCCAAATACTGTAAGGCCTGATACGACGAGAACCACTTCATTCTTCAGAATGCTGACACCTTTCCTAGATGGTTTTTGTTGGTGATCTTTGCCATTGAAGTGGAGACTAACATCTCTGTGGTTTTGGTTTTTGGTTCCCCCCTCCCCACTATCACCTTTAGAATGTCTCCCCTGGAACGGGTGGACTTCTTTTTTAGTCAGGATCAACTGTGTTTAATTTATTCAGGTTGTTAGAAGTGTGCCTATTTTTTTTTTAAAGTCTCCCTTGTTATATTTCAAATTTTGCAACACTGCTGTTTTATTCTTTTTTTTTTTTAAGTGGAGTTTTTAATCTTTAGCTATATATTGGATTATGATGGGCTCCCAAAACTTATGGGTCACTCCCACTAATACAGGGTTTTTTATTTCTTAATATAGATGCATAGAAGAAGTCAAAATACAAAGTTGCAAGTTGTTGTTATGTCAGGTGAAAGCATGAAACGAGCGGGTTTCTTCTACCTTTGTCTGGGCTATTCCTCCTCTTACAGGCATGGGACTGGGACTAGCAAGAGAAGATTTCCTAGAATGCAGTAAGAGCATGGGAAAAAATTAATTTGGCATGCAGTTCTAGTAAAGCTTTAGAGGTCTTGCCCATCTCTCCCATCCCATCACAATGTCCTCTTCCTTTTTCTAGGATCAGATCTTTCCTAGTTTTATCTTCCTTTTGGGGCAATGAACAAATGTTGCTCTTCTTTTAGAAATTATATATAAGTCCATATCAGAAATTGTCCATTCTAAAAAAAATGCATATTCTAATGATTTTCCAACCATGCATTTTCTGAAGGGCAAGGCACAAAAAGATGCTAATGCAAAGCACCATAATAATATGTTAGGAATTAAGAGGACATTTTTCTCCTTGGACATTCTGGTTGAATGATACTAAAATATTTCTAGCCTCCACTGAGGATTCACTGAAGTTAAGCAACCAGTTTGTTCCATCCACTCCACCACTATACAAATCCTTTATATTCTACCGTATCTGCAGTTCATACTTTGGAACAGAACAAACTGCCCTTATAGAGGAATGCTTAGTAAGCAAATTACTTTGAACCATTTTTGGACTGAATGAATATTAGCCATGGTTTTTTTTCTCTTGACAATCTTATTGATTTTTTTCATTTAAATAATGAATTTCTTTAGAGAAATTCCAGATGGCCTCTCATGACAAAATACAGGTGTTTTGTGCATTTACATTGCTCTTGAATTCCAAAGCTGATGTGCCTGGCGCTCCCAGGATAAAGTTTGTAGTCATTCAGCAATCACATTTTTTGTTGAAAGGTTTATAATCTGGCAAGGAAGACATTCAAGAGGCTTAGAGAAGCAAATAGCTGCTGACAGCAGTGCATGAAAGGAGTCAGCCATAAACAGCATTTTAAAAAGGTCTGTAATCAACAAAATGCACATGGCACAGCAGTCAGATTAAACAAGGATGCTTTTCTGAAGTGATTTGAAGTGTCACCATGTAGGCATGAAAATACAGCAGATAAATAAAAGCCATTTTAAAAGAGAGATGAGGGAGAAGCAGGGAGGGGAAAAGGATTCATATTGGGCTTTGATTCAAGTCACTTAGCGTTAATGAACTATAATGAATGCTTCAGAAAAGCAACTTGCTCATTTCCAGAACTCTTTGCATTCTTTCATGTGGTGCTTTGGAGTAACTCTATTCTTTGCTCCCCACACATCCCTGCCCAGCAAGGAAATAAATCTACAAAGATTAGCAGTTCTCAGAATATTCAGACTTGCTCCCACGGGTCTTTGTCAGTCACTTATGATATATTAATTAAAAAGGAAAAAATGAGAACAGACCAATTATGCTCCCTAAGCAAGGTTTTCTTGCTTAGTCTTTTACTGTCAGCTATGAAGAGGCCAGAGGCCACCAGGCAACCAGAATTTTATGAGCCCAGTTTCCAATGCCTCACTACTACTGATGGGTCGGTGTGAAATATTGGATATGCAACTACAATACAGCCTTTGGGGACACTGAATCCCCACCAGATTAGTTTCATATAAGGAGGAAAGTTGTGCTTGCTGGTTCTACTTCATTCTTCATACCTTGGAGAAGGTCTGATTCAAACAACATTCTATGTGTGCATTGGTTCTCTGCCCTGTTTACAATCTTGATTGTGCCAGTTCTAGAGTAAATGGAAAGGCAAAATGTATGCTGGGGGTTGCTCCTTCAGCCCTTGTTCTCCAACTTGAAGAAGTGGCAGGGCTGGGCAGTGGAGACATGGTGAATGTGGGCATGGTCAAGAGCTGCAACCTCATTCTTTCCCTCAAGTTCAATGTGAAGATTGAACACCAAATGGAACTTCTCAGAAGGGATATTGGGGTGTGGGGAGGGGTAAGAAATCACCTTAATAAAAACTGGTAGAAATTGGTGGATGAGTTTTCCAGTCATGTTTGGGATCCGGTTTAGAATTAGAAGTGATTTCCCTTTCAATTAAGATAGATAATTGAGTGCCAGGCCTAACATTGGCCCTAAACGTGATCTTCTAGATTTTGCACGTGACCATGCCTGTTAAAAGAATCCAATTTCCTAGGAAGCCCTATAAAGCTCTGGACTTCCTTTCAGTAAATATTATTTTGGAAAACTATTCTTACCTACAGAATTGCTATAAGCATTTCTTTTTGTACTATAATGTGAATGTTTACATTTATAATTTAATGAAAGAAATTTTTTTAAGACCTGTCATATTTGGACTTCCGTGGGAGTAATGGTGGATTGAGGATGGCTCCATTTTCATGGAGCTGATGAGCACAGCAGCTTAGAGGGGCTGGTGAAAGGTCCAGCTTTTCAGAACCATCTCCAGACAAAGGAGATGCCTGGATCACCCACAGGTACTCCTTACAGAGGCTCCCTGAGAAGAGATCGCATTTTAGCAATCTCCAGTGTTGAGCGCTCTGGGAGTTGCGGGAAATATCGAGCCCAAGCCATGGTTTGGAGCCTTTGAAAGGACACTAGATTTGCTTTCACTCCCTCTTTCAATTACCATCATACTTGGACATTAAAAACTTTCTGAAAGGCAAGTTGCTGTATACCAGGAGAATTTCCTTCTATCCTGGAAGAAAGAAGATTTCAGTAAGTTTAAAGATTAAACAGAAAATCTTCAACTTTTGGAAAGAGCGAGAATGAGTTAAGAATGCTGACTGGGGACAGTTAAGGGACTAGATGGATTTGAAAGAATAGGGTTTTTTTAATGGTCTGTTTTAAATTTTATAAAAATACAGCAGATGATTTTGGACTTAATTGCATGAAAACCTACTGTGGGAAAGTTTTGGCTCTGAAAATAAACAAAAGATAAGACTGGGGTTTGAAGGAGGGAACCAGAGAGCAATGAAAGGAAAAGATACATCCTAACACAATGGAGAAACATTGTCTTACTATAAAGTAATTTAAATCTGTTTGGGAACAATGCATCCAGGACTTTGTTTTAAAATTGGATCTAACAGAAGTTATAGAAAAAGAAAAGAGGAGGATGATTTGAATAAGGAGTTTAAAATGGACCGTAAAGAAATGCCAGATTATAAAAAAAAGATATGGAAGATATGGAAAAAGATGTTGTGGATCTGAAAATGGATTTAAGGATGTTTGATTACAAGAGTGACATGGAGAAAGAAGAATATACAAACTTATTGTTTAGTGATGAGAAATGGGAAGAAGAATTTCTTTTTCTGTAATATCAGAGAAGGTGTTAAGTTACCGTAAATGCTTATACTTGCCTGGAGGGAGGGAGCAGTCACTTTTTAAGTGTGTTTCTTTTTCTTTTTTCTTTTCCTTTTTCTTCTTTTGTGTTTGTATAACTTTTCTAATTATGTATTAGCTTTTAATTATGTAGAACTCTAATAAAATATTATGAAAACAAGAGATCTGTCATATTTTTAGTCTGTTCAATCTCCAGATACATAAAGGAACACCATAGCTATTATTATAATTTCTTCTGGAAATGTTAGAGACCCAGATAAAATTGACCACTATATATTGTGCCAAAGACAGTGCTAGCCCTGTCTGATTGCCCACATCAGAAATATATTGAGAAAAGGTATTTCTATCAGACCTGGCAGTCTGCAAAGAAGCCAGATTTATTATCTATTATATTATATTATCCACTTTTAAAACTGTTTTTACATTATCTTGAATATTTGAAACAAAAAGGCTGTTGCTTTGCCTTGGATGCTTCAGGATCAATCTAACACAACATGATTCACCATATTTTATAGGCAAATGGAGGTTATATATGCCCAAAAAGATCATTACAACAGCAAAAAAAGAATTCTTGGCTAACTTGCTACATATATATTCCCCCTGAAAAGTCATTAGGGATTTTCACTGATCCAACCTTTTCCTTTCACATGCCATGGCACAGTTGAAGTAAAATCCTGAAACAAGCAAGATTAGCAAGTACTTATGTGAGGATTTCATTTAGGAAGTCAAAGAGGGGACATAATGTTTAATTTAATGTATGACTCTTGCATTCAGTATCAAACTCTACATGGGGCTGCCCTTGAGGAGTATCCAAATCTTCAATTGGTTCAAAATGCGGCAGCCTGCATTGTTTTGCGCAAGCCTAGATTTGTGTATGTGTCACCTCTTTTGTGGGAGCTGCATTGGTTGCCGATCTGCTTCCAGGTCTAATTCAAGGTGCTGGTTATCACCTTTAAAGCCCTACGTGGCTTGGGGCCAGGTTATTTGAAGGACCACCTCACCCCAGTTATATCCACCAGGCCCACCAGAGCAGGGAGGCAGGGTATGTTGCGAGTCCCTTCAATGAGGGAGGTACATCTAGTGGGATGGAGAAAAAGGGCCTTCTCCATGGTGGGTCCCTCCCTATGGAATATCATTCCCCCGGAGATAAGACTGGCTTCCATCTTGATACTTTTCCAGAAGGCCCTGAATATGTGGTTTTGTCAGCAGGCCTGGGGATCTCAGGGTGATATGGAGTTATTCAAATGGTTAATTTGAGTGTGTCTGTTGCTGCCAGGTTTGGGGGGGGGGGGGTTACTGCTTTTTGTATTATGGATTTTAATTCTGTAAACCGCCCGGAGTCCCCATGTGTGAGTTGGGCAACCATATAAATTTGTTGAATAAATAAATAAAGAAGTCCTGTGAAGGAGTGATCTGTCTGTCCATCCGTCCATCCATCCATTCATCTCACTCTAACAGTTTACAAACTGTCAGTATAATAGAATTAAAACAAAGCCATTAACAACAATTATAATTCAATCAGTCAGATAAGCCACCATTTGAAAGCACCATGATCTTCATTTGTCCCCAAATGCCTTCTTGAAGTTCAATTGGGAAACAAACCATTAACTTTTTTATATAAAAATCTCTGCAGTACAATTTGGAAGTGAGAACATAAACTGTGAGAATATAAACTAAACTCCGAGTTCTTGCTATTTGTTCTGAAACTGTGCAACTCTATGATTGGTTCCAGGCTAGAAGGGACCCTTGACCGAAAGGTCTTTGTAACTGAAGAATCCCAGGTATCTCTACATTGGGGCAGCTGCGGGGGGTGTGGGGAGCACTATGTAAGCCGTCTTTAGCTCCTGAAGGAAAGGCAGGATGTCAACCTTTGTAGTATCTTTATTATAGTCACTGACTAACATTGTATACAATATTAGTAAGAGGTTACAAGGCTCAAATGAAAATGCATAAACATTTTCTGGAAGATTAATAGAAGTAAATAAAATGGTTTAGCGTACTAAGCACTGTAAATACAAACAGTAAAATGTTAAGAAATCTCAGTACTTAAAACTAATTGACTAAATTAAAGAGCTATTTTGTTAATAGAATACTGAAATACATACTTTCTAAACTACTAAGTGATTATGTGTGTGTATATATATATATATATAGTTTATTTTGGTTTATGACAAGTGAGACGTAACAGAAAACATGAAATAGCATCAGAAGCAGGAAAGCTGGCATATGTGTGAGGTCCTAAAGTCAGGAGGGTATTTTTCTGCTTAAAGCAATTGAAGCTGAAAGAACTTTTGTGACTTCTGGAAACATTTGGGTTCTGGACCGAGCGTAAAAGGCAAATGATATTGTCCTTAGAACATGTAGAACTTGTTAGCCAGTGAAGTTATGAGGTCAGGGCACAAGACACGGAAGGAACATTACATGAGAAGCTGCACTGGAGACTCAGGTTCCTTCAAATCATAGGGGCAGGTTGCTCTGCACAAGGGGCATTGGTATACTTTCCCGTCAGGATCGCAGAGGGCAAGATATTAAGGTGGGCTAAAGGAAAAGCTCTACAGTGTATTAGGTGGGTAATTCTGAATAAGGAATTGGTCAGTGTGAAGAGTTTCCTATTTATGTCCTGCCAGTACTGATTGCCTAACTCACTCTGCCCTACCTGGAGAACTCTATCAACCCCTGCTCCCAGACTGAGGCTTTAACTCCTCCCTGGCCAGGAGGACATTACACGAGAAGCTGCACTGGTATCGATCATTCTAAATTCTGGATTTCCAGAAAGAGAAAAAGATATCAAGGATCATGGCATCCAGGGAGTCACTGGAAAAATGAAGCTTGAGGCAGAAATAGAGCCGGCACATACAGACCTTAGACTCCTGGGAGATTATCTCCCTTGGAGATATATGGAATAACACCCTTAAATAATATCTAAGGGTTTTAGATCATTATATGCACATACTTGAGAGCCATGGAATATTCTGAAACATCAAGGAAAATACGAAGAGGAGGAGGAGGAGGAGGAGGAGGAGGAGGAGGAGGAGGAGGAGGAGGAGGAGGAGGAGGAGGAGGAGGAACACATTATCAGATTTTATACTGTTTAGTTGTGGTACATATCTGGCTTTCCTCTATCAAGCAGGATAGCAGGATAATTATTGCCCAGTTTTACCCAGGTAAGTGAGAATTGGTGAAAAATTGACAAACCTACCTCTCATACTCTCCTGTCTATTTGCAAAGGGATGCAATGACCAAAGAAAGATCAGAAGAAAACAGCTGTTTTCAGAAAACTCGGAGGAAGTTCTGAATATGGCAGAACAGTCTTAATCAGGTTTCCTTCAATGCAAGTGAGCAGTCCAGTAAGACTGTTTGGTGGTGCTGTAACAGCATGGTGGCCAAAATAATAGTTTCTTAGAGGGCATTCTGGGAAATAAATGAAATCAAATTACAGCAAGAGCGTTCTAGGAAATAATAATGGCAGGTGATTAGGTCAGGATGCAGCCAGGATGCAGCCAGCCAGCTGAAGGGTATAGGGCAACCCAGGTCACTTTGACTGATGGTGCCACCTCCCACCAAGGTGAAGATTTGCATTTTTAGTAGGACTTGAAGGAGGGGCAATGTTGGTGCCCAAGCCAGCACCTACTTGGTCTTAGCCTTAAGCTGGCCCTGGATGCAGCAGAAACAGCAGCAGCCAGGCAGCAGAGCGAATGGGAAAGTGAGCAAGAATGGAGAAACTGCACTCCATTTCCTGGTCTACTTATGGTGGATGATAATCCAAACAGAGACCGAGCAGCAGATTCACAGCTGTTTTGATTTAGAGTTTTGTAAATTTGGGGGTGGACAGCATTGACATACTGTTCCTAGGAAGATAATGCTTCCAGCACATCATTCTTCCCATACTCCTGCCAGCCAAGGCAGGAAGAACTGATGACCTGCTCGCATTTATTGGTGCTACATACTGCTGAGTTGTAAGATAATGAACATGGATGGTTTGCTTTTAGAGTACACAGAATTAAGCTGGCTGGCTTTTCATTACATGCAATTCATATAAACCAGGTTTGTTTATTTATTCAACAATTTATATAGCTGCCGATCTACCAAAAGGAACTCCAGGTGGTGAACAAAAGAAAAACACAGTCCAATAAAGCAACTTATGCTGAGGCCCCAACAAAAATTCACACCCATCCACCAACCACCTAGTGCCAGCTCTATCAATATCCTGGCCCAGTATCTGGGGGGAAAGCCAGGTCTTCACCACCTTCCTGGAGGTCAACAGGGTTGGGGCCATCCACATCTCCAGGGGAAGTCTGTTTCAGAGAAGGCACGCTTCCAAGGCCCTGCCAGGTGACTGTGCGTCACCAAGGGCACCTGGAGCATGCCTCCCAGATCTAGTAGGAAACCATCAGGGATAGGCAGTCCCACAAGTACATGTTAAACATCTGGATTAGGCAAGACAAAGGTAGTGTGGTGTCACATGTTTTCCTTTTATTTTTACACAGCTATTTGGGATTTTTGGGGGGTTGTAAAGAAATAAAGAAAGAGCTTGTCAAGCCTGTTCTTTGTAAAATGCTATAGATCAGTGTTTCTCAACCTTGAGAACTTTAAGACGTGTGGACTTCAACTCCCAGATGCTGGCTGGGGAATTCTGGGAGTTGAAGTCCACACGTCTTAAAGTTCTCAAGGTTGAGAAACACTGCTATAGATGATACTAAAATATAATACAAAAATGAATTTTAGTTTTACATAGCTATTTGGGGTTTTGGGGGGGTTGTTAAGAAATAAAGAAAGAGCTTGTCAAACCTGTTCTTTGTAAAATGCTATAGATGATACTAAAATATAATACAAAAATGAATTTTAGTCTCAGACTATTCAACCATATGAAATGTTGTGGCCAGGATACTTTGTAAAAGGAAAAAGAAACACCCAGCAGGGAAAAGAATGACAAACTGTGCCAGGTCTAATCTGGCTGGTTTTAAAAATGGGTCAGACCTTTGGTGGCGTCACTGCAGATTAGAGGCTTGTTAATGTAAAATGCAAATGTTCCTCTAGGGCTCAATCACAGTGAATTAAATCATCAGCCTTAAATACAAGCATAGGAAATCCACACCTTGGCAAACCCATTCATCTGTCGCTTCAAGATGACTCTGAAGCCAGATAAATCTGTTTCATTTGCCTCTGCAGAACATTTGATATTGGACATCACAGGATCTCTAAGCTTCTTACTCAACCAGTGAAGCTTGGGCTTATTTGCCTGGGATTTCATATTTCAGTCATTACCTGCTAATTAATGCTAAGGACTGCTTCTGAGTGAATTGCAGAAAATATAGAAGCCTTTTTATTTTTTTTATTTTTGTGCTACTGTGACAAGAAATGTGAACTACACCAACAGTAATACTGCATGTATTTATTTATTTGATTTATATTCCAGCTTTCCTTCAGGAGCTCAAGGCTACACACATAGTATTTCCTCCTTCAATTTTTTTCCCTACAGCAACAACCCCGTGAAGTAGGTTGAGCTGAGAGAGAGTGACTAGCTCAAAGTCCCCCAGGGAGCTCCCATAACTAAGAGTTGACTTGAACTCGAGTCTCCCTGGTGCCAGCCCAGCACCTTAACCACTGCTATACCCTGGCTCTTCAGGCCATGGTTTCTCTGCCATGAATCCAGATTAGCATATTTCATGTATCTTTTACAAATATTGCACAAAGAAGGTGCTGAAAGATCAGACAATATCTTGGAGGCCAATAAATACTGCAATTCTGAATACACTTAATGAGGTGGGTCTCAGTAACCAAAACAGGACTTCTGAATGAATGGGAGTCAGCTCCCAGTTCAATTAACTGGGTAGATTAATCATGATTTAATTCCACTGCATTCCATTGCCTTCAATGGAAACAAAGCTTCAGTGGAAACAAAGGAAACAAAATCCTTTATGCTGTGATCAGTCACAATTCATTTTCTACATCATAATCTATTTTTGCAGTTGTGGCCTTCAGGAAAAAAACTGCTGCAGATCACAGGGCATGTCAATGGGGACAGAAATGAAACAATCAGTGGGTGGGGTCAGAACCCAACGTGGGCAGGGTCACCTCCTCTCTTTGTATTAACTTCTTTTCTTTTTGTGGCATGAGCTTTCTCAGTAAATAACAAGAGGTAGAGAAGGTCTGGGTTGCTTATTTTCAAACAGCTTTTAAAATTAAACTGAGGATCACATTACGCAGAAGGCATGCAGAATACCTTGGCTTTATCTTTGTTTCTCTCTGCATACATATTTCCCCACACAACACATCCAGAAGCCAGCAGAAGTCTGGACTAGAGATATGATCTAGATATGATCTAGACCAAAGCAGTAATCACACATTTACTGGCTAATTCAGCATTCAAACAAGATTAATTCTCCTTCAAAACGATGTGGGTATCTTTTTATTATTTTCAAATTTTACTTGCAGCATATGGCTTTATTTTATAAAACATATTCCATGACTAGCATAGTGGCCTCTTTTGCTTTCAGTGCTATTTTCTAATCTGTTAATCATTGCCTATGTGGAAAAACAAAATATGTTCTTTTATCACTTTGCTCAGAATAAATCAAGATTATTAATACCTTTGTTGATTCAGTTGCTAAATCATTTGCTTCCCTTATGCTTCCTCTCTAAAGGTGTTAACATTATCTGAGGCCCCAGTACTATAATTAAAAAGACAACCAAATGTTTCACTAAGGAACAATATAATAACAAAAAACATTTCAATTGATGAAATTTGCTACCTAATAATATGTGATGCAATCTTCTATACATTCTCCTTATTAGAATCATGGACAAGAAACGAAACCTTTAATTAATTAAAAATACTAAATCAATAGTAACAGCCATAACTTATATTATTTTTTAGAGCTAAATCCTTCATGTTATAAAAAGACAATGATCATAACTATTGTGTTGGAGCTGAGAGTGGGGGTAGAGGCAATTTGGTAATGTCAGGGAAGGGAAGGGAAGGGAAGGGAAGGGAAGGGAAGGGAAGGAAGGAAGGAAGGAAGGAAGGAAGGAAGGAAGGAAGGAAGGAAGGAAGGAAGGAAGGAAGGAAGGAAGGAAGGAAGGAAGGAAGGAAGGAAGGAAGGAAGGAAGGATGTTAGTTCATTCCTTGTCACTCTTACTATTCTTTAAACAATGTATATATTCTTTAAACAATGGGGGGAAAGCATTAAAAGTTAAAAGAGAGAAAGAGGGGGAGAAATTATCTAAGAATGAAAGAGATTCTTAAACTCTGAGTCAGAACCACCCAGGAGGTCATGAACAACTTAGGCCTTTTTTTAAAAAAGCTCCCAATTTGCCAGGGCAGGTCTACAGCAGGCTTGAGAAGGTAAAGCAGGACCAACACCTGGAGCAAGTGTGGACACGGCTTCTGCTTTGCATGTACAAGCCTGCTGCTCAGGCAAGCTGGACATGCAAAACTGGAGCACTGTAAAAATCTGCTCCCATTTTGCACGAGCAAGCCTGCAGCAGGTGTGCCCAGCAAAACAGGAAGCAAAACTTGGAATGAGTTTTGACAATGTTCCAGCTCTGCCTGAGCAAGCCTGGTTCCCTTTTTCTCCCCTCCTTAATCCAAATGAAAACAATTCTTTTCATACAGGGTCACATAATTTTATCATCACATAATTTTGTTATTTTACAGGGTCATGGTACAACATAGTTTGAGAACCCTGTTTTTGCCCATACCTGTTCCCTGATGAAAATTGTCTTCTTCCCAAAACAGCTAGTCATAGAAGCCAAAATACAGGGTATAAAAATTCCATCTGTTTGTTATCCCCTCCATAGGGAGACTGACTGGATCTGGACTGAGGACATGAATAAAATAATTAGAATTCCTTGGTGTTCTTGCATTCAAGATCTGAGTAAAGCTTCTCCACTTTCACAGCTGATTTTTCAAAAAAACATAAAACAGGAGAAGGCAATATTTTCAGTACAGTAGGCACATTTCGAATTTTGACAGCATGTTGAGGATCTCCAGTAAAAAGGCTGTCATACTGTAGTGAAATTTGCTTATTCCTGAAATCACAAACATGATGGGTGAATGGCCATTCACAAAAAAACCATCCATAAGAAGGCAAACTGGTGAGATTGCTCCCCACCACATCCTACTGTAGATCCTTTTGACTTACTCAAGTTTAGTTTATTGTTTTTTTCCTGAGCAAGTAAACTCTACATGGGGCTACCCTTGAAGAACATCTGGAGGCAGGTCCAGAATGCAGCAGCTCGAGCAGTTATGGGTGTGCCTCAGGCCACCTATGTTACTCTTCTGCTCCATGAACTGCACTGTCTCCCAGTAAGTTTCCAGGTGCAATTCAAGGTGCTGGTTATCACTATGAAGCCCTTCATGGCATGGGACTAGGTTATTTGTGAGACTAGCTTTCCCAAAATATTTCTACTTATCCCCTCATATCCAGCAGAAGGGGTGTGCTGTGGGTACTGTCAATTAAAGGTTGTCATCTTGTAGGATCAAGAAAGCAGGCCTTTTCTGTTGCAGTGGCTGCCCTTTGGAACCCCCCACCCCCACTCCCACCCCTAGATGAGATTGGCCCAGACCCCGCCAGCCTTTCAAAAAGACTTAAAGACCTGGATGTATTCCCAGAGATGGGAGCCAGGAGGTTAGCTAGATCCCATGGGGTATTCTTAGTTTATTATATTTGTTTTTACCTTGGTAGTCATTGTAAGTCTTATATATTGGTTGTTTGGGGATTGTTATTTTGAATGGTATTTTTATGTGTTGTTATTTATTTATTTATTTATTAAACCAATTTCTATAGCCACCCATCTCACTACAGGTGACTCTGGGCAGCGTACAACAAAGCTAAAAACAGTCAATAAATACATTAAAAATATAAAAAGCAAAATAGAACAGAGAATAAAAGGATGCTAAAGATAAGGGAGCCACCTCACTAATTCCCCCGTCCCCTGGGGTCCCCAGGCCTGCTGGATAACCAAGTCTTAGGGACCTCCAGAAGCTCAACAATGATGAGGCCACCCAGAGACACTGTGGGTGAGATGGGCAGTCATATAAATCTAAATAATTAAATGAATACCTTCAAAATATTGTGTTTGAGCCACTCATTGTTTTTATTTTCTGAGGGGACCATCATACCTCTGAAATCAAGCATCAAAAAGGCCATCACGGTTTTATTCTTTTATCATTCTTTGTATCTGAATATTTGAGAGTTTTTCTAACTGCTTCCTCCTCTGCTCAGTGATTATACAGACCAGCCTATGATGATTTGTAGAACAAGATTGTGTATTTATTTGGATCTGGCTTGTATGTCTTAATGCACTGCCAGAAATGAATTGCAGTCATAAAGACAGAATAACAAAACTCCCTGCTTTGTTGTGCAGTGGGTGGTTTTGTGATATGATGGATTTGCCTGTGCCGTGTTGGATATATGAGCTTTAATACAAAGGAGGCATCTGCTTTAATGCAATGATTCAAGAACAATAGGGTAAGTTTTGTCATATTTTAGACAATGGTAACAATCAAACTTAAAATGATTTTGAAGAACTAAGTGGCTTCCACAAAGAAAGCGGATCACAGAAAGAGGATAAAAGAGAATAAAAACCTGTATGAAATGACCTTATGCTGATTTAATATGCATAGTTGGAAATCATTAAAAGTTTACTAGAATTTAAAGAGAAATTAAATGCATCTAACCGTAATGGGAAAGATTGGTGACTTGGTATGTAGTAACTGTTCTGTCTTTTGAACAGATGCTCAGTATTAGAATGCAAATTAAGGGCATCTGTTTTTCCTTCTTTATCTATAAAACCAATTGGACCTGACAATCCTTGAGACATACGAAGCCTTCAAAGAGATAATAATTCTGCGATAGCTCTTCAAAGATAGGCTGTCCTCTGTAACTATGACTTATTAGAAATTAGTTGCCCATGTAGCCGCCAATGTTAGCTTCAATTATTTATTTGGTTCAGAGTCTCAGAGAAAACACCACCTGATTTTCCTCAGGATGATTTCCAAGAAGCTACTGCACCACTTGCCTAGAATACCTGGGCCACTCAGGTGGAGAATTCTGGGAGATGCAAGGTAAGTCTAAGTGGTGAAAAGCCTCCAAGTGGCCATGGGGAGCAATCTAAATTAGCCTAAATTCAGATGAAAAGCTTATTTTCTTTCCAGTCCATCTAGTATCGCCATCTCTTTAACACACCAACAAAATACAAAAGGATATAGAAAATGGGCTTTTTTCATTCCCTGGGATTTGAAGACCAAGAAAGGTGCGCATAATTTCTATTTATAACACCCCACCTACCACACCATGGTCCAACCTCAACAAAAAATTAACAAATAAAACAAAGGAAAAATAGAGATTCCCAACACTAATATTCAACTGAAAAGGGTCCCCATAAAACTGTCAAGAAGTTTTATGTTTACTGCCTATTTTAGGCCTATTAGAAAAATCAAAATTAATTGGGAAGAAATATACCAAACTGAAGGCAGTGCTAAAAACAAAAATGAAAAAAGGTGTGATATCCTAAAAGTATCTGTCTTATTAAGAAAAAATGAACTAATGTGTTTAAATAGATGAAATTGACCTGCAGCACTGTGTGGGTTTTTCTCTCTTCTATTCTTTTTCAGTTCAGGAAAAAATAACAACAAACAACAAACATCCAAATAATTCTTCCCATAGCTTCAAGCCTGTTTGTTTCTATCCTTCAGAAGGATAACTGTCCAAGATCACACTCTTAGTCTAGTACTGTGCCAGAACCTTTCCTCCAAATCCTTGAAAGAGGCTTGGCTTCTGATCTTCTACCTTATCTTCTGGACCTTTTAAATATTTCATTACTAATGCTGGATGGGAATTTTGGGAGTTCTAATCCAAAATTTCCTGAGGGCAAAAGCTTAAGGAAGGCTGCTTCTGAGTGATAAAGCAACAGACCGCAGTGTCAGGCCTAGCCCAAGGAACTCCAAGAGACAATGCCAATTCAGTCCAGCTATGTTTATTAGCTACCACCTCTAGCAAGAATCTTCCCAGACTAAAATCCCAGTTCCCAAAGTCCTCCAGCCACAACAGTGTGAATTCCTCAGGGAGGTGCCAGTCTCATCCTCTTGTTCCTCCCACGCGGTTCTGGCGAGCTAAGAAAATGTTTGTCTCCCTGAGCTTGGCCTTCATAATTCCATTCCATCACACGCAGTTCTGCAAGCCTCATCTGTGATGAAAATGGTGATGCATGGATCATGGAACCCAGTGGCAGAAGAGAGCAGTAACGGTGCTTCACCACCCCTGGCTCTTGCATGCAGAAGTCAGAGCAATTACTTCCACTCTTTCAGAAACCTTTGTGCCCTCTATTTATGTGTCAAATGCTATTATTTTAATTATACCTTATTTTGCTCTTGGAAAAAGAGAGCACTTCCTTTGAAGGATAAACAATTCACTGTTTGTTTCCTCATTTCCTCTCGTTTAAGTTCTTATCATCCACAGATTGTTTCAAGTAGAAAGGGATCCCAAAATAACACACTTTATCACACCCTATGCCAACAAGCCAAGTTAAGAAAATTAAATAATGGTTTTGTCTGAAAGCCAAAGAAAATAAGGAAAAGAGAATTTTAATCACAGCAAAGTTAGGGTTTTTTTTTAATGCTCCAATGAACATTCATTTAAAGCCAATATTTAACAAACTAATAATTACACAACACTTTAACTGAGCCTTTTAATACAGAAACTGTGAGGTGGAATCCAACATCATGCCAATGGAAGTCCATTCACACAGTGGGGTCCCTCCTCATACTTGCCTTCTTCCAAGACCAACTGGAGTATATTTTGAGAATGCAGTGGGATGTTGCATGAGGGAAAGGAAATAGCCCATACTTCTGGGCATGCAGGGGTGTTATTTAGGGACCTCAGTCTGGTTCATGAGAACCAGTTGTTAAATGGGCACACACATTAGAGGTAAACCGAAAAATCACCTTTCTCCTGCTTGTCCAGGCAGAGTGGGAAGGAGAGTTCAGAGCACTGTCTGATGGGGTGGGAAATGGGGAGTGGGGGGAAGAAGAGTTAAATAAAGGGAAAAAAATCTCTCCCATGAGGGCTATCAAGTTAGTTCTTCTATGTCTTCAGTTTCCTGATTAAAGCAACCATTCTAACCCTTTATTGTCAATAAATATAATCCAGCTCAAAGGGAATTATTTATGTGGAAGATTTATTCTGTCAGTCTTACATTCCAGAATCACTACATTTTTCAAGGCTTTATCTCAATTTCTCTATATTACTTACAGCAGATTTCTGAGTCTGAGATATCAAGGTGGTGAAAAAGGCCAATCCTATTTGAAAATTTAATGGTCCATCTTAAAGGATTCCAGGGGATGGGGGAATTAGTGAGGTGGCTCCCTTATTTTTAACTTCCTTTTATTCTCTGTTTTATTTTGTTTAATATATTTTTTATATATTTTACTGTTTTTAGTTTTGTTGTACACTGTCCAGAGTCACCTGTGGTGAGATGGGCAGCTATAAAATTTGATTAAATAAGTAAATAAATAATAATAGCATTGTTGTGACTTCTATATAATATATATATAATCTTCATTGAAATGATATAGCTTTTTAAAGATATGTTGGTACATTCTGATTACCTTAGTTTGATATTTCTTATTTTGCAAAGGAAATGTGCAAATTTCAGGTAACAACCTGTATGCAGAGAAATGGTTTTGACAAACAAACTTTAAGGTTCTGCTCTAAAAAATTGGATAAGAGCTTAACTACTGTGGAGTATTCCACAGAGTTCTAGGTCTTTGCTTCTGGGTTCAGCTGAAGGTGCTGGTTCTGACCTTTAAAGCCCTACATGGCATGGGGCGGCGTTACTTGAGGGAATGCCTCTCCCCAGTGACACCTGCCCATCCTGTCAGGTCAGGCAGGAAGGGCATGTTACGGGTCCCGTCTGTTCCATCTGAGAGCTCTATCTGACGGGACGTAGGAGGTGAGCCTTCTCTGCCGTGGCACCTGCCCTTTGGAACACCATTGCCCCCAGGGTTAGACTGGCCCCAACTCTAGTGATTTTCTGGAAATGCCTTAAAACATGGTTTTGTCAGCAGGCTTGGGGATCCCATGCAAAATGTCTATATTGTAAGTGAGACCTTGAATGCACTCTCCTGTGGTTTTGTTTATATTTCTAAATTGTTCTTTAATGGTTTTTAAGGCTTTGCTTCTAATTGTTTTGTTTCAGTTGCACGACGCCGAGAGTAACATCCGTAAGATAGGCAGCTATATAAATTTAATCAATCAGTCAATCTCAGAGTTGGCCAAGTTGATCCCACAGGATACCTTTGCAAAACTAAGACATTTGAAGCAGAGAGTTCAGTGTGGAAATCCCTCCTAAGATTGGGGCACCAATCTGCAGTCATTTACACAATTGATTCCCTAGAATCCTCACTCCCAGCTCATGAGTCAGTTGTGAAAACAGCGTTTATTTTTTAACTCCTAAAGTCAGTATCCATCCACTAAGTTCTTTTCTTATCTGATTTTTTTTATAACAGAGAGAGTTACAAGAATGCTTCTGCATACAGGAAAGGCTCAGAAGAATCACATTTTCCTCCAGCTAAATATGGTCGAAATATCTTAAATTAGCTTTTTTGGTTATCATTGGATGCCCTGGGTCCTCTTCCCATTTGGATTCAAGCAGTCTGTTCTGCTAGCTGTTGGCCCAGGGTATTTCCCACTGCTGTTCTTCACAGCTCTTGAATTAAGTTTCTCAGTGAACCTTTGCAATATGATTTACAGTATTTCTTTTGGGAACTATTATAGACAGTGAGTTAAGCTGTTTACTCACTTTAGAATTTTTCCATCTTTAGTGCCAAACAAATTCCTGAAGCTCAGGTAAGCAAAAGACTTCATATTTCAAAAACAGCGGTAGTAATAAGACTTGTACTACCGTCATAGACCAGTGTATACACATAAAACCCACCATAATTCATAGGTATAACAGTGGCAAAGAATCCAGGAGGCACCCAAAAAAATCAATGGGAGTTTTTATTAAAAAAAAAAAATTAAAGTTTTAAAGGAACTCAGCCTTTTTAGATAGTATCTGCCACTGCATTTTCATAGCTGCTAAACAACATTTGGCCACACTGTGGACAACATGAGCACTCTGCTCTGCCAGGACAGAAGAAATATACCAATCATCATCTCTACCTGGTAATTATTTTATGAAAGGTCTAATTGATACAGCAAGTAAGTCCCAATAAAAATTACAATGGAGTCAGATGTGCCATGCACCCTCTATAGTATAGAAGTCAGATACATCGGCCAGATATGGATCTCTGCATCCAGATGCGTGAAAAGAGATTTACAAGAAATTTTAAAAAACCAACCTTTTCTATTTGCACTTAGTAAGCCGACTGTTAACTTAATGCAGATGTATTTAGTAGATCAAACCAAAGTAACACTCTTGGTCCCACTCAAATCTCACTATAAAATTAGATTGTACTATTTTTCTGTGATTTGGAGATCTGTATGAAGACCCCACTGGAACCTCTGGGGTCCCTACCCTTTAAGGCTTCTGGGAAGACATGAAGACCTGACTGTTTCTCCAAGCAATGAGCTTCGATGCAGGTGAGTCAGGGGACAATAGTATGGGCGATCTGGTGCCTGGTGGGAAAGGTTTGTTCTTTTCCTCTTGCTGTTTTTATTGGTTGTTATGAGCTGCCTAGGATCACTATGTGAGATAGTTGGTCATATAAGTTCTTTAAATAAATAAATAAAAAGTGGGCCAAAACTAGTTGACACCAACACCCTCCACTATTATCTCTCCATACCTTTCTATTTGTACAAACCATTCTTGCTTCCACCACATCCCTAAATTACTTCAAACATTGCCTTTTGTTCTTTAAATATGTCACCTTTCTCATTTGCAGGATTTCATAACCTCTATCTGACCATGCTTTTCTTGGTCTTCCCTTTCCTCTTGAATCCATTCATTCTTCTGTCCTATGTTTGTTTTTCTATTCAGCCCTCATTCATTCTCTCTATGAACAAACCACCTCAACATACTTTTCATTCTAGTCATTTACTTTTGTATTTAAATCCACTCATCCAGCCTATATTAATTCCTGATCTTATCTCTTCTTTCTTAACCACATGCTTCCTAAGTACACATTCCCACCGCATTCAGCCTATTTTTATGTTTCTTCTGACATACCTAACTCTCATTTTAATATAACAAAATGGGCAGAAGAATCCTCTTATACATATCCACAGCTATTTTCACTTTTTTCAACCAACGTTCATTCCTTGCAACAGGCCACATACTACACACAACCTTTCTACTAGCATGTGCATGTTTTAACATTCCTCCATTAATTTTTTCAACTTTGTATCCCTCATTTCTTTGAAGTTCAGGATGTCTGAACATATCCTGTTTGGTCTAGAATTAACCATGCACTACTTTTGTTTTACTTTGTTTACTTTCTGTAAACAAATCATGGATGGCAAATGCCAGTGCACTCAGGAAAACCATGCCTCATGACTTATTCTTTTGGGTGATTGAAGATACTGTGTTCAAAAGACCTTACTCCCGGATAGGGTGACCGTGTGTCCTACTTTAAGCAGGAGTGCCCTCTACTTGAAGAGTTGCTAGTAGTTGTCTTCAGCCCTGCATTTAAGCTCTAAGAAAGAAGAATTGGGAGCCTTGAATAGTCCCTTTATAGTCAAGATGTAGATAGCTGGACAAGTTGCCCACAAATCACCTGTTCACTTGCCCAAATTGAATGAAAATACGTAATTTTATAAGGTCACTCATCTTATGTCTGACAGCGTCGCAAGGAATATGAAGTAGAACTATGGAATATAAAGATATTGAAATTTTCAATGGTAGCATTCAATCTGATATTAAATCAGGTAGATTTGGACATTGAGTGGATAGTTCATTTTTTTTCTTTTATTATGGAAATTATGAAGATTACATATACCTGAATAAGAGCTTTCTTATACTATCTAGCTTCATCTCACAACAACATCCATTCACTCTTTGATAATGCTTCTCTCTCTTTCTCTCCTTCTTCTAAATGGGGTTGGTGGGTTGGAGAGGATTGTTCTTCGAATGAAACAATGAGAGTTGGCCTCCATAATTAGAAATACAGCTTTATGAGATGCCTTCCAATAAGTATTTAATCTATTCAAAAGTTTTTCCCTAATAGAACCAGGTAAGCAAATGCATGACTAAAACGGCAACTGAGTCTGCAGAACAGATGATGTGTTGTTTTTCTTGACTGTTTTTGAGATTTAATGTATACATCAACATTTTCAGTTACTGGGTGTAATCTTTTTGTTTATAGCGATCTCTAGTGAGGACCATTGTTTTAGTACCTGAGCCTTTCCTTCATCAGCTCAGTTTGTAAACAGCTTTCAGTAAGTGCTTGCAGAAGCTCTACAAAGAGGGGCTATCACTTTAAGAGCATATTTTAAAATTGCAAATTCTCTCTTTATAATATTCCTGGAATGCTGCCTGGTTTAGACAGAACATTTCACAACCTTCCAATTTCTTTATGTTCAGTTGTAATCTTCAGGCGGAGTGTTAAAGCCCACACATTGTAGTATAACCTTCAGGTACACCAGTACAGTATCATAACTAGGTTTATTTCCAGGGGTTTCAAATAGTTTACCATAATTTATCAAGTAGTGCCTCTTGGAGCAAACAAATTTCTCTACTCCTTCTTGCACTGATTGGTTTACATTTTTATCCAATCATATGCATGCCTTTGGTTTTTCTCGAGAATTCTTTTTAAATTCAAATAATGCAGACAATAATCTATTAATCAGAAACAGGGTGCTGGATGTCTTTCCCCATAGAAATTTGTTCAAATTATCACAAAATAAAATTGCCCCTTGGTATGCACTTAATAAAACCAAAATTGAATGTGAACATTTTCTGAGGTGTATTACAGTGCCATCCCTCCGTGAGGCACTTACAAGACTACAGTTTCAGTAAATGGCATCAGCAATGAGAGAGGGCCGATTTCACAATTTCCCATATAATATGTGCTTCTGCCTTTGTTCCAAAGAAATTATAGAAGATTTTACACATTATTTATTGTACTGCCCTATTTCCACTTTGGCACATGGAAAATTTCTGGAGCCCCTCTTGATAAGGAAATCATTTTGGCCTGATTCATATAAAATTGAATATCTAATGAACTTAGACAAGAAGACAATGCTATGGAAATTAGCAAGCTTTGCATGGGCTGCTGTTAAACAGAGAATATTTTATTAAAAGTTCCTAATGTTTTCTAATATTTTATTTGGTGTAATAACACTGTTTTAATGTTTGTACTGATTTTTGTACATTTTAATGTATTTTATTAATGTTTGGCCACTTTAGTGCAGGTTTCATCTTATTTGTTATGACCGATAATCAAAACAATTGAACTGAATAAAACAGAAGGTAAACCATAGAATGGACAGAGATCCCTGGTGCTAAGAAAAGCAGTAAATTAACCAAAGTAGGAGTTAGGATGGCTGACTCTAGCAGGTAAGTCCATCTGGTGTTTCTGCATCCCTCCTCTGTGCCCACTAATTCTCATTTGAGTAATTTCAAGAATCCTCTTTGTGATGCTGCTGTTTTCTCCCCTCTCCCCCCACACCCCAAGTTATGTAGATTTGGAGACTCCAACTCTGATTGTAAATACACAAAGATCTTTGCTGTCATGGTCTTGGAGGCATCCCAGATCATTATTCTCAGTGGTTAATCAAATTCTGGTCAAAACTAAAAGATCCCCTTTTAGCTGTACTTTGAGGCAGCAATATTTTCTGGACCATTTCCTTCTGATCACCTGTTTTCTCTGAATCAGATTGATTAATGACAAACCCTGAAGGAATAAAAGAGTAAGTGGAGAGCTGAATAGCATAAACAAAAATGGATGGATTCCTCTTCTGAATAATCTGGAACTGTCAATGGAGAAATCAGTACCCACAGAGAAAATATGAGTGAGAAGAATAAATGTGGGTGAACCTCACCATATTCTCTTAATGCTTGCTGATAGATAGGAACAAGAACAAAGTAATTAGACTAATATTTATGCAGGAAAAAAATGAGTTTTTGAGAAAAAGTTAGAAGGGAGGGAGCAAGAAAAAAATGTTTGAAGTTCTGGTTGCCTGATGTACAACAAAAGAGAAAGAAAAAAGAAAATCCATTTTGAGGGGAAACAATAATATCTTAGAATGAGAGATTTCATTAATGTTATCCACATATCTCTCAGGAGAAGAGATTTTATTAAATGAATTGATGGAAGGAAATATCTAAACATTAAAATATGCTGAACGCCCCACTATATTTGAACCACAGACTTCAATTAAAATGCTAAGAGAAAGGTTCCTTGGAATAGTATCTGAAAAATTCCATTAATGCTTGCTTGAATGTAAAGCAGAAGCATTTTCAGAAAATATGTTTCTCTTTACATTACTACATTTCTCTGCATTACTCAGTGAAATACACATGCACACACACACAAACACACATATATATACACATACACGCTAAACCAAGAGGCACAGTTTCTCTTGGATATCCGAGGACATAGATTTTTTCCAATATTGTATGTAGCACAGGCGTAGATCCTGCTGGATATTAAAAAATAATATGTACAATATGACCATCCAGATTCTCTTTCTTCCCTAAGCTTCATTACTTTCCTGCTTATATTCAATACCTCTCTAGAATAGAGATCTTTATATCAGTAGTCACTGCAGAATTCAACACAATCTAAAGAGTCATGAGGTGAGATAAAGGTATAGCAAGGCAACCTTTTTGGAGAGAGACTTGTAGTTGAAAGATGTATACAACCTAAAGAGCCATTTCTAAGTCTTTTCAGCTCACTCTTAGGAAATCAAAAGTGAACAAACAGAAGCAACTGGGACAGCCAGAAAATACAGTAATCTCTCCTTACTGCCGTCTGGTCCCAAAATGAACATTACCTTTTCCATATATCATGAGAAATGGTGTTGAGCTTATCAAATTGGTCAGTGGTCCAAAATTTCTCTGTTCACAATTCAATGCAAGTAGCATCCTTGCCTTGAAATATTTATTCTAGTTCATTAAACAAATCAACCCAGAGTTCTCACTCAAGGCACAAATGACCTGGCTCAAATTATCCTACTTCAGACACATTATGCAAAGATCTAGCTCTCTGGAGAAGGCTCTAATGCTAGTAAAGGTGGAAGGAAAGAGAAGAAGAGTATGACCAGCAGCAAGGTGGGTGGACTCAGTTACAGTGGCAACGATGCACCGTTGGAAGACCTGAAAGACCAGGTTAGGACAGCTTGCTATGGAGAAAACCTAGCTGTATGGTCACTAGGAGCTGAAAATGGCTTGATGGCACATAACCTATCAATCAAACAATCCAAAATTTAGCCCAGGCCTAATGTTTCCACTGCAGTTTGTATGTGAGTGGGTAATTTCTAAGCTTCTAAATCTGACTGCCCACTCCCCACACATACTACTTGTGCCATGAATACAACATCCCATTAAAAACAGAGTCGTTTTTAAGGAGATGGGCGGTGACAAATTTGATATATAAATAAAAATAAATAAATAAAATACCTATGGTTAATTACGGGCATTACTATAGACTCTACTTTTATATTAGGAGAAGAGCAGAGGGAAGTGTGGAAGATGCTCATTACTGGAATAAAGGGTTTCTTTAAGATGGTGCCCATCTTTTGACTTATGTGCTGCAAGTCAAAATATAAAAACTCAGCGTGTTTTATTTTGATTGGTAATCATCTTTAAAATGTAATTAACTTTATTTTTTAATGAAACAAACTTTAATGTTAAAGAAAAAGAGAATTAAAAAATTAAAAGTACAAACTAAAAATACAAACTAAGAAGGAAAAGAAAAAATGAATATATCTTATATTTTATACTTACCAATAGTCATTGGTTTACCAATTAATTCACTACTATAATATGAACAATACAAGATATTATTGTAAGATATCACAAAATGCCTGTCATAGTAACACATATTGCTGCATCCTTTGATTAGTAGAACATATTGCCTTTTCCAAAACAGATACAACACACATTTCCAACAACCATTCCTTGACATTTGGAATAATATCAATTTTCCAATTTCTCAATATAATTCTTTTAGCTATCCCCCATGCTCAGTGCAACCACAATTCCTGATAAACAGTCAAATTCCAAAGCTTCGGTATATAGTTCAACATTACATTAACATCTTTAACATGTAAAGATTGTCCCCTAAATCTGCTGATCTATATTAATACACTATGCCAAAAAGATACTAACAGGACTATTTCATATGGGTCAGGGAGCTCTCAATTTTTTTATACCTCCAGCATAGAAAATCTGATGTCTGTCCTTTCAAATACATTCTTTGGAGAGTCCAATAGACCCTAAATATAATTTTTTGTTGAATCAACCTTAATCTCAGGGTATGCAAGGAGTTTAGCTGACATCTGCTGCCTACTTTCCTCTAACGGTAACAGTTTCCAAATGATGGTGCAAGAAATGAATATACACCAAAACCATTGAAAAATTTATTTCAGAGCTGTGTAGAATGTTCTCCATCAAACACTTCAGCACAATCAGAGTGGGAATTTGTCCCAAAACTTCAAGGTAAGGTGGTGAATAATTTAATAGAAGGAGAACGTTCTTCAAACAGGCTAAAGAAGATGGCTTTTGAATATTAAGAGGCTTGCAGCTTACTCACTTCTAATATTTTGCTTTAAAATGATAAGATTTGTATCTCTCACTAAGAATGATGCCATGCAGCACTGTTGCCATGAAATGAAAAAGGGGGGGGGGGAAGATGTGGGCAATGAAGCTGGGGAGTTCTTGCTATTGATTTTAAAAAGATTTGATACTATCTCCTCATACTCCATTTGGTATTTACCATTTAACTGTTCCATTAGGAATTGTGGTTTTTGCTCAAACTCTAATGTGAAGTTCATACTACTGTGGGTTTACTCTGTCTTAAATGACAAAAATCAGCCTAGAAAGTGATTCGAGTATGAAAAATGTTTTTGCTCCAACAAATCAATTCTTGGGTTCAAGATAATGATCTTTTATACATTAGAGGAAAAAAGTTTGTTTGTTTATTTAATTGAATTTCTCCCCTGCCCATCTCCCCCCAATGGGGGACTCTGGGCGACTTACAAAAAACATTAGAACCATAAATATATATAAAATACATAATACATCTAAAATTTAAAAACAGTACTAAAAAAGGAAAATCCAGGAAGATGGAAATCGGGCTGAGGACAGCCGGCCACTATGGGGCTAGCCATCCCCCTGCTTGAAGTATTCCCTCCCCCCCCCCAGGCCAAGTGACAGAGCCAGGTCTTCAAGGCCCTTCGGAAGGCCAGGAGTGAGGGGGCCAATCGCACCTCCAGGGGCAGAATGTTCCAAAGAGCAGGGGCTACCGCAGAGAAGGTCCGCCTTCTGGACCCCGCTAATCAAAGTTCTTTTACTGAGGGGGTCCGAAGCATGCCCCATCTGTGTGATCGGGTGGGATGGGTTGAAGTCATAGAGGAGAGTTCCCTTAGGTAACCTGGTCCCATGCCATATAGGGCTTTAAAGGTAATAACCAACACCTTGAATTGGACCTGGAAGCAAACTGGTACCCAATGCAGCTCGTGGAGCAACAGTGTTACATGGGACCTTCTTGGGGCTCCAAAAATAGCCTGTGTGGCCGCATTCTGGACCAGCTGTAGCTTCCAGATATTCTTCAAGGGTAGCCCCATGTAGAGCGCATTGCAGTAGTCTATCTGGGAGATAACAAGGCCGGGAGTGACTGTTTGAAGGGCATCCTGATCCAGGAAAGGGCGTAACTGATGCACAACCCGAAGTTGTGCAAAGGCCCTCCTTGCCATGGCTGCCACCTGCTCTTCAAGCAGGAGCCGTGAGTCTAGGAGGACCCCCAGATTACGCACTGGGTCTGTCTGGGGTAGTGCTACCCCATCGAGCACCAAAGATGACAAAGTGTCAGGCCTAGCCTAAGGAACTCCAAGAACCCATGCAAATTCAGTCCAGCTATGTTTATTAGCTACAACCTCTAGCAAGAATCTTCCAAGACTAAAACCCCAGTTCCCAAAGTCCTCCAGCCACAACAGTGTGAATTCCTCAGGGAGGTGCCAGTCTCATCCTCTTGATCCTCCCACGCGGTTCTGGCGAGCTAAGAAAATGTTTGTCTCCCTGAGCTCGGCCTTCATAATTCCATTCCATCACACAAAGTCCCAGATACAGAGAAGCCATTAACCCACAGCCACTCCATCTTACCAGGGTTCAGCCGAAGCCTGTTGTTCCCCATCCAGACCCTTACAGCTTCCAGGCACCAAGAAGGGGCAGTCACGGCATCACTTACTTCACCTGGGATAGAGATGTATAATTGCGTATCATCAGTGTATTGAAGATACCTCAACCCATGGTGGCGGATGATCTCACCCAGCGGTTTCATGTAGATGTTGAAAAGGAGTGGAGAGAGAACTAAACCCCGTGGCACCCCACCTCTTGCTCCCTATCACCACCGATTGGGATCAACCCTGAAGAAAGGAGGTGAACCAGCACAAGACCGTGCCGCCCACCCCCAATTCCCTGAGTCATCCCAACAGGATACCATGGTTGGTGGTATCGAAAGCCGCTGAGAGATCAAGGAGAGCAAGGATGGTCGCACTTCCACCATCCCGCTTCAACCAGAGATCATCCATAAGTGTGACCAATGCCATTTCCGTTCCACATCCGGGCCTGAAACCTGACTGGAAGGGGTCCGAATAATCCGTTTCCTCCAGAACCCTTTGGAGCTGTGATGCCACCACTTTCTCAACCACCTTCCCCAAAAAGGGGAGGTGGGAGACTGGGCGAAAGTTGTCCAGTACGGTAGGATCCAGGGAGGGTTTCTTGAGGAGGGGGTGCACCAACACCTCCTTAAAGGCGGCCGGAAAAGTTATCTTTTTCTTGACAGAGGGCCTAGATGTTTAGCTTAATACTTAAAATTCAGTCAAACACAACTAATAGACTACTAGTATATCCTCATAATCCAGATCTTGTTTCTGTGCAATACTGTTTCTCTGTGAAATCTGACCAGCTTATATAGAAGTAAGGCCAGGGGAGAGAAGCAACCTGCTGATTTCTACATGCTGATTGTCTAAATTCCCAGTTAGTATATTCAGTGGTCAGAGATTTTGAGATGTATAGACTGAAACATCTGGAGGGCACCAGATTGCCTATTCCTGAAGTAGACCGGGGAAAGCCAATACACAGTAGTACTGTATCACGAAAAATCATAAATTTAACCACTTGCTTTACACTGACTTGCAATCCCAGTGTCTATTAAAAGTCTAGCAAAACAATTTTCTAGTAAGAAAATAAAAGTAGAAAAATAAATCAGTTGGAAACTAAGGTATTTTCTATTTCTATTTCTAAACAAAATCCATTTTTTAAAGGTGATTTAGAGTAAGAAGTATCAGGCAAAGGAATTGGCCTAGGGTCTCCCTCACCAGTGTTTTCAAATCACTCTCATCTTTAGAAAGAATGTTGATGGTGATAAATGTATCGTAGATCTGGAGTCAGGAACTCGGCAAGACCCTGATGGGATTCTGACCAATTATTCCCCTCCCTCCCTGTTCAAATGACACCTCCGTAACTCTTTCTTCTCCTTTCTGGCCTGAAGATTAGGGCTATCGTATCTGGGCTGCAAAAAATCCAGGCAGAAGTCTCTTTGCTGCCATCTAGGTATGGCAGATGCTCAGATATGTAGCCCTACTGAAGCCCTACTCTAACAATTTCTCATCCCTCTCTTTATTCCTTCCTTTTTGTCATGGAAAATTCAGAAGGACAGAGCACATTACTGAGGAGAAGAAACCATGCTCATTGCAACGAGCAAACATCCGTATAAAAGTTGAGGGCTACAAGGCAGGAAGTCCTAGGGATCTCATTCTCTGGCCAGTTTGGGGAATCTGGGCAGGTCCTTGGGGTTATTTCTATTGTTAGGCAAAATGGCCCTTTCAGGAGTGGCAGCAGAGGTGGGGAATGGCTGGTGTGGGTCTTCCGGGCTGTGTTCTGGAAGTTTGGAAAACAGCCACACAGCCCAGAAGACCCACACCAGCCATTGTATTCCAGCCGTGAAAGCCTTCGACAATACAGAGGTGGGGAAGTTGTTAAGGAGACGGAAGGTTGAGATAAGGAGGCAAGTGACCCTGATTGAGGATGGAAGGTTGTGGTTTCTCACCTTGTTACTATGCAACAACTCCCTTATGAGGGCTGCCCTTGGGTTGGACTGTGAGCTGTGGAGGAGGCTTTTATTCTTGGTCTAGATCGGATTGCAGGGGTCTTTGGGGACAGGGAGGGTCCATCTAGGTCTGATATGATTGGGCAAAGAGAGAAGCTGGATTTGACCTTGGTCATATCCAAAAGACAGGAATGAAAGTGTACAACCTCCATTTGCTTTGTTAGATTTATTTTCTCCACTACCCTTTTTATTCAAGAGACTGAACCTTCAAAAAGGCTCTTTAAAGATCAGAGCAAAGATCAAGAAGGAAAGTGGCTATAGGTTCATCATGCTCTGTCAGCCTTAAGTCATCAGAGAGCTACACAACTTGGCTACGAACCACGAACTTTTCAACCACATTATAATGTAGTATGTTTAGTGAACCCAAACAATGTTGTTGAAAATGGTTCAGCATGCTATATTAACCCAGAACATAAGTAAATCATGATTAATCACAGAAAAGCAAACATGGACTGGGTTCATGCATTACTAGATCTAGAGTATCTGGACTGCAAAATCCCAGATGACCATCAGATGGCAGAAAAGAGTTACATAAAACTCCCTCTTTACTGTCTTTTAGGGTTCATCTAGATTTTTTAGCATAAAAATAATAGGCTACAGCTCACACTAATGGCTCCTCCCTATAGTTCGGTTAAAGTGATATCCGCCAATTCTTCAGCTGGCAGAAAACTGTATAATCAGAAGCAGCGGAGGAGTGGGGGGAATAACCAGCCAGTTGGTTCTTGCAAATGTCTTGCAACTGCTGCTGCTGCCCCTGCACTGACTGCTATCCTGCCACAGGAAAAATGCAGTCAAATAGTGTTCTTGTGTACTATATACAGTCAAGTTAAGGAAAGGTATTGAGGGATTCCCCCAACTAGTCTCCCTGCCTCCCAGTGGGAAAACTGATGCATTAGACACTCTCTTTAATGTGGGCTGAGCCACATATCAGGGCATGTCAACGTTATCCCTTGGGTATTGGTTTCTGCCCAACACCCCAGTGACTAACTGGCTAAGTCAGCTGTTCCTGCCTCTCCTGCTCCTTCCTTGATCCTTTCTTCCTTCATTGAAGGATACCCAAAGCTCTTCAAGCCAATGTCAACTGAGAGGCAGCAAAGCCATTTTCCAAGCAGAGCTCAACACCTGTAAATCTGCTTCTTGTAAATTCTCACTCACAATCTTATTCTAAGAGTTGGTTGTAGAGCAATAAGTCATTGTCACCCTCTGGCCCATACGGATGCCAAGAAGAAACATCAGTATAGTTAAAATAGCAAAGTTGATGTCAACAGCATGCTTAAGAAATGTAAATTGACCTAGGCAGCAAATTTAGTCACATGTCTTCATGCTTACTCTACTAATGGGAACAGGCACGTTCAGTCCATAGTTATAGTGCAATAAAACACACACACACACACCAGACTTCTTCTCTTTTTTTCCTTTCAGGGAACCTGATTGGCATTTCAGTCAGAAGTGATTTCATCATTAAATGAATGGAATAAAATGAAGCAGTGTAATATGACTATATTGCATATCAGTTGATTCCTGCTAGCAAGGAGTATGAAGTGATGATGAATGATGAATGATGAAATGATGAATGATGAAAAGTAGCTTTCTTCATGCCAAAATTCATGATTATACTTTTATAATATCCACTGATAAAGAGGAACAGTGTAGTTCTACTAGGTGACAGTGACTAATGGCTGAATACTCTTGATGAGCCCAAAAATGACCAATCAGCCCATTTCAAATCCATGTAAGCTTTTATATACACTTATAAATAAATCCATTCTCTATTTTTTCATATTCATCAACATATTTTTTTTTAAATCTACCAACAATAGTACTTAAGTATCTACATACATTTCATTTGTTTATGTTAAAAAATATCTTTATATACCTCTGAGTATGTTGTTTAAATCAAGAGTTTGCAACAAAAATTGGGACTTCCGGGGGAGGTATGGTGAATTGAAGATGGCTCTGCGAAAGCAGAGCTGATGACCGTAGCAAAAACCAAAGAACCAGTGAGTGGACTGGTTCCTTGGAACCTTTCCATATAAGAAGAGGATGAGAGATTGCCCACATGTGCTCCAGATGGCTTCTCCCCATGAGGAGACTGAAGGACAGTGGTTTTACGCGGGTTTGACTGCCAGGAGACAACAAGAATAGCCACCTTGTTCACAACCACGGTGGAGTTTTTTAAAGGACACTAAGTTCGCAAACCTCATTTTCTAATCACTTTCAGAAATTGCTCATTAACTATTTCTAAACTGTTAGAGACCTTCGGAATGCCAAATTCGAAAATGCTGGGTGAATCTGCCTTTAATCCTGAACAAAATAAAATTTTAATCATAAGCTTAAGAATTTAAAGAATCAGAAATAAACACCAAAAAGCTAAATCAGATTTTGATCCTAGAAAGTTATAAATGGACTAAGGGTCCAGATAAAATTGGAATACTGAAACTTTTACAATAAGATTTTGTAATTAATTATAAAATACAAACAGCTTCTTGTGGGAAATAGATCCTGTTTTGGTTTTTATAAGACATAACAGAGATAAAGAATTTCATGATTTCAAAAACTGGAGGCTAGAGGGTACTAAAGGTTTAAGGTAGAAGAAACATATACAGGCCTGCAAGATGGTACAAAACGTTCTAATAATAAAAATACTGAAGGAGGCTTTTGAAGAATGGAATCAGAAAATAGTAGCCATAATATCAACAATGTCAGTAATGATGCCTGCTTCTATGAATAGACTGTGTCCAAAAGAAGTTATTGAAGATTCTATATTCTTTATATATTTATTTTCTCTTTCTTTATATTCTTGCTTTTCTTTTTCTTCTCTTTTTTCTTTCTTTTTCCTTGCACATTTTACCCCTTCTCTCTATTCTCTTTTCTTTCTTTAAGTTTAGTTTGTATTAGAGTTTACTATTATAATCAAAATTCTTAATAAAAATTATATCATGGAAGAGCTAAGTATGTTCAGAAATTCAAAAAAAAAAAGCAGATTGAATTGATTTAATCAAAATGCAGATCAAACAAATGCAGAAAACTGATAATCTCTAAGTAGAATTGGAATACCATAATCAGTTACTAATGATGTACAAATACGCCCTATCCAAATCTTACAAGTGCTGCAGGTTTTCATAACAATAAAAAAACTCCACAAATCCAGTTTTACTGCAGAGATCAGTGAAACAAAAATAACAAAAATATATGCCTTAGGGGGTGTATATGTATGTATGTGAGAGTATACATAGATGTTTAAATTTTAATATAGATATATATACACATTAAAATTTAAATCATATTCAGTTCTCTTATAAACTAACTATTGGCTGTTTCCAGCTATGGAAAGGTCATCCTTTCCTAAATGATGTATATATTAAAGCTCTTTTGAAAGCAGATCATGATTAAACATTTAAAAATTCACAAGGTTATGTTGTGCGATGTATAGTTATGAAATGAAACATTTCTATTGATATAAGATCTAGCAATTAATTATAATATCAGTATGATTCTTGATCAAAAAGATGCAGGCAACAGCATTTTTTGTGAATATATAATGAATATTCATGATTTATTCATTTATGTCAACCTTTCAAGGTAGTCCAGACCAGGAAATCAAAATCATGAATACTAAAACTATTTTTATTATAAGGTTACATTAACAGAATCTTGCAAGTTTGAAAGCATTTCCCCCCTCCCCTGCCTTTACTTTCCTGAGAACTAGGCAGGGTCCCTTCTGAGATACTTTCTCCCATTCCATTCCTGCTTTGGACTCAGATTTCGTTTATCAGACCATTGTCTAGACTGCAGCTCTTCCTCCTGTCTCTCAAGCTTATTTTCATAGACCATTACATTTATTTCTGATTCAGAGATCCTGGGACTAAGCTCAAAAATTATTAATAATTGGAGCATCTTTTTAGAAGGTAAAATGTTCCATATATATTTGTTCTTGAAAGTGCTTGGGAACATGGATCAATACTGCCAAAATTTCATAGTCAGGGAACTGCTCCTTGTAGATAAGAAGCAGGCAATTTTGGGGGGTTGGTGGGCATATTTGGAACTCTAAAAACACTGAGGTTGCTCTCACAAAATGAATTCCAGAGTGGACCTTGCCGATTCGCAAAATGATTGCTAGGTCATTATTGACAGTCATCAAACACCCATTTATCAGAACACCAACTACGGAAGTTATTCCTCACCATCCGTTCCAGCCTCCACAATTATTTCCAGATGATCTTTCTTTTGTTCTGGGCAGCTGAGCATACTCACCAGCACAATATTTGCCTGCAACTATCCATCATTTTTATTTTCTAAGAATGTTTATGGGGACTACGTGGGGTACAAAAGCACTGTTATAAATAAAGGAAAATGCTACTTGGTGGTTCTTTATCTTCCAGCTTGTCAGCTTCCAGTTATTTTTTATTGTTATTTTTTTTATTTTTTAATTAAAAAAGTCTTAAAAAGAAATAAAAGAAAGGAGAAGTGTCCATAGCCCCATTAGGATACACTGACTGACACACACACACAAACACACGCACGCACACACACAGACACACAGACTCTTGATGAAAACCAAGCATTTTCATAATAGAAATATTCTATTGATGGAAATTAGGAACCAACTTTACAAAGTTCAGAAATATATTACTGGGCATTGGAAATGCTAGGCTCCCAAAACCTGTCTGCAGTATGGGAATCAATGGATCAGTCTATTTCAAATCCACTAACTCTGCTGAGATTGCATGTAAAATTACCCTGAGCATCTGCAACGTGCTGTATAAATATTATTGTAACTCTGCAGGAAGGAGTGTGAGTGAACACACAGGAATGAGCCCTCTGTTCTGTTCAAGAACAATCTGTTCTAGAACCTTTGCCAATAAGCAAAAGTATCCTGGTGCTGTAAATAGTTCTCAAACAGCTCTTCTCTATGTTTAGTCTGGACCGATAGCCAAGAGTCATTTAGCTGTTCTACAATGCTCAAGAATAAAGCTGGTTTCCTGATTCAAATGGCTTAAGCTACTTGTCTCCCTCCAGTTTGGTGCACTACAACTACAATTGTCAATAGCCAGATAACAGTCATATTCCAACGTATCTAGAGGCATCGGGTTGGGGCAGGATGTATTCAGTGTTCCACACGGCTTTTAAATATGTTTTCTCTGCTAGGATCCAATGCTCTAGAAAGGGCTGATGTTTAACAGTATGGGGCTGCTGCTTTGTTTTAAGTATTTTAAATCATCTGTTTGGCAAACTTAACAAACAGTTTACAGTAATTTAGTTTGCCCCTCGAGCCCTTCAAATAGGCTGATTTTTCCCTCTCTAATTCAGAGATACAACTCCAAACTTGGGAATGGAAATCTGACATTGACAAAGGAAAGGGAAAAGAAGTGGGAGGTGGGCAGGAGGTCTGCCAGGAGGAGTCCTAAACACAGATGATCCTAAGATGGTCCAGTCCTTCCTCAGGCATCTATATGATAGAAATCTAGGGCCATCTATGCAGTGGCTTAAATTAATTCCTTTCCAATTCCTCAGAGTGCACTGACAAACATTTTACATGAGCTAAATAACATCTTTGCCCTCACTTCTGTCCTATCAATCTGTCACCAATGCACCTTTAGTAAAGCTGGAACTTTACTAAAGATATCCAAAAAGCACCTAGGAATGTTTTTCCCAAGAGCTAAACCAAAGCTGGTACACTGCAGCAATACAAAATCTAAAACCAAAGGTCTTAACTGCTAAAAGCTCAGCTTCACAGCTTCACTTTGGTATTTTTTACCAAACTTCTGTAGCCCAAAATTGGGGTAATAGGGCTTTTGCATATTTTCTTATGGAACTTAGGATACCTATACTTTTTATTAGACTGGTATCCTACCTTTCTTCCATAAGCTAAAGACTCCCTCTATATGTGTGCATGCATGTGGTCTGCCGGCATCCTTTTTTTGCCTCTTACTGTCTCCACTAAAGTGAGGGGTCAAAAATATTGGTCCTGTTTTGCATTTGAGGGGCCTGGGATTAGGGTTAATTGTCAACATGAGCTCCAAGCTTTGTAAATGCTTTAGGTACCCAACCCAACACCTCAGCATCTGCCCCTACTGGACTGATGGAAAATCCCAATCATCCCCCAACTCCCCCTCCAGAAACTGATTGAACCTAAGCCTTATTGGCTTCAGCAAGATGGCTGCATTACACATCTCCAGTTTATATGCTGGGAATCACCATGTGGCCAAAAATATTCAAGTATTCTAAAAGCAGTAGATAGAGCTTAAAGAAAGAAATATCCAAGCTGATCAAGAATGAAATTTTCCTTTCAGGGAACATTTTGATGTGAATGTCACAAGAATGAAAAGAATCTTAAATGTTAATAATCTCATATTTGACCAGACTTTTTAATTTGTTTCTTTTCCCTCTTTTGCATTCTTTGTGGCAATACTTGGCTTCCAAAGCCAGCATGGATATAAACACAAACATTTAGATGTGATGCTATTACAATAGCAGCATGAAAGCTTTTGTGGCATTAAACTTGCCCCATTGATCTCTTTATGGCTTTATAGTCTGCACTCATTCTAATGAAAGGATGCCAAAGCTGTGTTATCAGGGTAATTCACATTTCCCCTTTCTTTCATGGGCAGAACATACAGATCGTAAAAGCTGATAATGTGATTCAGTGAAAGCTTTTTGATTTAGAGTAGATATAATTGTACATAGGGAATGTGTGTATGAAACAGAAAAGAAACAGAAGATGAAGAAGCAGAGTAGGAATATCTTCCAGAATAAAATCCAGTCCTGACCAAAAGAGAAAGGAACTGAAACAACAACAAAATCAGCATCTTCAAAGACACTAGGCATTATCACAAATTGCTCTTCCTCTATGGTCCCCTCTCTTCTAGGCTGACAGAGGAAAGCTGAAGAGACAATCTAAGTGACAGTACCATAGAAGTTCAAGTGTGAATAACGAGAGGGTTAGCATCCTCTGAGCCTTCACATGTTCTTTGTGGAAGACAAGCCAGTGGGATGATGGGAAAAGCCCAATTTGGAGAGTGGGCAAATGCTGGGAAGGGAGAAATATGCAGTACATCAGAATGTTCCATAAAAAGAGGGTTTTCTTGTAATTAAATGGAACAGAAAATTAATGTTAATGATTCCTGCTGTCAAACAGGTTGAGAGACTCATCCATAAATCCACATCTTCTTGTTTGGTGAGTTACTTCTCTTGTTTAGTTTAATTAATGCTGTGTCCATTTCAATTGCAATTTCTCAGAAGTTTTCTTCCTTAAAAGCCAGGCTGCTGATTTTCTATCTTATTCTCAGGGTGCTTAAGAATTTCATTCAAATTCTGGAGGTGCTGTTTTCCATGACACATCATTCCATGACTTTGAAGCTGCCCACATCTTCCACTCCAAGAAAAGTGAACAGGAGGAGTTCCCTCATGATGTCTTCCCTAACAATTGAATTGAAATGTGGGAAGCCAGGAGAATAGCAGACTGCTAGAGGAAGGATTACAGAATAAAAGTTGTTGGAAAATTACTTCCAGTTCAGTTTGTAGAATTTCAGTTTAGTTTGCACGCAGGACACTCCCAGTCAATCTCTTATTGACATCAGAGCCAGAATATATGCTACTCATTTCAGCTGCCAAAAAATATATAGCTTGATGTTTATTTATCAAACATCAACAAACAGCAAAAACAGCAAACTGCCAAAATGGGACAAAAAGGAGGCAAAAGCAGGGAAAGAGAAAGACGTGAATAACAGGCAAAAGATAAAAGATCAGAGGATTTGGTATCAAAAATCTACATTATCTATGTATCTAGCTATGTCAAAAGGACAGGCCTTTCCAGTGCTAATGGAATAATCGTGTATGAAATTAGCATGGATCATACCAAAGGGAGTGGCCTTTAGTTCTTCCAACGTTAACCCTTTTATGTACATAGCAATAGCAGAGTAAAGATGGAAAGTAGGACACCAGGTGATTCCTCCTCTATGTTGCACCATGAAGGAAACAATTTGGTGGATTGAAAACAACAAAAGACAGGATAAACCACACATACTTTCCTCAGCCATTTTATAACTAAATAAACAGAGGAACTCCAAAATTTTACTGAAACTCTTTTGTTTTTTAAAAGAAATTTCAAAAGCAAATGTTCTTCCTAAGACTGAGTGATGAAAACAAAAAGCTGGAGAATGTCTTGTACAACATCACATTTTACTACCACGACATTGGTTAGTAAAATGATTTTCTTGTGTTTTAAGGATCTTAGTATTCCCTTTAAATATAATAGAAAGGGGAAAATATCTAATGATATCACTAATATAATAGAGTGGAGAGAAAAATTCTGTCATCCAATTTAAAAATCCTGCTTTGGAAAAGCCACTCCGATGGTAATAACTGATTCTGGGCTGATGGAAAGTCTCCAGTTTGCTTGGCGTTGATAGTTGATGCCCATCCATGCAGAAATCCAGCATACTCTAAGAAGAAACATTCTGACTGCATTCTGGTAAATAATAATGAGATTTGCACAGGATATATAAACGATTCATAGTATTTCACAAGCATACTCTATATCATGGTAAATTGCAGAAAAAAACAACAATATTATATTCGTATAACATAACGTGATTATAAAATTAAGAGGTTTAATTAATAGTTTCAAACAGCAAAGCCCATCTTGTAAGGGCAAAGAGCCATCTTCTCATCAGAAGGAACATAAATAATTCTAAAATAGAATTAATACTTGTCAAGGGGACATTTCCTGTTTTTGACAAATTTATATATGGAGTTGCTCTAAGTTCCAAGAATCTGTCCCATTCCCATAGCAAATATCTCCTGTATTTCCTGCTTGACAAGACATTAACTGGTTGAACAAAATATAAGTATATCTGCATATATCTAACACCACAGCATCATCACCTGCGCCTCTGGGTGACAATGGAGGGGACTCAAATGGTTCTTTTAATCTATGTCATCCACCAATAAAAACCATGTTGTTTGACTAATCTGGCCTGATAGATAGATAGATAGATAGATAGATAGATAGATAGATAGATAGATAGATAGATAGATAGATAGATAGACAGACAGACAGACAGACAGACAGATAGATAGATAGATAGATTTACACACACACACTGTATGTGTGTGTGTGTGTGTGTATACTGTATATTTTAGAGGATGTGAAGATTTCTGCTAATAAGACAATCTCCCTCTGTCTTATAGCACCAACAATCTCCCTCTGTCTTGTAGTCACAATGCATGTCATGATATTAACCAAAGTTCTATTAAGAACATTTTACACAAATTAAAAAGAAAAAATATTTGTTTATAGGTCCTGGGTTTACTCTGGTTTTATATTGCCATTTCAACAACTCCTGGAGCTTTGTTATTAGGAGGTCTTTGAGTCCTGAATGACTCATTTCTGATTTCCACTGGGAATGATGTTTATTTCTCACAGTTTGTTGTTCAATCACAATTTTTATTTTCCATGTCATTCTGGTTCAGTAATTTGTGCACATTCTCCAACAACTGATTGATAGAACTGCAGTTGTTGCTTGCTGTGCAATCATTTGACATTTAGAGGCAGCCAGCACCAGATCCATCTGGGACGAAGTTGGCAGAAAAGCCAAGGGAATGGGGCACGGCCTGCATAGTTCTCTGACATCATATTCATAACACCCATGAACTCCTAGAAAAGCTGCTTTCCCTCCTCTTAGTAAAAAAATTAAAATGGCCTTTTAATTATTAGATAAACAGTATTCTTTAACATATTAACTGAACAGGTACAGATAGAGGTGCACAAGGACTAAGTGTCTACTTTTTAAAAAAGTTTTTTTAAAACTTCTTAACCCTTTTTCAGGACCACTTCCTCCAGCAGAATCAACTTAACCTTTCAGGTCTCCTAGGGAGAAATTGCTCTTAGTTCTTCGCTTCTAGGAAGTGAATGGAGCCGAAGTCTAGAGGTATTGCTTTTCAGTGACACCGCCTGTTCTCTGGAACAACCTGCAGTAGAGATCAGGGCAGGCCTCTTCCTGATGGCGTTTGGGAAGATGCTGAAAACCCAGCTGTTCCGCAGCACATTCTAGTTCATGGTAGTAGCAGTACAACTTTATTGATCAGACAATTGACCATAACAACAAACGATGGATGTCAGCCACAATAAAATAAAATAAAATAAAATAAAATAAAATAAAATAAGATAAGATAAGGTAAGATAAGGTAAAATAAGTTAAAATTAAGTAAAATGAGATAAAATAGAGTAAGATAATATAAAAGACAAAAGAATGAGATAAAATAGAATACAGAAACATAAGAATACAAAGCGGTAGGTGTTTAGATGGATGCATCACATTTATATGCTACCCCAATGTGTTCTATAAAATATATGTGTTTTAAACACATTGTTTAAAAATAATGTGTTCTGTAAAACGTGTTCTCAGTTGAATAGCCCTGACTATAAACTTAACAGCTGTAATGGCTACATATGGGTTGGTGTCCTGAAGGAAATCAGACAATTTTTTGTTGCAGTGCTAATATGTCGTTTTGTTGGGCAGTGTCTGTAAATACTGAGCCCTTGCTGGGGCATGTAGCTGGCAATTGAATAGGTCACGCGCAACATCTTCTGTCTCTGAGGCTCCACAAACACATGTTCTCTCGGAGTAAGGCACTTGGTAGAATTGTCTGTCTTTAACCACAGAATCCAGTTGCTCAAATCTTTCTCTAATAAGAGCTATTCTATGGTACTGAGTCAGATCCACTGTCGGGTATTTTTCCATTTGAAAAGACATTTTATTCTTGGTCAGCCATTTCAATGACCTGATGTTTGCAAGTGACTCAGTGTCAGTTTGGGCATTAACATCAAAGGCGTTTGGATGTTTGGCTATAGCCTTGGCCTGATGTCCAGCTGAGAGTGGATACTGGGTTGAGAAGCCAAGCTGTGAGATGATTTTGAGAACTTGATTCATCCATGTGTTGGGCTGAAGTATGGCCATCTGTTCTTCAAAGCACATTTTTGGTAGGCTGTCAGGTTCCATTGGGAGAATCCTCCACCAGTAGTTTAAGTCTTTAATTCCTATTAGGCTGTAAATGGAGGGGGTACCTGTTTCAGCTCTGACTGGTTGTGGTAGTGTATTCCTTCCAGTACCCAGAATAAATCTTAAAAAGTGTGCTTGATTTTGTTGGGGGGGGGGGGGCTTTGATAGGCCCCAAAATTCTGCACCATATATTAACACTGGTGCAATTTTTGTCTTGTGGACCTTTAAAATGGAGATCAGAGTGCTTGGATGGTTGTAACTGAGTAATTTAGTTAGCATTTTAGAGCTTGCTGTGGCCTTTGCTGAACTTTCTTTGAAGCATTAGCCCAAGATCCTGTATCTGTCAAAACCACCTCAAAGAAACTATTTGTTCTACAGGGTTCCCATCCAAGTGCCAGTTTTATTTGGCATGTCTTTTTCCAGAAGCCACCACTTTGGATTTAGTTTTGTTAATGTTCAAAAATTGGAGGCACAATAGGCATCAAATTTTCCCACCAATCTTCTCAGGCCTGCTTGGGAGAATGCCATCAAAACTATATCATCTGCATGCAAAAGGATGTTGATGTATCTGTTAAGGATCTTTGGCAACTGAACATCAGTAGAGTAGAGGAATCCTGTGATGTCACTGACATACAAGGTTAAACAACACTGGGGCAATGATACATCTTTGTCTAACACCTTTATAAATGGGTATGCTCTGTGTGTGATAGCCATTGACTCTGCTCCAGACTTTCAGGTATGTATTTATATAGAGGGCCTTTACCACCTACAGAAGTCTGAGCAGTTAATGTTGGTTAATCCTGGCCATATTTATCTTTTATTTTTATTCATTTATCTGATTTCTTATTACTCTTTTTGGTTTTTTGTTTAATATATTTTGAGATTTACTGTGGATGTTTCAAAGTTTTCTATACCATAGAATATAAGTCATGAGGATTGCTGGATTGTGGTGGGATACAAATTGGATGGATGGATGGAGAGAGAGAGAGAGAGAGAGAGAGAGAGATTTGTATCTTTTAAAGCCTTTGCCTACCTAGTATTTATTCCTTCTCCACTAGTGATATAAGCTTTTCCTGAGTATTACACTACTTCTCTTCTTAAACTTCATCACACTTGTGCCGTATGGTGGAGCTCACAACATTTCACATTTACTTAGAGATCTCATTAGAGTTCTTGTTCAAGTGAGCATTTTCTCTTATGCCAGCTGCTATCAAGCAATTCAGAAAGCAATTCTTTCATGCAAGGCTTTTAAAGAAGGCATTCAGCCTAACGTTAGAGTTTCTGCGTAGACTGTGAGATAATCTAGAAGAGATGAAGGGTGCTTCGGAGCCTCTGAAAATGTATAATCAAATATCCATAGTAGCCAGATTTATATCTTTCATATTAATGCCCAAAAAAATAGTGATGGGGGCAGAGGTACAGAGATTGAGGCGGGGGGAGAGTGTATACTGTCATAATCTCTGAGGAGGACAACAGATCGAGCAGTCCTGATGAGTCCTCTACACCAGACCTAAGCAGAAGATCTAGGGCAGACTCTTGCACAACCCATGAAAATTATTTATTTTATATTATATTTGCTAAGATTACATCCTCCCTTTCATCCAGGAGTACAAGGCAGAGAACATAGTGATGGGGGAGCTCCCTCCTCCCATTTTCCACACAAAAACCCCGTGAGCTGGGTGGGGCTGGGTTGGGTTGGGCCGAGAGAGAGTAACTGGCTCAAAGTCGTCCAGCAAGCTTCTGCAGTTCAGAGTGGACTTAAATGTGGGTCTCCCCCATGATAGCCCAACACCTTAACCAAAATACCACATTGGCTGACATGGGTATAGAGAATGGCAGCGATGCTAGGTGATATATAAAAAGGTATCCTGACTTCCATTAGCCTTCTTTTGCTTTTGGATTTGGATTTTGGACTGCATTTTTGCATCCTAATACCTAACCCCTCCTGAGGGCAGGACACTTGGACAATTAAGCTGTCAGCTTCAGCTGAATAATGCACAGGATGCTAATCTTATTAATATTCCTTTCCAGCTATTCTAATATTATCTCATTGTGAACAGAATGAAATTAAAGTTCTTCTTGCGAAAATATTTTTGTCTTTTGGACAAATAATACAAGAGCACTTTTACTGTTGCCCTTTGTCCAGATATCCAGACTCTCGCTGCTTCATTGTATTCAGCCCCTCCTGCATTGTCATCCTCTTTACTGTTTTCTATCCCATGTTGCTCCCATTCCTTTCAGTGGTTTCTGCCAGTCTGAAATGCTATTCTGCTTGCCCTCTGCCATACCATCCCTCTACAATTACTCCATGTGATTCTGCTAAATCCCATTAATACAACTCCAGTAGTGCAACATCATATTTTGCTCTCTGGACCTTCAACTTCAAACTGTTTCCCAAAGATATGTTCTGTAAGACAGCAGCATTAATTTCTTGGATATTTTTTTCAATTATTTCCAGCACGCTTTTTTTCTACTTCAAAGACTCTGTTTTTCTTTATTCCATTTGGAATTTAATGGTAAAGAGACGACACTAACCCCAAACATTTTTAATGGTTTAATTAAAACTCAGCATCACATATAGGGTGATGTTTCAACTTCACAGATGCTGAAGCTTCATTCTGATGAACCTCCTTTGCTTCAAATAAAGTCCTGTTCTTGGTTCAAATCCTACCAAGATAGAAAGGCTTATTTGGCTCAGCCCTTGCATTAGTTCTACATTGTGACTCACCCATGGGAGAGATTAACACTAGTTTTAAACTCCAATTGTCCAGGATTGAAAGAGAACATGCTTAATAACACTGCAAGAATCCCTTTTTGATTGTTTTGTCTCCATTATTTATACTATAAATTCCTTATCACAAAATGAGATTCTGGGTGGCCCAGACACCAACCTACAATAGTTTTCTCTAAAATGCCATCTCAGTCCTTCTGATCAGTTTCTGATGAGGATTTTGAAGGCTATTAAAATTTCATGTCACTTCATTTTCTTTTCTGGGCGAAATGGCTTAAGAGTTAGTGAATCTGGTCTGTTGCTGCTGCTGACATGCAGGTGTTTCTTCATGCCATTAAATGCTGCAAATGCCTCAACAAATGGGAGATTGGTTGCTAGATTACTCAACAGAAGCCTTTGCCTGAGGGTCAGAGAGGTAAGGATCCAGTCAAGGCCTCTGTCAGAAATTTAGTGCCTCCATATATCCCCCCACCCTGGCCACTCGTGTTTCTAGTGGGATTTTTTTTTTCCCCATGTGAATGGATCTTATCAGCAGTGTGATGTAATGTAGCAAACTGTGTTATGAAATGGTTTGATGCTTGGATGAAATAAGAAGAAAACAAGCTATAGACTGACAATCTAAAGGATCATAGGCACAACTACTTAGCATACCTCTCCACAGACAAGCACAATAAGAATTTTTCAGTGCCACCCAGCATGTTGTCTTTGCACCATTTGGCTAGATTGGAAATCAGCAGAAGGCAAACCTCTTTCCTCTGGTTGATAAGATCTGATATGTTCAGGAAATCAAGCTCAACTCAAAAGAGCTTTCCCTTGCAAAGGAGAAACATCAGTCTTCTTTCTGTCTCTCTTTTCCTACTCACCCCCAGGCTCCTACACTTATAGTTGCAGCCACTGATGTTAAAATCACCTCCTGAGAATGTTAACAGCTGCTCTGGCCGATGTTGTGAGTGGACTCTATGGTCATAGAGCCCCTTTAGAATGCCCAACAACACTTGTTTGCCCAAAACAGCAATTTTAAGAGTTGATCAGAAGAACTCTATTACTTATTGCAAGAGAGGATGTAGATTTTCAAGACTGTCCCAAACTCAGTGCTTTGTGCATCCATGGGCTCTGCCATTTTAGAAAGAGACAGCCTGGCTCCCTCTTTTTGGATTTGTATACCTGTACATCACTTAAAACCAGTATTGTCCTGAAGTGCTTTCCAATAAGAGCTTCTTGGAAATGTTTTGTCATTGGTTTATTATCACAGTTCCTTTTTTGTTTACTGCTTTGATCGTGATGTTAGAATGATATGTAAGCATCTTGTGGTTTATGTATATGTAAAATATAAATATTTAATAAAGAATATTGTGACCCCTTAGGCCTGACCAGTATGAAGACTGAACCAATTACTTAGTGGACAACACAGAAAGAATCTTGTGAAGAAGACAGCTTGAAAATCAGTTCTATGGATATTCTTTATAGTATTTCTTGAAGTTCCATCAGATTCTTGGCACATCCTTAATAGACAGACCTTTTTATATATTTCCTGGGGGAAAATCTTACTTTCAATTTCCCCAAAGCACAGTCATTGGCAGAGAACATTTGCTAGAAAATATCAGATGAGTGCAACATATTGCCTAGACTTCTTTAATGAATTACAGCTTTCTATGGGGAGCTGTAATGTAGCCAAGATAACTAAATTACTCTGAAGTAGCAGGGGTGATGCCCCTAATGTGAGAAGGCAGGTGGACAGGAAGGGATTTAAAGAATCTGTGAGGTTCAATGGGCCAAGCTGTAAGTAAAACAATACAATAAAACCTCTAAAAGCAAATTTGGAAGAACCAGGAAGAAAAAAAAAAGAACTGCAAACGTGTATTATTCGTGTTGCACTCTGGCTCTAATATGGCAGGAGTCCTTGCTCAGCTCTGCAAAGTTACAGCAAGCCCAGATTTTCACCTGATTGAGACATGGCTCATGTTTTTAGGAGTATTTTTCTTAATTTAGGGCAGCAATGGCACATCTGCTGTTATCACATGTTTTAATTTGCTCAGCATTTCTTTTAGGCAAGCCATTCTCAACAGGCAGGTCCCTGACGGAAACACAAATACCAGGTACCCAAACATTTTAAATGAGGGAACTGCAGAGGTTGATTGGAAATAACTAGATCTCTCCAGATAAGCCATGGATAGATTTCTGACTACTCTGAACAATGCGAAGAGAAGCCCTGGTCTTGCTTTTCACATTATTTAGGCAGCTTATCTTACTCCACAGTGCATATAGTGTGTCTTGCTCTGGTTGGAGGAATTCTAATAAAAAGAGTAGAGCCCACAAGCCTGCCTACATTGCCACAGATTTTAGAGTGGAATAGTACATGTGTTGATGCTAAGCATTGTAAGTGAAGCACTACTTTGTACAGTTTTTATTATATTTATATCCTTACTTCTTTCAAGTAATTCAAATACATTTGTTCTTATTCCCACAAGCATCTAAGGGAGGCTTGCCTGAATGATAAGGACTTTTGATCATCTGATTTCAATAACCCATCTCCTAACCCATATTGATTGCTCTATGGATGTTGGCATGGTAGATTGTGCAATGTTTTCCTTGAAAAGAGATTGATAAACGTACAGGTGAGTGAAACCCCTGATTATGTCCCAATTTTTTTTTGGTGAAAATAAATTCATCCATTTTTAAGCAAGAAAATGAAATAGCACCTCTAATATACTGTAGGGTTACGATCTGGGCTGCAAAATCCCAACCATCATTAGAGATCAGCAAAGTCAGAGGTAGTGGTATTTCTTTGTTGCTACCCAGTGATCATTCAGATTTATTACAGTGGGTTTTGTTTGCAAGTAGGGCAAAAAACCTTGATTTGCAGGGATTTTAATGTAACCACAAAATTATCTTACAGTAAATCTACGGTTTGCATGTCTCCAATGATACCCCCTTTTTTCATCATGGGGCAGCTTTAATGTGATGAAGAAAACTCTGTAATGGGCAAAATGTTCTGAGATAAAATTACAAATGAATTCTGCCATGGTTGGGACAAATTTAGGCTTTTCATTCCAACCAATGATATGATTTTTGGTTTCTGTTTTTTTTTTTCTTTTTTAAATCCATGGAGAGGCTGGAGATGGTACTTTTTAAAACATGTAAGTGGGGCTTATTGACAGGAATGTGGGGCTCTTCACAGAGGCTTCTCCTTCCTGGAACATCCATGTAATCATGTGACACAGCAGGATCATATAGGCAGCTCAGGAAACATCAAAGAACACCCCAATGTTACCACACACACAGAATATATTTTAAAGATGAAGGGTGTTTAAAGAGATCCCATTCAGCCACTTTGTATATTTTAAAAAATAAGTACAAAAGGGAATTCTGTCCAAAGGTTTTTCTCCTATGGATTTCTTTCTTTCTTTTTTTTTTCCAGATAATTTTAATAAGGATTACAGATAAAATGAATCTGTAGTAAAAACTATACAATCTACACATACATACATACGAAAATAATGTGAAAAAGAAAAAAAGAAGAAAAAAAGAAAAGAGAACTTTCCCCTTCGTCCCAACAAGTACGCACAATTTAAGTAATTTATCACCATCTCTGAAGATACAGCATATAGACTCTTCACCCCATATTTCATCTCTTAACTAAAAACAAAATCCAAAAGTCTCATCATTTGGTTCTTATCAGCAAAAGTCCAGTAAGGGATATCAGATATAACTAATTATCTATCTTAACCTTGATCAAATAAGCCAACCTTGTATTCCTTTTCTATACTTTTAACAATCTTAATTCTTAACCCCTTCAATTAAGTCCCAAAGCTTGATTTCTTCTCATTATTTTTTTTTGTCCTTTCCCAAGAAATCTTTCAGAACTTTAACAGGTCTCTTTTGTACATCCAGTAAGGAAAATTCATCCTTTTTTTGTCACTTCTCAAAAAATCCTTCAAGCCTTTAACATATCTCTTTTGTACATCCAATAAGAAAAAATAATCCATATCTCTTTTCTGGTTTAGTAGTTGTGTATCTCCTTTAAGCAATAAAACATCGTCCTGTTTCATTTGTAAGTCGAATACATCCTTTTCTGTATCCTTCTCATTGCTTGCTTCATTTACTGTATATCTACATTCAGATTGATTTCATATGTATCCAGAGTGACTTGTTATTCTTTTATTACTTCCTTAACAGTCCATCTATCCATCATTTCTGAAAAGTTAAGAGACCATTTTTCATAAACTTCCATCTGTTAAAATCTTTGCTTCCATTCTTTTTATTATTCTCTAGCTCTCTCTAGTGTCCAACTTTCAAAGTCCCATTATCTTGTTTTGACTAAAGAAAGTCCAAACAATGACAATTTCCCACAGGAGAAATTCTTCTCATAGTTTAAAATGACAGTTCCAAGTCCATCTGAGCCCTTAATCCATTGTTAACTTTCTAAAATCCATATTCTAAACACGCTTTTGCTGTTTAATCCAAAAAGTAATATTTTTCAAAAACTTTTAAAATTGTGTTTAAAAATCCTTTCTCTGAGAAGAAGGCAACTCGCCTAGTGAATGCAGTAGACCTTGCCATTCTGAAGGGTCTTAATCCTTCTAAAGTAACAGGGGGAAAAAAAAAAAAAAGCAAATCCAAAGTGAGGCTCAGTTGAGCTTTATGTCCTTAAAAAAGGCTGTGTTCACAACTGTGAGCAAAGGTGATTCCTTCCACGACTCCCAGCCACTCAACTCACAAACTGACCACAAAAATTTCAATTCCTGCAGTCCACTTACAAGGAGTGGCTGTGCAGAGTACACAAGGGCAAACTCAAAGATCTCTCCTTAATCCCAAGAGAATTTTGGTGGCTCAGATCCTGCATCCAGCTGCCAACTCCATTGTAACGCTGTCCCACTGCAAAAAGGGATGCCTAGCTCGCCATGACTCTCAGCTGGAAGTCCCTCCTATGGATTTATTTTTTGAAAACAGCAAACCCATTGAACCAGAAAAATGTGTTGCCAGTGTGAAAGTAACCATAAAAACCTATTCTCAACACAGAACTTACTGTATGAGTAACATACCAATTCTAACTTATGGATTCTTTGTGCCTACTACAACTAGTTCTGTTTAGGGCTAAAGTACAGAGTATAAATTAGTATAAATTAGTCTGGGAAATAAGTCCTGCTGGGATTCTCAGATCAATGGGCAGCCTTCATCATATGAAAGCAGCCAGAACTGTAATCAAGAGCCTTAAGCGGCGTTCAGTTTAAATGTGCTGAACATCCACAGATAATTTCAGCTGATTCAATGGTAGCAAAGGCACAGGTAGTCATCACTTAACAACCCTAATTGGGACCAGAATTTCAGTTGTTAAGTGAAGTAGTTGTTAGGTGAAATATAATGAGATCACACCGCTTAGTGACAACAGTTCCGGTACTCCTGGTTGCGGTTGTTAGGCCAGGACTGCACTGTTGTTAGGCGAGGACCTCATGTTTCTCCTGCCCTGCCACACTCACCTCCACTTCAACTCCCCCCACTTGCCTCTCCTGCCATCTCTGCCCTTTTGGCTGCCCTGCACTCTGCCGCCTGCCCCTGCTGCCCCCTGCCGCCCCCAGCTGATCTTCACCATCTTTCTCTTGCTGCTGTCAAGGTGCGCACAGCCAAGGCAGCTGCTGGCCCTTTGTGAGGAGACCACGTGAGGCATCAGGGAGGCGGGGAGAGTTGAAACACATGCTGTAGTCGGCAGGCTGCCAAGCACCCAAATTTTGATCATGTGACTGGGAGCGCTGCAACAGCTGTAATTTTGAGGACTGGTTGTAACTACCATTCATTCAGCGCCATCGTAACTTTGAACAGTTGCTGAACAAATGGTTGTTAAACAAGAACTAGCTGAATATTCAGCACTTTAAAAAATTAAATCTTTTCATGCCAAGAAAGGCTCTAGTGACATAAGCTCAGGCAGTGGATAGTTATATATTTATCTACAATTAATGTAATCACTGTCAATCTACATTAGTCTTCTCCATCCTGTGACAAAGATGCTATGAGAACTGAAATCCAGGTCATCTTGAGTGCATCAAGTTGGACTAGGCTCATCTACATAATTACTAAGCGTGGTATCCACATGGGTATCAGGAAAATGTATATGGAAAAATTACCATTATGTATTTTGCTTTTTTATATATAGCTGAAGACAGAATATTTGCACAAATGTTAATCCACCCATCCAGAGATAAATTCCATTGTTTCCCATTTGTGGATTCTGGAGATGCAGGATGCTAAGAAATTGTCAGAATTAAATGTCTGCTTTTGTTTGGGATATTCAACATATTTAATGAATCAGTTGTTCTGTGATGTGTCAGCCAGATGTCTGGTCACCTGCAGATACTTCAGGAATCTAACATAGATTAAAATGTGTCTCTAGAGTCACACAAACAAAAAACTGGAAATGGCAGCTAATGCTATCCATTTTCCTCTTGCATTTGAAAGCATAAGAAAGAAGTGTGTTAAGAAACTCAAGAAGCTTACTCAGATTGAGAATTTACATTAGTCTTCTCTGGTGCTCTCCAGGTGTTCTGGATGATAACTTAATTTTCCCCAACTCTTGGTAATGTTGTTGGTTAGGGCTGAAAGCAATATAGCTGAACATATTTGGATGGCATCAGGTCCAAAGAGGTTGAGCTATAATTTTACTGTTGTATATAGACTAGAAATTAAAAGAGAAGAACAGCTGACAGAGTTGCCTTCCTGTAAATTTTGGACCTGTGACCTGGAGATAGTCTGGATATCATGAAGTACCTCTGTAGAGGTAGATTTAGTTTTTAAATGTACTATGGGTGTGCAATTTCCCCCCCCTAAAATACCTTCCATAATAATGTCCTGAAGACCAGTATGGTGTAGTAGTTAAAGTGTTGGATTAGGAACAGGGTGACCCGCCATACTTCTCCCATAGGCCCAGAAGGCAGCTGGATGATTTTAAGCCAGTCACTCCCTCTCAGTCCTGATCAGCATCAGGCTCTGCAACAACCCAGCTGGCAAATAAGCCTCCTTGTTGCATTGTGCTTTGAGAGCTTCATTTTGTGTACTGCAGAAGTGCACTGCTAAACAAGTGGACCCTACAACCAAGCAGGACAAACCCGAGGAACAGCAGTTTCCATAATAATGTCAGACTGGCACTGACCGAAGTCCCTGAAGTTATGGCCATTGCAGTGCCCCTAAAGTCACGTGATCAAAATTCAAGCGCTTGGCAGCTCACCTGCACTTACGACTTCAAGGGTGCTTCAACTCCCCCCACCGGCCTATCTCCCCCCCTTCTATGACCTTTTGGCCCCCTGCACGCTGTGGCCCCTGCTACCCTAGCTAACCTTCACCGTCTTCTTGCTCCTGCTGCTGACCAAGCATGCCCAGCCTGGCCCTTCACAAGGCAGCTGCTGGCTTTACAAGGCTTTCTTCCCAAGGTCATGCACGGTGGTTTCCTCACAAGACCTGGGGAAGATGGCTGCACATGGTCAGCAGCTACCTTATGAAGAACCAGGCTGGGCATCGTTAATTTGGTTAACGATGGCAATGAGGAGTGCCAGGATTGCTGTTGCTAAGTGATGCGGTTACGTGACATCACACTTTATGACTGCATCACTTAGTGACAAAAATTTCAGTCCCAATTACCATTGTAAATCGAGGACTACCTGTACAGAAAGCCATATACGTGGGAGAGAAATGAATTGCTAATGGACTCCATCATCCTATCTACAGTATGTAAAACTTTCTTTTCTTCTATGACCCAGTTAATCTTACTGCAGTAGTAATACCTCTTGTATACGAGTCTCATACTTCTCCTTAAAATGTTACAGTTCAAAAAGGCAAGCCTGTAGTTACCTAGAGGCCACAGAGCCATCATAAATCCATGGCTCAACCTTGTTTTTCCATTTCCTAAGCAAGTGCGGGGCCTTTTTCCTTAACACTTTACACATCAGGTGCTATGGGTAATCTCTTCTAACTTTCCTTTCATTATTTCATTTGGAACTGTGCCTACCTGCCCCCATAGAAAAGATGGACTCAGTGGTAGGGATTATTCTGGGAGGCCAGAGGGGATGTTAGCAGCTAATCTTCTGGTAAACATGTTTTGTAATTGAATATACCCAGCAGGAAAGCCACTTTATGTAAGTGCCCATAGCATGCTTTCAAAATTGCAAATGTGCCCACCTTTCCCCCAAAGGCTGGAACCTGTGTGTCTTGTCTTCCTCAGTCTCTCAGGACTGAAAAGTCCTCTGAAAGTAGGCAGTCTCAAAACTAATTTCTGGGGATGGATGTTGTGCTGTTACAGGCCAGTTAACAGAGGTTCCGCAAGTCCAGATTCATGCCCTTCAAGATACTATCTCATTGACAAAGATGCTGCATGCCATATAAATACTGGACTAAAAGGGCTTTTCTCTCTTGACGTTCAGTCAAATAGTACCTAAACATTTTTATCAATTTCTAAACATGAATTCACAGTACCTCGTGCCACATGCTGATATCGACAATTCCATCATCAGCTTCAATACAGAAAGAGGGCAGCCATTCAGTCCTCGGAAAATAATTGCTATTTGAAAAAGGTGACGTAGGAGGCGGAAATGGCATCAGGGAATTTTTTTTCCCCAAAAAAGAGAAAGAGGAAAACAAAGAAAATACTTTCCTTAGGGAACAATCTTGAAAAGAGCATTATGTTAAGTTGCTTCAGATAAAAAGAACACAGGGTAATACGTTTCATAATAATAACCAAAATCTATGTGTCTGTAATTTTGTGAAATAAATAACTGATCGAAAACCAGAGGGGAAGTCTGCATTGAAATGGATTATATTTCTTCAGTAATCTATTCCCTTCACAGGGAATCACAAGCTTTTTTCTTCTGTTCTCTTCCTTTATTGATAGGTGGTTTTCAGAAAAGACTGTAGTTAATACGAATAGTATTTCTTTTCTCAAAAACGTAATACTTTTGGTGCGTAAGAAAGAGTACATGTAAGTATATTACTAATACTAATTTATCTGAGCTTGGAGAATTTAAAGCTCAGGTTTAACATTTTACAGACCACCATAAATCTGCTTCTCATTACTTTTTCAGGGTCCCAATGGGATATGTACTGTTGCTTCTGATCCAGTTTCGTGCTTTGCAGCAGTGGCAAAAAAAAAAAAAAAAAGGATTACAGCTTAAAGTAAGATTTATCAATAAATAATATCCACTCTTTGAAAAAAATCTCATTTTGCATTCTTACTTCCACTTTCCCCAACAAAATGGGAACTTGTATCCAGCAGATATACATCTTAGGTGGGTTATGTGGCTATACAGACCATACATCAAGAATTTACCACAACTTTCTCCTGACTATGAAGATTGGTGGGTTGATATCTAATACCTTTAGAGTACAGTATGCTATAGGGGTTAAATAGTTGGCTTTGGTATCAAGGAGACCTAGGCTTAAGTCTACCCTTACGTGGGTCAGCTGGGTGACTTGGACCCAGTCACCATTTTGCCCAACTGCAGGACTTTTGCTGGGGAAAGAGTGGAGAGAGGAATGGCAATGTATGTTACCTTGAGCTTCCAAAGAAAAGGTGAGATATAAATCTAATGAATGAGTGGCAGTTGCAGGAAATATGATACCAAAAAAAAAAAAAGGGGGTTTCTTGAGGACAGAAAGTTTTAAAAACAATTCTCCTTTACACTATGAAACTGATGTCATAGGGTTGGTAGATAAGTTTGATAACTGCTGCGGCATTTATTTTTCCACTCCCCAGGGTGGTCATTAGATCAATAGCATCCAACCACCTAACTTTTATTGTGTTTATGCTGATATCATTTCTAAATGTCAGAGTAGTATCATCTAGAAATTAATTGAGAAATTAAACAACATGCCAAAAGGTCCATGGAAGTGTGTACTGGAGCATAAAAGCAAATCCAAGTCTTCCAAGCTATTCTTCTCACCCACAAGGAGCTTCTCTATTAACAACCTTGAGGAGTCCTTCCTTTTCGCTATTATTAGATATTCATCTCCACGATTTAAAAGAATACATGAAACAGTGGCCACATTGTATATTGAATACTAGCAACCTGCCAGTTGAGACAAGTTGAGGAACATCAAAATAATCCTATTAGTGACACATACATATAAAATTAAATTTTAAAAATCAGTAACCTAACAATAGAGGATCAACAAAGAAATAAATAGTTCCCTTCAGCCAACTTAAAAGTCCATTCAAGTGGTGAATTCTTTTTATTAAAATGGTGCATCTGTAATTAATCACAGTATTTGAAATGCCATTTTCCATACATCAGCATGGAATACATTCGGCACATTTCTGTTTATCCCTAAAAAGAAGGCTGAATGCTTCAGAAGTATCTCCAACCTGCCAAAGCCTATGGATGACAGGGCAGAATCTATGACTGAGGAGGAGAAGGAGAAGGAGAAGGAGAAGGAGAAGGAGAAGGAGAAGGAGAAGGAGAAGGAGAAGGAGAAGGAGAAGGAGAAGGAGAAGGAGAAGGAGAAGATGACGCAAAGTGGAGAAGAGAATCAAGGAAGATACAGTATCTCTGTTGTAAAAAATAATATGTTATTCAGCTTCTTCTATTAGCAAATTCCTCTGCACCTGTCATTTTATTAATTACAGCTTAATTTATAATTTTTTTAGAGTAATAGCCTAATGATGAGCAAAGCAAGGGACTGAGAAAATATGTACAGCTGAAAATCAGTGCCTAAAAACACAGATGTGGTGATTTGGAAAAGTTTATTTCTGTGCTTAGCACTCCCATTACTCTTTGTTTGTATTTGAACTTACAATGTAATGTTCTGAGCATGACCCATATAATTTTCTCTCCACTGCTACACACTTGAAAGAAGATACCATGTATAAAGCAGACTTACAAAACAACAGCATTGAACTGAACCAAAACCTGAATTTAATATGCTCAGCAAACAAGAATCTTTACACTCTGTGGTAAATTACAGAGTGGTTTGTTTGATTCCAGCCTAGGATATTGTATGATCCCAAGCAATTAGAGCTTATTTAGTAAACCTTTGTGAAACACATCACGGCTTAGTACAGGATGAATCAGGTTAGAAAAGCAGTCTAACCATGGCTGTCACTATTTCAACCACTCCTTTATTTTTTTTTAAAAAAAGAACAAAACATTCAGAATGTATTTAGACTAGTATCTATAGCTCTATTTAAATAACCATTGAGGACTTACTTAGAGTACTTTGTTCCATCAGCAAGTATTTCAATATTGTAATGCTCCAAGGAAATTATGAAAGCGGCTAATACCTAGTAAGCAAAAAGAGTATTTTCTTTGGGATCAGGTTACCTCCTAAGTTAGCTGTGATTAGACATTCCAAAATGTATCATATGAACCTTGACGTGTCCATATGTATTCATCCCACAGTAGTTGCAATGATCATGCCTTGTGCCCTCCAAATGTGTAGAAGTTCAATTTCTAGAATACCAATACATGTGGAGGACACCAGAATGGAGATCTACAGAATAATCTCCAAGAAATATAAACCACTCAATTTATTGAAGTATCTGTTTAGATAAATAGATACATTCTGAGATAGATTTTATAAATACAATGCAATATAAACGATAAACATTTTCCACATGTTATTTTAATATAGAACTTTATGCTATTTTGTAAACAAAACCAATTATTAACAACTTGACTAATAATACAAAAAAGAAAAAGCTTGGTGACTCAAAGGCACAAACTGATTACTTGAATGCAAATGGACTGTATATTATTTTCATCTGTTACTGAAGTATCTTTTAATGGCAACATAACATTAATAATAGAAGAGCAATATGTTTTTGGACAAACAGCGAACCATTGAGAATGGGTTCATTTTTACTTAAAACAACTGTAAGATGCAATAAGTTATGTCTACCCTGATTGAAAACCTATTAACTCTATGAACTTAAGCATGTTCTATAGGTTTCAGTGGCTTTCTCCCCTTTTCTTCCTTTGTATGTGCACAGAACTGAAGACCAGATCAGCCTATTTTTGCAAACACTGCCTTGTAACTAAAAATGGTTAGTAGAAAAAGGGAGCACCACTTTTGTTTAAATAATAAAACATAAATAGAAAAAAAAATCCAAAAAATAGTTCTGCCAATAGTTATTCTTAAACAGAAGTATTTGCATAAACGTGCCATTTTAAGAATTAGCATTCTAACTCCCTGTATATCTTTTTCACGGTTACTGCTCTCATATCGGCAAAATAACATGTTCTCCAAAGCTGATTCAAATGGCTACAAAGGGATCCATCTCATTGGTTTCATATACTCCTGGATTCTGTGAAATACTAGTTTGTGGAATAGTTTGTTTCTATTATTACGAGAGAAATGAAAGAAGCAATGCAAACCTAGCTGTGTGGCATAACACAAATGTTTATGACTGAATATTCTGTCCTTAACTTCTCCTCAAATTGAGGAGGTCTCAACTGGAGATAGAGGTCTTTCAGTCGAAGATCCAGTTGCAGGTTTCTTAATTTCCTATTTAGTTTATAAGTGGAACCGTTTCTCTGTTATTGAAATAGACTTTATGGACACTGTTCACAATAGGTGGCAGCATTTAGCCAAAAAAGCTAATAAACAATGCACCTAATTAGAACGTAGATGGGGCACCACCAGGGAGTTTCAGGAGGGTAGGCTAGATGGAAAGACAAAACCACACCCACCTCAGAAGAAGGCAAAACCAAATCCTTTTTATACTGTTGCCAAGAAAACTATGTGGATATCAAGCTTGGCTTGTGAGAAGCTACATCTTTTCCTATGGAAACAAAACAAGCCCCCAATGAACTTACAGTGCTACCATTGTTTAAATTTCCAAAATGTCTTCAGATGGGAAATTAAAACCCCACCTCACCAGGTGTGTGACATGACCACAAAACCTTTTTTTATTACAGTCCTTGTTTCCCACAAAAACATTTACTATGGCCTGCAGCCCCCCAAAAGTTACCCATACCTGATCTGAAGACGTCTACTATTTTTTTTATTAAATTGATACCATATGTTTACATCACTTTGTACAATATCTATGTTTGTACAATGACATTATTTTTTTTAAGTGAGACAAAGCAGTATATATCAATTACTGGAATTCAGATTTGGTCGCTTTTATTGTCCTAGCAGTGAAAAAAATCATCCCTTTTTTAATAACCTGCATGCATAAAGGATGAGGAAGGTGAGCTGCAGTTTACAACATAGCCAATTGAAAAAAAAGTGTAATGTCTTGGAAATCTTAAACTTTGCCATTGCGAGCTTTCGTAAAATGATATGTGCTTCCCCAAAGTATCTAAAACCAAGTCATGGACAAGCAATCTACTTTACAGCCTTCTAATAGAAGCGAATATCTGTAGCTCAGGGTTGAACTGTGGAGTCCTTGGTGCTCTCTGAGCTGGGTTGTTTGCTTGCAGACGTTTCATTAGCCAAATAGGTAACATGATGTGACTCATACTGATGATGTTACCTAGTTGGGTAATGAAACATCTGCAAGTAACCAACCAAGCTCAGAGAGCACCAAGGACTTTACAGCCTTCTCTTTCTTGTCCCCAGCTCAAGGGCAAAGGGGGTTGCATGGACCTAGAAGGTGTCAGGATACCTTGAATATGGCTCTAAGGGACATAATACTTAGGATGTCAGTGCCCTTGCACCTTCACTTGTAGGCTCCTTTCTCTTCCCCTTTCTGCAAAGTCTACCATGCCTTCAGCCTACACATGGGGAAAACCTTGGGCTGCACTGATCAGCACTGCCTGAGCCACATGTCACTTCCCAAGCCTGGATGAATGTCTAGAACAGGGGTTCGCAACCTGGGGTGCTGAGATGGAATTTCAAGGGGTGTGACAGACAGTGGCTTGTGTCCCTTAGTGATGAATCACAAGTCATCATTCAGCCAGCTGCCAGTAATATGTGATGTTACTTTTGTAGGGGATGCAAACATTAATCAAATATTCCTAGGGGCATGGGGCATAGAAAAGGTTGGGAACCACTGGTCTAGAACATGCCTAGTGTCCCTCCTCAAGTGAAGTGGCTTTTCTGCACATATACCTTCAGGCAGGGAAAACTCTTTTCATGTGGGGAATCAGCTCATTCTTTCATAAAGTAAATAGAGTCACTTGTTGCCTATCAACATTTAAAAACAACAAAAGTCATAAGACAAAATTTTCTAGAGACCCAATAAGACCCCAGTTAAGATGCATACTAAAATACCTTTAATTTTATCCCCCGCTATCTTCTCTTTTCAACACAAAGCTTGGGGGGATTAAAACCCCACTACCCACTGGTCCATAAGATGTTACATTTGTGATATGTAATTTTGCCCATTCTCCCGTGGACATCCTTGGAAAGTGATATCATGCCTATCATGACATCATCTCACAATTGATGTAAATTATGTAATTTATTTGCATGACGATGACATGAGGCACATGATACCTTTGGATTTATATGTGGCTCCTATGTACTCTACTTATTTCAATGGGTTTTGAAGTCAAAATCAAAATTTCCTATTTAAATTTTCACTTGACTTTTGCATTCATTAGGGTTACTCAACACTACACATCAAATAAACTATGTTATTCCTAGTAACCATGGTAGTTTGCAATATGATTCCTGGGGCTATCAGAAAACCCCAGTTTCTGCAAAACTGTTAGGCAGAGTGGCCACACTTCTTAGTTGCAGTATCAATCATGTGTCCTTCAAGCAAGAGTGATAGTGACATCTAGTGTTTTAAGATTAAATTGTCAGTCCAGACCTCCATTTTCAGAATTGTTTGCATGCAAGCATGTGAATGCTTAAAATAATGCCAACAGGCAGACTTCTAATAATAATTAAAACCTCTAAGAAAATTATTTCATGAAAATGGGACAAGATTACATACACTTCAGCCTGTTGTGAATGGGTGATTTGTCTACCATCTTCAGGAAGCAAAGCATAGTGAGAAAGACTGTCTTCATAATTTCTTTCTTGGAGGATGTTACTTTTCTTCAATACAAAGCAAAATAATAAAAAGTGCTAAATATAAAATTAAAACTGCATGCTGTAGCCAGGCTGTTCTACTTCTAAAAACATTATTAATGAACTATGTTCATTCCCTTCAGTATTACCCATTCCAGACTGCCCATTAGCCAATGATAGAATAAGCAAAGATTTATCACATAGAACTGGGATGGACAACAGTGACACCTCTTAAGCAACAGAAGTAAAACATAGCTAGCACTACCACTGAGCTACAACCCAACTTTTAAACCTCAAACACATCTAGACAAAACTTTAAATTGATTCAGACAATATTTTAAAAGGCCTAGCTAAATAAAAAAGAAGAGGCCTTCTTAGAAAAAGCATTCCTCAGTCCAATGTCATCACTTAAAAGTACTTCTTTCTGGCCATCATCTCCCCAACCTCAGGAGAAAAGATGCTCATACAACAGTCTCAGAAGAAGAGTTCAATAACCAGATAAACCTATATAGTAAAAGGTGGTCCTTTCAGATAGCTGGTGTTTACAATACTTTCAGGAATGAGCACTGTGATGTTATGTACTGGATATCTACTGGCTGGCAAAAAGAAAAGAAGTCTGTTCTTTCCTGCAACTCAAGAGCTGTTAGCCTTTTGCAAGGCATTGAAGACCTGGCTGTTCCCCTAGGCCAGTGTTGCCCAAACTTGGCCACTTTAAGATGAGTGGACTTCAACTCCCAGCATGGCTGGCTGGGGAATTCTAGGAGTTGAAGTCCACTCATCTTAAAGTCGCCACGTTTGGACAACACTGCCCTAGGCATTTGGTTCAGAGGTCAGATGTGCTCTGCTGTGGTTGGTGGTGAGGAGGGTCAATGGTTTTCTTGGGCACTGGGGATTATTTGCTGGGGTTGTTGGCTTAAATCTCTTTTTTAAATATTTTATTGTATTATTATAAAACACAAGTAGTATTATTTTAAAAAACAAATAATACATTGAATTATTTGGGTACAGTGGAATTTATACAACGTTGACTGGAGATTATTAGCACTCCAATGATTTAAATAGCTTACACCTTTAAAAAATAAAGAAAAAAAAGGTTGATATCAATATTAATTATGATTTTTAAAATATTAATGTTGATAAGCATAAGGTTGCTCAGATTTTACATCTAAAGCTGAATGTGGTTTCAGTAAACTACTGCATAATACATTATTTATTATATGCTAAAGGATTCTATCTCAAGCTTAATATTAAAGTCTCCGCTGTATTGTTACTTACAGTTGCTTTTGCATATTAAAAAAAGAAAAAAAATGGAAACAAGAAATTTTTTTAAAAAACTTCTTGGTTTCTAACTTCCCCCTTCTTGTACCATTATCAATAAGCATTTAGGCCTCCTTAGAACCATGCTGTAGGTGTTTACATTTGCCATACTGTGTTATATCTTATACATATGGGAACTATTCTTGCTTGAATTTGGTTAAACTTCTGTTTTGAATATATGTCACTTTGATTTTGTAAGCCACCCAGAGTCACTTGTGTGAGATGGACAACTATAAAATCTATATAGTCTTGGTAGTGAAGTTGCATGTCACCGCCTACCCCACTCCACCCGTCTCTCACACACATATATAAATATTAGATCTAGCCTTACTTTGAAGGCAGGATTGTCTTGCCTACATAGAGTGGAATATTTTCAAAAAGAGGGTTGGAGGCAAAAGATGGAAAACCCTGTCCACCCCTGTTGTTCCATGACCACAAAGGAGTTGCAGGAGCAGCCATAAAGGAATTCTATTTGGGTCCTCAAGAGACAGATGCCCCCATCTTTCCCGCAGATTCTGACAGAATCAAGGAGAAAGAATGATGCACAAAATAAGGGTTGAGCAGTCACCTGTGCTTCAACAGCACTTCAGGAGCTCCTGAAGGAGAAGCAGAATATAAATCTAACAAATCTGTCAGTCCATAAACTGGATACCAGGCAGATCTATTTATTTACATTAAGCAGTTTGGACATCTCAGGAAGGCCTACTATGAGGTTGCTTCTCTGTCTGAGTTGGAGGAGGTGACAGGCTATCTGTGTGGTGGCCCATATTATGCCACATGTTGCCTTTGGGGCTTCCGATGATGCTCTTCCTTCTTGTATTCAAAAAGATTGTCAAAACCTTCCTTCAGCTGATTAGCACACAGGCCTTCTTCTGTACATGTGCACTTATGTTGTATTTTTAATTGGTTATTATTTTATTGTTGTATTATTTCTGGATTGCTTCACTATGTTCTACACCTCTCATAAGATTGGGTGGTTAACAAGCAAACACGCAAATATACTGCTTCTCACAAAATAGCTTGAAGCTGTTTACAATACAATTTCAGAACCACAATAAAAAACAATAAATTAAAGCAATTAATATAAGACACCTATATTAAAACTAGATAGGAGGGGAGAGAGATTCTGTCCCTGCCATTCACCTAGAGAATGTCTGCAAAAGAAGATGGGTCTTTGTAGTAGCAGAGGTACCATGGAGACCCAGTTCAGACATCTTCAGGAAGTTCTCTTGCTCTCAGCTCTGCCAGGAAGGCAGAGGAATATATTTACTCACAACATTTTTTTTTTTTTTTGCCTTCTTTTCTCTAAAGAATTATGACCCAGGAAATCTGTACAAAGAGTCCCTGCAGAAAAATCCAATAATTAATTTCCTGACTACTGAATCATCGTTTCATGAACTTCAGCCAGTGTATTACTCAGTATTACTTTCCATTGAATTTCCTTCTTGGGTAGGGAGTCCTTCACAATCCCCAGCCTTCTGTTAATTATTCCTCTTCTGCTAGTTCAATATCTTTCCAGTCAATAAGGTTTATGAGGGGGAAAATCAAGTCTAGAAGTGGAAACCTATGGTTATGAACTACAACTCCCAAAAGCCCTAGCCAACCCAGCCAATGGCTAGTACTGTTGGGAGTTGCATCTCAACAAAATCTGGAAGGCAGTAGCTATCCCACCCCTGCTGTGCGCTAAGTGGACTTCTTATTGCTTCCTCCACCTAGAAGCACAACTGTGCTTGATTAGCATTTTTGTAAGAGCCTTGATATGCACGAGTTCATCTGAGCTCTTCCACACAACTGAAGCCTAGTGTAAGCTGGCCTGGGAATAGCAGGGATTATGACGGGATGAGTAAGAAATGTTAGCTGCTCACTTGGAAACACTGAATGCAATCAAAATGCCATTAAAAACCAATCCTTTATTTCAACAGGATTCTGGATTTTCGTCTCCTTGTCTAGAGAGGCTTCTTTTCCCATTGGTCCTTACCCTCCACTAGATTGCACTAGGGAAAAAGGTGGCCCTGCTATTGTTTGTGAAGTTCTACTGACACTCCTTGTTAAAATAAAGTCAGTGGGAACTTCTGTCATCTTCTCTCATAATGGTAACCCCTCTACAAATACAGAGAGAAATAATTTAATAGATGGAAATAAATGGTGGGGGATTGGAAGGTTGCAGTTTCAGCCCTGACATTCCCAGAAAGGTCTGGGAAAGGAAATGCCACTGCCGGTCAGCACAGACAAAGTTGCACTAAACAGACAAGTGGTTTGACTTCCTGTAAGAAAGTTTCCCATGGTCCCAACTCCAACACTTATTTTTTCCGAAATAGCTAATCAAGTTCATCATTTTTTTCTCTTTGAATAAGCACTTTTAAACCCTGTTGGTACTTCTGTCTTTGAAACTGAAAGCTGATCTGCATTTTCAGGGAACTTCCAAGCAGTCATTGTCACCAACTCCTCATGAGCCAATGTAATAACAACTCAGATTTGTCCTCCCTGCATCAGCTGGGACTCTGGATGAGCCAACCAACTCCCTGGAGGTAAGCAATCGATGAGCAATAAAACAGGATCCAGCCCTGCCCTGCTCTGCCTTCATCCCCATCTCTATCCTTGCCTTGCTGCATTTGTTTGCCCCCTCCAACGAAAGCCTGTCACTGTGAAACACAGTTGCAAAAACTCTGTTTCGAAGTCTCCATGTATGAACACTATGGCACCATAAAGGCTTAGCAGGTATGGGGAAGGGAGGGTCCTCCAGTGAAGAAATGATCCCAACCTGGGCTTCTCAGAGTTTTCAGGTTCAAGATATGGTTCTACAATTCCATCCGGCAGCAGCGGAGCTGAAAGTAAACCACTCAGCTTAACTGCTCAGAGGTCAGGTCAGTGAAGGACCATAAGGGTGCCACACCTATCTAGGACTGGAATCAAAGCCTGTATGAAGTACCATCAGAAAGCCCATACATCTTCTATATGGCCCTCTGCTAATTCAACATACACTTTAAAGTCTGCTGTCAGATAAAGGCTAAATCTTGACTTTTTTTAAAGAAATATTTCCTGCATATATAAAATTAGTATGTTGTAAAAAGGATATTATAAAATATAAAACCTGTTTGCTTGGCATATCATTTTTCTATAACAAGGCATTTTTGACATGGGGAAAAGTTACTGCATTTTTCTGCCATTTTGAACAGTCCCAGGAACACATCTTCAGTCAGGTGCTGTTCAACTGAGTTCAGCTTCTGATGACTATTGATAAACACTTGCCATCTCCACCTCACCTATCATCTGCCTTTTCTGAGTTTTGAGGAGCTTTTACTATATCCTTAGCACTAACACTGGTAGTACCCACCACAGTAGTAAGTGCTGGGAGACTTTTGCTGAGTCCTGTTCAAGGCAGGGTTTTTGTTTTTTTTTAAGTGAATTTATGGGGAGGATTAAGCTAGGCTGTTCTTCTGTGAATTTATTTTTATAAAATATCACCATCTTCAGAAATGCTAATATTTGTCACTTCCAGCACTCACCCTTAATAAAGGTCTCGATGAAGCTGTTGATAGAAACTCTTGCAGAAGATCACTATAAACCTAGTTTAGATCTTTCACCATTGCTTACCGAGCAGTAGGTATATTTTACCTGTTGAATTTCGAGAAAATGTAGACCCTCAATTCATTGCCAGCCTGCTGTTTCAATTTTCACTGGGGCTAAACAAGAGTCTTGATGCTAAATTTTATAGGACAACTTTGCTTCCAAGAATGCATAATGTAATCCTTTGGCTCATTACAGTACAAGGCCACAGGTCTTATTACTTTAGATCCATCTGGATTTTGACAAGGGCAGGACCAATTTTCCAAGGTTCCTTATGTTGTACTATTTTTACTCTTTTTTTAACTTTTCTCTCTGCTTCCCATAGATTCCCATCAAAGCACTGTTGTTTGGGGAGGGGGTATTCATTTTTAGCCCACAAAAAGAGATTATGCTTGAAGTCTTTTTCAGGCTTGTTTCTGCAGGCTGGGATGAAAAATGTGTATTCACAATATTGGAATAGTCCCCTGAACAAGTGGCTTTTATTAATGCAATCTATCATGATGCATATACCTTTCCAACAGGGCTCATAAACTATTTTTGGCAAAGGTATGATGACATGTCTAGCTACATTCAGATTTTAAAAATCATAAGATAAGGACCAAATGGCACAAGCCCTACTCAGACATTAATTCAAGTGCTCATTTGCATAAACAAATAAAGAGAATGGGTTATGTAGCTCCTTCCTGGGTGGGAGGGATTGGACCTCCAGAACTTCTGCTGTGGGCTGCATGGAAGGCTTGCACAGATGTCTGTCTGTGTGCAAAAATACATAGCCTATACCTTTATGGGGACCACAGGTGGGCAAAGCAGCTGGAAATCCTCATGTGCTGTATGTGCAGACAGCCAGGGCAGCCTTCAGAGCAGCCGTATGAATTTCCCAAAGGACATGTGTTGGCTTTGCAAGGGTGCTTTAAGATTTAATTGTATTGACATACTCTTTCAAGTGCTCCTTTCATGTGATTGGCACAACCCTAATAGGGAGGATAAATGTAATAACATCCAAGTATCCAGAACTCTTTGGAAGAATGGTGAAATGCAATGTGTCAGGAAAAGAAGAAAGCAGCCAGTGCTCTGTCCAGGACTGGACATCACTGTAAAGGCCACCAACCCGATGAACAAAAGATGATGAAACAGAACAAGTCAGCTCAGCATCACTATGTGAGATTACATTAGTCACCGGAGTACTAGTCTTTCCCTTTTTAAAAACATTTAATAGTCAAGAGGCAATGGACCCGGCATGCACAGGGTTTCTGATGTTCATGTTATTCCTTTTAAAAATATAAGATCCTTTTCTACTATAAGAAGCTGGTTACTCCCAAGCAATGGTCTTGAGCAGCAAAACCCCAATTTATTCTTGTACTTATAATAATGCCATAGCTTAAGTGAGTTTGGGCAACTGTATGTGCTCAGAGTATTCCCTTTTCAATTAGGATTGGCAAATAGTTTTTACCTTGCTTGTTTATTTCCTTCAGCCATAATCAGCAACGTAGAAGCAACTGTAAAGTATGGAATGAGAATCTGGGAAAAAGGGAAATACGATTGTGCATTCTATGCTGTAAAAGTACTTCACAGCCCCCATCCATAGGCCCATAAGACCAATAAATCTGGGTCTAAAGCACCTCCTTATATGCTGTGACTGCAACTCCCATAATCCCCAGGCAGCATGCTTGGTTGGCAATTTTGGGAGCTGAAGAGAGCACCAGATTGGGGAAGTCTCGTATAAAATCCCTTGCAGTTTGGCAGCCACAATGGAGGTTGCTTCATGGAGGATGACAAAAGCGAGGATGGAAAAAACCCGCTTTCTACCTGTTCCCATTCCCTTTGTTCTGTGACTTCAGTGGTTCTATCTGGCAGCATTCTAGTTCTTTCTAGCAATATTCTTGGCAAACATCCTTTTCAACTAATCATTACCCTTGAAATGCTCCCTGGGAGGATCAGCGTGAAGAACCTTCTGGTCTACAAAAACCTTCTAATGCCAGATTATTTGCCTCTTTACATTAATTTTGCTTGGCCAAGAATAAAGGGGTGGGGTAAAAAGGGGTGGATGATATTTACAGAGGGATTCAACCAAATCTCTGTCCCCTGAAGAGATATTTCATGATTGCTTACTGTAGCAAGTCTAAATGCATGGCAGTACAGCCTTTGGCAAACATCAAGACAGACTTGTCCTGGTTTCAAATTTCATCAATAGGAAGTAGGTTTGTGCTTATATGTTGAAATGTATCTAAAACACAATGAATTTAAACAACATCAAAATTAGAATACTTCCAACTATAGGTAGTCCTTGCTTAACGACCACAATTGGGAGCAGAATTTAGATTGCTAAGTAATACAGTTGTTAAGTGAATCATTATGTGACTGCACCCAATTTTACAACCTTTTTTGCGGCAGTCATTAAATCAATCACTGCAGTTATTAAGTAAATCACATTGTTGTTAAGTGAATCATGTGATCATTAAGTGAATCACACGGTTCCCCATTGATTTTGCTTGCCAGAAGCTGGCTGGGAAGGTCACAAATGGTGATCAAGTGATCCCAGGATGCTGCAACTGTCGTAAGTGCAAGCTGGTTGCCAAGTGTCCGGATCACAATCATGTGACCGCAGGGGCACTGTGACGGACGTAACTTCAGGCACCAGTCATAAGTCACTTTTTTCAGTGCCATCGTAACTTTGAACAGTCACTAAACAAACGGTCATTAAGCAAGGACTACGTGTAATTCACAATTTACAAACTGACAAGAAGTGGACACACTTGCAGCCCAATATTTGCATCTATATGTTCTTTCTAGAGGAAACTGACACATTTCAAATACTAACCTGCCTGTTTGGGCTGTGAGGAATCCAAACAGATGTACAAGAGTGTCAATGCAGCTAAATACATTACAGAAATAATTCTGAACTCTAACTGGCTTTATAGCAGATTCAGCCTTTAGGCCTATAGGAAATTGTAGAATCAATTCCAAGGATGCTACAAAGTATCAAGAATATAATTCTGGAGCTGAAGTCCATCTACAGAACATTGTCCTCGCTGTCTCAGCCTGTGTCAGTATGGGGAAATAGGAAGGAATGAGGAAAGGCACCTGGAAACTGCATGCAATGGTAGCTGGTCCATAAAATTGTCAGATCTTAAGTGGGTAGTGACTGACCACCCCTATAGAATTAAAATTTGTTCCCCTTACTAGGAAACAGAAAAGAAAGATTGTGAAAAAGATCATAGATATTGGCACACTTAGAGAATTAGGATGGAAGAAGCATTAGGGTACATTTTTCTATCTGTTCGATTGTTCATGTATAATGATTTCCCTAAGTGTTACCCTTGGGTGAAAACCTTTATCCTTTGCAAATAAAAATAATTTTTATGAATCTGGACTGAACTGTTCATTGAGATCTAGAGCTTTAAGTATCGCACACTGGGAATTCCATCATAGTTCCAAACCAGAGAAAAAATGGAAATGGATTTTTCCACATCAAGCAACCTTATCTATGAAACTACTGCACCAGGAGGACTTCCTGGATATTCTTGGTTGGCACCTGGCTAGAAGAGAAGCTAAAAATCAAGATAAAAGGTGGAAAAGCACAAATTCATTTTTTATTATCAATCAATTTATTATTTTGATCTCCAGTTGTAACAAGTAAGATAAAACCTGCACAAAAGTGGCCAAACATTGATTAAATACATTAAAATGTACAAAAATCAGTAAGAACATTAAAACAGTATTATTACAGCAAATAATATAATACAAGACATTAGGAACTTTTGCTAAAATATTTTCTCAGTTTAGCAGCAGCCTGTGCAAAGCTTGCTAATTTCCATAGTGGTGTCTCCTTGTCTAAATTCATAAGATATTCAATTTTATGTGAATGAGGCCTAAATAATTTTCTTATCAAGAGGGCTCCAAAAGTTTTCCACATGCTGAAGTGGAAATAGGGCAGTACAATATCATTTTTCATTAAAGTCTGCCCAAAATGTAAGAAATATTTTTGTATGCAATTTTTGAAGAGGTATCCTTTTTATTCAGGGAACTGTGTTGAAAAAAGCAAAAGAGAATGGCTTTTTGGTTTGTGTATATGTTCAGGAGTTGTTAAGTAGCTTGGTTTGTATTAAAATACAAAGGATATAAATTTCTTTCCCTCCCCGATTGGACAGAAATGTCCAGGACGTTTGCTTCCATTTCCATCCGAAAAAGATCTTCACATGAGGACATGGGCATTACTTATTTCAATGTCTCTTTCTCTACCACAGTATCTTTTCTCTATTCTCCTGTCTGTTCCTCTGTTTCTTTATGCATGACTATTCATGATGGTTTGACTCAGCACTAACTTGATCACGTACAAAGCCGTGTTTCCTTATATTTTCTTTATGCCTAGGCAGTTGTGTGTAATAATGCTGATGGATAGCCTTGCTAACCTAGGGACACTATAGCTCAACTGGACTTCTTGGTGCATCCCACATGACAATGAAGTGGTTACTTTTATATCAAAAAGAGCATCCTCTAGATGGAAAACTCTACATGAAAAATAGGACTAAGGCTAAGGACAATTATGCCCCTTGTGTTTTGCAGTTGATATTGATTTTGGATATGTATTTATTTATCTTTCTAAAAGTTATAAGGAAAAATCTGTGTCTTGATCTCTATGGAAACCCAGAAACCAAGCCCAATTGTCAAGTCACCCGTGGCTAAGGAGCACTGAAGTTTTGCACTCTCTGTATTGTTGGGTTATTCCAAAACATAATTTTAATTTTACTGAAAAGATTTATTCCACTTCATTTTTATTGCTGAACATCAATGTTTACAGAGGTTATTCTAGACAACTGTATCACAATAAATCATAACAGTAGGTTATTTAATACAGTCTAGAACACCACATTGCCTCCTTCATAAATGGCACAGTTTCTCTTATTTTGTTACACTTGGAGAAGAAAGTCACTGGACCTGAAGAAACATTGTGCAAAGAAGGAAAGCAATGAATTAAACTATAAACAGAAAAGCCGCTGCTGACTTATCAAATCAAATCATGTATTTTGTGTGGGTTTTTTTCTTTTTCTTTTGAAGGGGGCCTGCTGCCTTTGCTTTTGCTGTCATTCATTTATCAACCCAACAGAGCTGGAATACAAGTTTACTTGAGGGCTCCAGTGAAAAGACTTCCATACTTCTGTAAACTATGCTGAAGTTTGGCAGATGAGGTACCCATAATTTCTGAGAGAGGAAATATTAGTAGGAGAAACTAGTTATGCCCATCATAAAAGTAAAACCTCTGATCATAGATTCATTTCCCCATCTAAGCCCTTTTGTTATCCAGGGATTCCCCTATAAGAGATGCTACAAAATACTAACAGAAAAGGTGGTTCTGTGCCTTTGGATCAATGTCCATAGAGACTACAGTATTTTTCCTCCTGCAGAAGTCCAGCACAGCTTCAGACCTGCCATGAGTGAAAGAAATCTTGGCTGACTCCCAAAACGTTACTGAATGAAATGAAAGGATCTACTAGTTTCTTAGATTCTGGAAAAACCCACAGAGAATCCTTCAGTTCTGAACCAAAGAAGAGTTATTATCTCCTATGCCTTTCAGCACTGTTGACTTCACTCTAATTACTATGTAAAACTAAGGAAATAATAGTTTGGCATTTAATGAACCAAAGTAGATAGCCATGGCCACTTTGTAGGAAAATGGCAAGATGAAGTGAGGGGAAGCCTTCAGTGTGTGTGTGTACACAAACACACACACACGCTACAAAGAAATAAAGATAGGGACAGCCTGAATTCTATCTGATTGAGTCAATCCTCCATTTGAAAGGATCCTTTCTTTGACAAACTTTAAATAAGTTTAAGTCTGGCTTAAAGATAAAAAAGTTTGAAAAGGGGGAAGTTTTCTTCAAGGAAGAAGGGAGATAAGTCTCCCTACTATAGTGAGATGGACTGAATGTCTATTTAAATTATAGAAATCATTCCCAAATTTGCATCTGTACATATTAATTAGTATATAAAATGATACGCACATCTGTATCCTCTGTTTCAGTGTCACGTTCTCATTATAAATTATCACTGTACATAAATAGAGTCACCATACTCATTTTTATGAAGTCAGAGACATGAATCTGACTTCATCACAATAAATTGCTATTACTTCAAAGAAAGTATGTTGGAATCAATTTTATCTTATTTTCCTCCATGTTTGAAGAATTTATTCCTATTTTTACATATCAGATAGCGCTTCCTGTCGTTGAGATCAAGGTTTGATTATAGTGGGTAATTTCCAATGCTACACTTTTGAACCACATACAAAACATGAGATTTAAAAATGTCCAACATCCACCAGCTTTTTCTGAGGATGTACAGCTCTGTGTTATTTCTGGAATTTTCCTGGCACATTTTTCAGACTTGTGCAAGAGAAAACATTCCTTCAGCATTTATGACAATCTCCTAGTTCTGGGATAGCACAACAGTGCCCCCTAAAGTTTCTGATCAATTGACTCCATGTTGAGAGACTAGAAGGAAATTCAGTTGTGCATATATATGTACATAAATTCCCATCCCACGATTACCTTTCAAGGTAAGGAGTGCTCTATCCATAGCACAAAAAAGAGTGAGGAGTAGTGAGCAAATGAAATGTAAGGCAGGAAGTAAGACAAAAGACATCTAATTAAATCCAGCATTTTTTTCCCCAAAAATCAGACTGCACTTTTAAAATTCCACCAAGAGTCTTTAGAAAGATAGATTTAGCTCCTAGATAATAGATCTGCTGCCTTGACCAAGGGCATCATACATGGAACATCGGGCTGTTCTTGACTGGGTTAAGCAACAGTTTCCCCAGAGAGGTTGGTTTTTATTTATCCCCCATTTTCTATAAAGCTGAGGATTAGTGTTCAGAAAAAGAAAAAAAGAGGGACAAGGAAAAACTTGGCTATGAACATCCAAGCCCGAAGCTCAGATGATCTCTGGCTAGCCTCCCTGCAATGAACAAGTACGGAAATCCAAGAGCTTATTCAAGGTAGTAATAAGGAATTAGTTCAGCTAGGATGACTGGACTAATTTTATTTGGAACACTATGAATGGTGACAGACCGGAGGGACTCCTGTTCCAGGAAGGGGCGTAACTGGTGCACAACACAAAGTTGTGCAAAGGCCATCCTGGCCACAACTGCCACCTGCTCCTTGAGCAGGAGTTGTGAGTCCAGGAGGACCCCCAGATTACGCACCAGTTCTGTCTGGGATAGTGCAACCCCATCAAGAACCAAAGATGGTAAACCCCCAGATACAGAGGAGCCTCCAGTCCATAGCTCCCTTTGGAACCCAATTGGGTCCATCAGTCGACGGGGTGGACCAGTTGAATGGGTCCTGCCTCCCTGCAGAAGGGAGTAGCATGAGAGAATCTCAAGGTCACCAGGGCATGATCTGACCATGACAATGGGGACAGATGTAACTCCCCCTTCAGATCATTTTGCCACTGCTCTGACAAGAAAATCAAGTCCAGTGTGAGACCACTGTCCCAAGTCGGGTCATGAATAATCTGGGACAGGCCCATGGCTGCCATGGTGGCCATGAATTCCTGGGCTGCCTCCAAGGCACATCCCAGGGATGGCAAATTGAAGTCTCCCAGAACCATAAGTCTGGGGAACTCCTCCGCCAGCCACGAGACAGCCTCCAGCAGCTCAGGCAGGGAGGCTGCCATGCAGCAGGGAGGCTGGTACAGCAGCAACAATCCCAACTGATCTCCCAAGCCCAGCTTCAGGAACAGGGTCTCACAACCAGCCACTTGCGGAGCAGAGCCCCTGAAGGCCAACAGAGATTCCCAGATGACAACTGCTACCCCTCCTCCCCTGCCCTGGGGTCTTGGCTGGTGCCAAGCCATAAACCTGTAAATTATATGAGAAATGAGTGGCTATATAAATTGGATGGATGGATGGATGGCTAAATAAATAAATTAGCAGAACTATTTCATATGTATGGCTTCCTAATTCTCTGCAATAAAACTGTTTATCTAATCCTCAGTCTGCATAAAAATGCAGAGCTGAGAGAGAGAGGATTTTATAGCCATGCCTGGTACAAAGTCTTGATACTAAATAAGATGTTAATGATTTGGTTTGCCCTCGCCCACTTCTTGTATGTCTCCCCAGATATTTGTGGCAGCACATTTTACTGCACCTAGAATACATTTTGAGCACCAAAGACATGAATTTATTTTCTGTATTTGTGGGTAGAGGAAGCGTGTAGAGGGCATACAGAATGGCCAAAAAGGATAGGAGGAAGAGCTGCTACCAAGGCAATGGTCAGATAAGCCCTGGCCAAGAGACTAACTTGAGAAAACATCTGACAAGCCCCTCCCTAGTTTACATGAGGACAAAGTGAGGGAGGGGGAAGCACATTCAGACTTGCAAGATTCTGCTACTATAACTTTACAACAAAAGTAGTCCTGACCTATATGGCATTGGTGTCTTAGTCTGGTCTACCTTGTTGGGTGCACATGAGCAGTTGCTTCAGAGTGTGAGTGATTTGGGCATGTAGACAGACAAATCTCCCTGTTCTATTCAAAAGACATAACCTGGAAGTCTGACTGCAAGTCAAGAGATCAAAAACTATCCTCATGTGTTTCTCAGTGCATGTGTTATCCTGTCTCTTAAATGGCCACATTGCTGCAGGGATTACCAGCTTGCCAATGTTTGGTTTTTTCAATCAAAGACTGCAGCTGAATATCACACCTCAAACACTTACTTGGCAACCAAACCCGTGAAAGAAATGCAGATCATTCAATTGCTCAGTCAATTCTCAACTCTCTGCACATGCACTCCACAGAGTGGGATGCTTGGATGCTTCGCTGAAGAAAAATGGGAGCTTTTTATGTACCTCATGCCCACCCTCCACCCCTGCAAAAGAATTCATAATTACAGTTGTAGTTTTTGTAGTGGAATTTTCAAAGGAGTCCTGGGGAGGGAATTTTTATTTTCTTGCCTAGGTCATCGACAGCCCCTGAACGTCTCTGCCTTCGCTTGCCTGTTTAATGTAAAAGTCAATTCATCTAGCTACAATAGCCTTAACTGCCAACTCATGATTTATTTATCCATCATACTTACCTACCAAAGGCACTCTGGGCAGCGAACAGATAAAAACAGAATCACAATCACAATGCATTATATAAAAAAGACCAAGTCAAGCCCCCGCCCCCCAAATCCATCAGAGCATCTTTAACATTCTGGCCCCAGTGCATGAGGCCAAGTTGATGGTCTAGAGGGTGACCATCAAAAAGAGGACAGAAGACGGGACAGGCGTGCATGTATTTATATATGCTGCGAGTACAAATTTAGAAATAATTATTATAATTTAAATATAAATACATCCCACTAAAACAGAAACAACTGAGACCAGGTATCCAATGTGTTTGCTTCGTTTGCAATTTCAAGGCTCCCCAGAGCTTCCTTCTTTGGATTCTTTCTCTTTCAACTTGGAATGCATAGCCCTTGGAATTAGAGATGCCTTCACATTGAAGACTGTCCTCCTGTTCAATCAGGAGAGTGTCCTTTGAAAGGCAAGGGCTATACTGGTGGAAGGCCAAAGGTCTTGGAGCCAAAGCAGACAAGCCAATTGAGATCAGTGGTCAAATCATTCTGCCCAAAAAAATAAAAAGAGAGAGATCTAAGTACAAATATTAGCATCTTGTTTCATTTGATTCCCAGCCAGGCAGGTCAGAGAAATATGCTTACAAGACTGATGGAGACCTACAAACTTTATTGTAAGCTAAACTGAATCTCTAAAGAGGCCAACAAAGCTTTGCAGTAGTTACAGCATAAGATAATGAAGCAGGCATATAAAAAAATCCTTAATTCTCTAAATGGACAAAAGCCATCAAGATAGCCAAAGATCACCACGATCTCATGAGATCATTACTGAGACATTGTGAAATCTTGTTAAATAATATGAGTTTTAATACTATTTTAAAGTTTCTGGTTTTTCTTTTTTCTTTTATAGAGTTCTATGGGCTCCATTTAAGATTGCTTCTAAAAGTTACTTTGCCCATTGTTTTGCTGGCCTCTGTTTTGGAACCACTGAAGTTAACAAATCCAGGAAGAACCTGATCCGTGACAACAGCATCTGGTCTGAACTGCCTATGGTTTCCTCCTTGGAAGAGCAGCTGTAATGACCCAAGAAGCAGGGATCCAATCAGTGTTTCTCAACCTTAGCAACTTTAAGATGTGTAGACCTCAACTCCCAGAATTCCCCAGCCAGCACATGCTGGCTGGGGAATTCTGGGAGTTGAAGTCCACACATCTTAAAGTTGCTAAGGTTGAGAAACACTGGCCTAACTCTTAAGGATTCTGGTTTGACATCTGAACGGTCAGCACATTTCTTTCCATTACAGCACATTTTAAACTAGCACTTCGTGCAAATGAAGTAGTTATTAACATAAAAGAGGAGAAAACATAGAGCTTGTTGAAAAAGGGTTGTGAGCAGAATGATATATTTGCAAAAAAAGGAATTATTGCTGCTGTCATTTTTTCCCCTTCCAGGAAGAATGTACTATAATTACTGTGGCTTCTTTACCATATTGTGTGAAGAGAGACTTGTAAATCTTGTTTTGCAAACTATCGGAGTACCCTTTTTCCACATGACAACATAACAAGTTATTTGGCACTTCCTTTTATTTGTTCGGATTTTTTTCTTTCTTACATTAAGAATGCTTTTTCCCCAAGCTCAGCCTCAAATGTGTGCTGCTGCAACTTAACACACAATTTTTCTTCCCCTTCCCATCACGATTAGAATAAAACTGTCCCCTAGAGAAGAATATGTCATTTCTAAGGTAGTTTTGAAACTCCTATTGCTCCCCCAATAATTAATTTTCTCTAGCAGAAAATTCTATATTTTTGACATCTCCTCATATGGATTTGTATTGCATGCAATATTCATCCTTCTGATGGTGACATTTGATAAGGTATAAAAAGCATAGACCAAAAACAAAAAAATCAAAATAAACAGACACACATGGCATTTAATAGACTTTTTGAAAAAACAGTTGGCCATCTGACATCTGCAAATCTGCTGTGCAAGATGGAAATCAAAACAAAGCTGGAATGAAATAATTATTTTATTCCCTTTTCAGCCAGACAGTGTTTAGACACTGGTCTTTTTAGAATGAACAAATGGGACTAAAACTGAAGAATTAGTAGAATTCAGATTCAGAGGGCACCATAAGTGCAGGTATACCTACAAAAGGCAGATGACTTGAAAAAGAGTTTTGTGTGTTTTCAGCAATGATCATAGGATTTGGACAAGAAAAGGAATGGAAGGGAAACCAAGAGCAAGAAAGACACACACAGACACACACACACATGAAACAATGAATTCAGTTCCAATTATATGACTGGGAGCCATAAACTTACAGAAGCCATTCTGCTAGGAAAAGAAACCATACTTTGTGATTACTCTTCTCCAAAACAAAAGATACATGAGTACCTTGAATATGTTTGAAGGCTCCTAATATCATACCATCCTCATTAGTAGACTGCATGTTTGACCCTTTTTTCCCTTCATAGAGCCTGGTTGCTTAAGGGACTGCCTGTCTCCCATAACATCTGACCAGCTGATTTTGATCCTGCAGGGTTGGCACACTCCTGGTTCCTTTGATTAAACAGTGTCAATGTCATCTCTCAGGACCCCGGAAGTGTGCCTTCTCTGTAGCAGCGCCTGGCCTCTGGATCAAGGTTCCCCCTGAGATCCACATGCCCCCCACTCTGCTGTTGTTTAGAAGAGCCCTGAAGACCTTGGCTCTTCGCCCAGGCCTTTGGCGAGGGAGGGTGAGACCCCTTGCTTCATTGCACTTGCCATCTTTTATCTTTATTTTTTTATGTTTTATTGATTTTATTGTAATTTCTCTAATTGTTGTGAGCCACTCAGAGTTGTTGAGAGATGAGCAGCATAGAAGTTGTTGTTGTTGATGTTGTTATTATTATTATTCCTTGGGAAGGACTTGATAGGTGGATAAAAATGCCAAAACCAGTCTAAACATCTGGCTGACTGTGCAACCAACATAATAATAAATTCAGATCAACTTTAGTTCTGTCTCAGCCTGCCCAACATGGCAACCTTCAAATGTGTTCAGACTGCAACTTGGAAAATTCCTAGTCGGGCTTGTGCTGGGACAAATGGGCTGGAACTACAACTTCTCAACACCTGCGTTGGCTGTGCTGCCTGAGAATTTCTGAGGTCAGTAAATAACTGGTTATTTTGTGGTAAACATTAGAGTGATTCAGCTTTCTCTGCTAAAAGGCAGCATAAATGAGAAGCATGAAATAATTCAGTGGGGATATGGATAAAATGGAACTCTGCTACAAAACTGATTTGGATTTAGTTCATAAGCATATATTTACAAAACTTCTGGTTGAGAATACCAATCTTTTGCGATGTATGATAAAGTCATTGTTAGCATTTCAATACAATAACTACATTAATTAGATTATGTAATAAATATGATTAGCAACAGAAGATGAGATGAAATGAAATCTTTGAAATTATTTTCAAAACCCTTGAAAAGAACCAGTCCCGTTGGCCCTCTGTCATGGGACAATTTCTTGGTACTTGTGGTGCCATAACAAAATAGACCATGTTTTACATGCTACCAAACTGAACAGGTAAAATTCACTTTAAAAGTTTTGATCTCTTAAAAACAAGAACCTGGCATTATGAGAAGCAAGGGACTCGTCCTCTTTACTTCCAGTAATGTTTTCTCAGCTTGGTTACATACTTATTTCCTAATTGTCAAATAACTATTTTCTGATGCTGAACTGAGAAGCAGCTGAGTAGGTAATATAGGCACTTGGACTGATAATTTTGTATTTAGCGATATATCATCTTCAGAGCAGAACTAGTTGGAAAAATACCATTGACTTGCAATGAATAAACACTTTCCTTTAGGAATTCCCACCCATCGCTTCCTTTTGTATTTCTTTACCAGGGACCCACACGCAGGCCCATGCTTGTTTGCCTCTTTTCCTGGTAGGATGTAGCCAGAGAGGTGCTTGGCTTCCCTATCACTGTACAGTATTTCCTATAAATAAAACCCATTTCTGTTATAGTTATAAAACCTGCTTCATTAATCATGGCTTAAGTCACATTCCCACTCTCAGGAATGCTCACGTGGATGTGAGAAACACCTCGACCTTCAACAGATTGCAGTGGTGAGAGTAGATATCAACAATGGTATTGTTCATTTGTTCCACCACTGATTCTAACTGAGATGGTTTCTATAGTATTGCCAAGCTCATTCACTTGGATTTCTGAATGGGAAAAGATGTTTTTATCATGCAGTGCAATTCTTCCTTCCCTTCTATTGTTTCTGTTTCTTTGAACAAATAATACTCTTCGATTGCTATAGTACATTCCAATCATGGGAGTCTGCTCTCTGGAACAATATTCCCCCCCCCCCAAAGATTTGTATGGCCTCCATCCTGACCTTATTTAAAATGAGCTCTTAAGCTCTGGCTCTCCCCCCAGGCTTTGAGACAAAGTGGGTGGTGGGCCCCTTGTGGGGATGGTTGGTTTGTTAGAATTGGTGCTACATATTGTTCTGGATGCTTGCTTTTTGTACTGTACATATAACATTGTTTTAAATTGTTTTCTGCTGAATGGCCCTGAGAATCATGACGGAGTTGAGCTACCAAGAAATTAATTAATGAATTAACGGTTGCCTTTGTGTCATAAGAACTCAAGTATATGTTATTTCCCATAGTCTGAGTGTTATTATATACGCAATAAAGGCCATGAACTTTATGAGCAAATTATCTTTCTGGTTTCTCCCGCCCCCCCCCCCTTTGAGTGGCTTAAAATCTCTCACTTCAGCAATAGTCTCATTTTCTCCAGTGCATATATTTTTATCTGCAGATCTTTATTGCAGGGGGGTTGTTTCTATCCCCACCCATACCCCAATTTAATTCCCCCCCCCCATCAAGCTTACAGTGCTTTGGCCAAATATCCTTTTAACCAATCTTGTAAGATGCAATCTTTTTTTTTGTATAGATTATCTAGATGATGGACTCATGTCAGCAGTCCATCATCTAGATAATCCATACCGTAGTCCCAGAAAGCAATCTATACTATCCACACTATGAATGTAGTCTGTCAATGGCATGTAGTATTCTTCTCTCCCTTTCTGGTCCTCTCCTTTGGAAGTCAGTAAAACCTTGTACAGGGGGTATGACATAATATCTATATCTTCCTGTTCTGAGAGCTTATGGAAAGGTGGACTTTTGAGAGTTCCTTGAACCAGAAGGGTGGATGAGAAGACCATCAGCTTCCTTCAGAGATTTTCAAAGTCTGTGATGACATAGTTGTAGTTCTTCTCTCCAGAGAAGACTTTAAAGTGGGGACTTTATTTGTCCCCACACATATTAGGGGGAAGGAATAACTGCCCATGGACTTGAGAAGTCTTCGAAGCTGTCCTGTTACCTCTTTGATCCTTGCCCCTGGAAGACAATACATTTTACAAGCCAGTGTGTCTGGTTGCAATACATTTGTTTCTCTTCCACATGGTGGAGAATCACTCCTTATCATAACTCTTCATTTTCTTGCAGGACACATTTGCATCCTTTCTCCCCTTTAGGGATCTATGTCCTATCTTCATTCTTCAGTGACTCTATTTCTTCTCCTGAAAGCTCAGAGGTGCTTTATCTGCAAGGGCCTAAAAACTGAGTTTCATTGGTACAAATATATTTTATTTCCGTTGCTTATTGTAAACTGCTCCGGGAACTTATAAAATGGGCAGTATTTAAATATTTTAAATAATTAAGTACTCCCATCCACTGGCCTTGCTCCTCTATTTGACTGTTTCCCTTATGGAGAGTTGCTTCCACTGTCAGTTTCTGTGTAGAATCTCCTTTCATCAGTTTCAATGTGGCCATACCCTGTTGTGTCCTTTGACAGTTTTTCTTCAAGGACTGCTATAACCTTGCAATTGCTGCAAATATATGCCAGGTTGTTTTCAGGCAAGATGACAAACATGTCACAAGCACTTCAGATCACCAATGGCAGGCTTTGCACACTCCGACCTGTTCACCTTCATGTTTATTCCTTAAGGCACCACCAGGAGAAAGGGTTTTATTTCTTCTCCTCAGGCTCTCTGGTTCACTGGTACTGAACAAACTCTTGACCCAAAGAGAAAATATGTGGGGAACTCCCCCTTACCTCCCTGACAAACTCTTGCTTGCTCTCCCTATTTGCTCACTCATTCTGTCCTATGATGGCAATCTTGGATACAGAAAACAGGCTTTCAACTACAGCAAATATATTCAATAAGTAATATTTTAAAAGCTATGCATTGATTTTTAAACTGAAATAGAAAACTATAAACCAATCAGAATTTTGCAATGGAGATTGCACAGAATTGTAGAATGCTAAGTCAGGCTTTAACATGCAAAGAACAATCTACTAAAAGTGGAGGTAAAATAAGCAGACAATCAGGTGGTTGGGCAAAGCTATTTTTGGAAAATATGGTCTCCCACCAAAAGCCCCATTTACTTCTAACATCTACTACCCAGAATTGTCTCATTATACTTTATAGTGAGTAATTTCACTAGGAACAAAAACATCTTGTGATGCCCCAGAGCTCACATCACCACCAGATGCATGCAAATAACAGAGATGCTAATCTAAACAATGGCTTTTGGAACACAGAATTCTAGAACAGGCAGCTTTGTAGAATCAACATGTACAGAAAAGTTGCACTCTAGTCAGAGCACAGTGCAGAAACTCTGAATCTTGCAGCCATGATGCATCCATCAGTGATAAGTGTAAATTTTTCCTTAGGAAACAAAGCAACCCAAATGCACCTTCTAGCAAAAAGAGAAAGCTTTCCGTCCCATCAATGCGGGTTGCAATGAATGGCACTGATAGCAATTGGCTGAAAGGGAGGCAGCTCTTCTCAAAACCCATAAAAATTGCAGTCTTCTATCAAAAGCTATTTCCTCTCATTCACAACATTCCCACCCTTTAACAATAAGCCTAGAAAAAGACTGAGGCATCTGTCATGCCCAGATGGCTCTCACTGAAAATTATACATGCATGTGGAATTGGGGAGGGGGGGGGGAGATACAAGCAGATAATCAGAAAGGGTTTTCCCCTCCCTAGATGAATGAAAAATACTTAAAGTGCTGATGAGGACAATTAGTTTCAGACATACTTGAGCATACTTGAGGAAAAATGAAAAAAAAAAGATGGATGATGACAAAATACACTGCCCACTTCTGGCTGCCTATCACCCCAGGAATGACTGAAAATAAGGTGGAAAGTGAACATTGAAGGCACCAAGTTCAGCTCTCTTTCTCCTTCTGTGGAACCAAGTTCTGCAAGGCAAAAGGATTTGCAAGACAGACAGGAGCCAAGGAGGACCCCAGCATGCACCTTTTCTTTCCCTGGGTGATGGGGCTTCTGGCCAAACTAATGAGAGATTCACAAATAATATTTCAATAATTTTTCAAACAACATCCCTCCACTACATGTTGCCTATAGAAAGATTTCAGGAGAAGGATTTCAAATAAATATAAAGTGTGGTGAAAAGACTTAACATTTTTCACATTAACCTGATTCCCTAGGATTCTGTTCCAAGCTGAGGCCATCCAGGTGTATTAGGCCACAGTTTCTATCATCACCTTTAGATATTTCCCTTCTGCTTTTGTACTAGTAATTGAAATTTCAAAATGCAGAGCAACCCAACGACCAACAAAAAGAGAAAAGTAATTGTATAATTCTCATGCTGGAGTGAAGAAACAGCCCCTCTACACCATTCCTGCCTTTGCATTCTTAACGTCTCAAGTAAATAACAGTGTTCTCCAACATTAAGGAGCAAAACCAATTGAAACTACTATCCTGAGATGACACTTGTCTTGAGAACTTTGGACATAATCCAAAGATTATTGTTGTTACAAATTGAACAAAAAAGTCATCTGTTTTCAAAGCATCTGCTCAACTATTGAATTACAACCTCTTTAGGTAAGAGAATTTTATAATCTGAAAACGCAACTTCACCTTAGTAAAGAATCAGCAGGATCAATTTTTTTTCATAGCAAGGACAAAATGATTCAAAATACTAGTTGCCAGCAATCAGGAATGGAAAGATGCTACTGAATACGGATCATGTTTGTGGCCTTCCATAGAGACCTGGTTTGCCACAGTAGGAATAGAGGAATATCTATCTATCTATCTATCTATCTATCTATCTATCTATCTATCTATCTATCTATCCATCTATCCATCTATCCATCCATCCACCCACCCACCAAATCTGAAGCAACTCTCAGCACTTTACAACACATAGTGTAACACAGATATAAAATTAAAACTGTTTAATAAAAAAGAGCATAGAACAGTAAAAACAGAAAAAGGTTCACTTGGACAGGGGCAATCACTGGTGGCATCATCATAAGGGTTACCCAGATTCTGAATTCAATCCTCCTCATCTCTCACCTCTACACAATGGCCCCATAATCAGGCACCTTGATTTGCCCATCATTCACCACAGTTTTGTGACAGATTTCAATTCATAATAGCAGCATAATAGTTTCATGCTGTATCTTCCAATAGAAGAGGACCTTCACCAGGTCACCCTATTCACCCAGGTCAGGCACGCCAAAGACACTTAGGATAGATGGTCTCTACTGAGCCACATAGGACTTTATAGGTAATAATCAGCACCTAATCAGAATTATGCTTTCTGAATAGATAACAAGAGTGTTTCCCCCACTTCTCGAGTATATGACAGAAACAAATATCTCAAAACATGAACTATAAACCCCTCCACAAGAGTGTTTTTTTAATGCAACCTTGGTAATAAGACTTAGGAAAATGGATGTCCTTTCATCAAATATACATTTACAATTTCAGCCTTGATTTCAACAGCTCTTTATTGTTTATATTGTGAAGCTATAATTGTACAATAGTGAAGCTAGATTTCTAGACCCTTGGAGGGAATACTTTCAATCAGTACATTTTAAAAATAGTTTACAATCGATCATAAGATTATCTGCAAGCAAAGAAAAAAAAAACCCTCATAGTTTTACTCCTGAAAGTCTGTTCTGTTTTAACAGAAATAAAGATACATTCATAATTACCTTCTTTTGGAAAAGAGGTAGAACCTACAAAGAAGTCTGTGATTTCCACTGAAATGATGTTGCAAGAAATGTCCTTGCAAGTGTTTTGTTCACTTCAGGATTAAAAGCAACCATGCGCTACGGATCATTAGTCAGAGCAACCAGCTCCAGCAAGGTTTGGGTAGCCGCCATCTCTGATAAATCTCTGTGATGCTTCACTGTCTCCCACCAACACAGTTTGTTACTGGGCTGGTGACGGGTAGCACAGAGGCCTTTCCCTCCAACTTGCAATCTTCATCACTGATTACAAGAGAGATAATGGCAAAGAGAACATTTTAACTATTTTGCCATAACTAGCATAGCTCAAAAGGTTATGTTGCAGATTTGGGATTCGGTAGACATGTAATTTTGCTGTCAAACAGCCCTGTGCTGAACTTGTTAGAAAAATTGGTTTTGCAGTTGCATCTTTTCCTTTTTTAATAAGATTTTTGATTCATGGGTTCCATTCATCTAACAATTCAACTTGCGTTATATCATGAGGTCTATAGCCCTATGAGAACTTTGTCACAAATATTCATCTGTGAAGTGTAAGGAGTTAAAAGGGTAATTGGAACATGCTCAGGATCAGTTCCCAGAATCCTGGAATTCTGATGAAATAGCAGTAGAAGTATAGACTTAGATCTCATCTATGGTTCACTGACATGAAATAGCCAAAGTTCAGAGAGGATCACAACAATATCCCCCTTTATCACACAACTATTAATCAACATCCAGAAAAGCAAGAGATGAGACATCAGCATAATAGCAACAATGAGAAAACAATGTGCCAATCACATAGAGAACAACAGCACCCAATGGCACAGCCCCCCTCCCCCCATTACATACAAGGCTGGTAGGACAAGCAGCTATCTACTCCATAACTAACCAACAAATCTCACTTCTTCAGGATCATAGCAATGAAGATGTTACCGAAACAGGAAATGAAATCCTATAAAAGTGGCTGTCAGTCAATAATGTTTAAAGTGATTGAAGGAAAAGATTTTTCTTGTCAGATTTTGTCTGCATAATTTTGGGTGACCACTAGATGACAGCAAAGAGATAGAGAAACTCTAACTCTGGGTCCAGTTTTGGTACCCCAATCATAATAATACTCACTTAATTTTATTAATGTGTCCTAGTCCCAACCATTCTTATTTTAGCTCCTCCCACTTTTCAATGTGGCTTCAGCATGGCACTCAAAAGCCAAGTGTGACTTTTATTCCCCCCCCCCCCAATTCGAACCTCTTTAGCTTTTTGTATTACTGAATTATTCTAGTAAAGCAGGTTTGGTTCCACTGCTGTGACAATGAGAATATATTCCTTGTTGCCAATAAACAATGGAACCATTAAAAGGTCACCACAGCTCAGGTTGCTTTTAAAGATAAGAAAACAGAAATATTTTAACTTAGCTCATGGGTTGCATGTGCCCCCACAAGAATTCTTTAGTGGCCATCAAACACCCTTTGGGGTTTGGAGCATGTTTGGGAGTTTGCAAGACAAAATGAGCACCTCAAACTCTCCACTAACTTGGGTGACATCTTACCATTACTGGACGCATCTCCCTCGAGGCTAATTGCCATAAGAAAGTTGTGCAGCCATGAGTAGTAAACCATATAAAATGATATATAATGATGACTTCGTTCCTAATAGTTTACCCATGAACTTTTAAAGATAACAATGCAACTTTATTGGAACTTTTTAGTGCAGTCACAAAGCCGTATAGTTCCCATATCATACTAAATCAAACACATAAAACTACATTTTGATGTAACTCAGTGGTGCCAGGAGTTCTAAGTCTAGAACCTAGAGGTTCAAGAAGGCACATTGGCAGAGAAACTGGTCACCTTTGTACCCACTGCACTCTTGCTGCCTCTCAGCTGGCTCACACTTGATATCAAATGGGTTCTATATAACATAATTCAAGTAATGATTTAAACAAGAGCAGCTACTTATTACATCTTGAGGAGTCTGAGATATCCAGTAAGGTCACTAATAAACATGGAGATTTTTTTCTGCACTTGAATTTCCTTTTAGTGACATGCATTGTACCATATTTCCCTCTGAACCATTCAGCAGCTGGTGGGCAAAGATGTGTCCAGTCACATCTGCTATTCCAAGACACTGCCAACTTTTAAGTAAAATAACTGCTGAGAATGAATCAACCACTACTCCAAAATAAAAAGGTTATGCTGTTAGCAAATGCATCAAAGCAGGAATTTGATTCTCTGTACTCAGTCTCTATTTTCTACAGGCTTCGGTCAAGTAAGCGGCCTTGACAAGTTACTAACTCAAGCTGCTTGAGATCGGGACAGGAAAACCACAAGGAATCCTACCAACTTCCAACTCCAAAGGAGATCATTTTCTTTAATAGGATGGAGATGGTTGACAGATCCAGCTCTTTCCAGCAATGAAAGAAAATGTCTTTCTTTAATTTATCTTGGCCACACAACAGATGCATCAAAGGATTCTTAACAATATTCATAATCCTAAAGCAATCAAAAGGAGCACTGCAGAATAATCTTGGCTACCATGATAAAATGGCATCAGTTATCTTTCTGTACATATGCTATGCCTTTCAACCCAAGATTTCCAAGACAATTTGGCCAACAACCCCAAGAAGGAAATCATTTTTATGTGCATGGCACACAGGACCAAACATTCTGTTAAATGCATGCCTTTCTTTCTGCCATTCTTGCATTTATTTTTAATAACAATCTGAAACTGAAGAAAAGATCACAGTTGGTACTACTACAGAGCAAAGAGAAAGGGAAGATTAACCTCTCCCCTAACAGCATGATCTCAAAGAGGGATAAACATACCTTCAAGCTACTATTTGGGAAAGAAGTCACAGTGTCCACACAAAGGGGGTGAGTGATGTCACATGGGTAATTGTGTCTTCATGTAAATTATCTTACGAAATAGGGTATTTTCATCAAGATTGGAGGAAAGAATGGAAGAAAGGAATTAGCACCTCCCACACTAAGTAACATGGCCCAGAATTATTCACACTCAGGCATGACCAGGCACTGGTATACAAACAACATTTTAGTCACCATCATCAGAGTAATTTTTGCATATTCTTCATCACTTATCCCTCAGTGTAATTTTTGATTTTGGTTTACAGTAGTTGGTTATGAAACAATGGAATGCTCTGGGCCTCCTTTCTGAATAGTCTTCTTCTATTACAATGTCTTCATTAATTAAAATACGTTTTAAGTTATTTTTTTTCAGTCTATGTATTTTAAGTTTTTTTTATCCAGTCTATGTAGCACGTTAAATTTGGAAAAGCCTTCACCTCAGCTATAAAACTGAAATAGTCCAAGGGAACCTGGAATTCCCAAAGCCGAGGACTGACCTGAATGAAGACTGCCTGACCTACAGCTGTGTCCCAATGGCTTTGACCAGATGGCTGCATAAACTCTCCCCAACTCCACTTACACAGACCAGAGAGATCTCCAGAACTGCGCTGCTGAAACTGGGCAGCAAATCAACCCATTGTGCCATCACTTTAAAGACGGGGGGGGGGGGGGAAGCAGCAAAATGTTTGCCAAGTGTTTGTTAGGTTCCACACATCTATTATGCCGTAAAAGAATCATCCCAAACTCCACAAAAAGGGGCCCAAAATGTTGACCACTGATATCATTGCATCTCTACTGTGTATCCTGAAGCCCTTGGAGGCCTGAAAACGTTTTTCTAAATCTGCTGCCCCCATCCAGAAGCCACCTGCCCAGGCTATCTTTCATAGCTTCATCTAAAGAAATTAGGTGGGGACATTTCTCAGAGTGGAGTGATTATATCTATGTATGTGTATATATAATCAACTATAGGTGGCTGCAGAGGAAACTGCTATTCAAGATACAGGATATATTGATCAAGGCTTCCATGTTGAGGATCATTTGGAGGGGAACTGAAAACAGAATAAAATCAAAAATAAAACTGGCAATCTTGTACATCCTCCATATGCAATCTATCCCAAGAATTGGAAGAGAGAAAGAAACTCCCCCCAATCTTTCTAGATCATTTTTGTTGGTAAACCTTGACAATCATTGTCAATAAAGGCTTAGATTAGAAATAAGGTTTTGCTCCAGGACATTTGTGAAATGTAGGGTTTGTGCTCAGGTCCACCTCATAAGAGCTGTCCTTTCTCCAGAAAATTAATAGGCAGGACACAGAATCCTCAGAAGTGAAGCATTCTATTAGTTAATCTAATCCAACCTGTTCTTTCTGAATTTCATTAACTGCCACTGCATAGGTGACTCACGAACAAGCCTCAGCTGCACTTAGAGCCACTCTTTTTCTCCCAGGCAGCAAACAGCTTGATTTGTACCAATTGTCACATCATCTGCAAATAAACTTCAGTTACTTTGTGTTTATGGAATCAAGGAGAAGCTAGAGTTTTGTATAGCCTCTGCCAACAGATATCTTGGATTCCCAGGCCCATAAACCCCAACAAGCACTGCCGGGGACCAGTCAGCTGTGGGATATTATAGGAGTTGAAGTGAAACAGCTGGAGGATAGCAGGTCAGTGAAGCCTAAAGTCACTGGAGACCCTGAGTCCAATTTTTGGTTAATTATTTCTTACTGAAGCCTTCTCCAACTTGTCACTTTTTGTTTGGAGTTGAAGCTCCTGAAATTCTTAATCTGTATTTCTAGAAATTTTGGAGTTGCAGTTTAAACATATGTGACTATATCAGTTTGGGAAAGCTTCATTACTGAAAAATGGAACCATCTTCTTTAACATGGAGCAAAAAGAAAAGCAGCTTCAGAAAAAGTTTCACCGCATATATCTTATCCCCACTCTTTATTGCTGAAATAGAACATTATTTTGATCCTTCTCCAGATTTTGAACTTTCCAGGGAAAGAGAAAGACAGGAATTGCTTCACATAAATAAAGGTTAATTCATTAAACAGGCCCATTTAACATTTTCTATTGATCAGTGCAGAGCGTGAGCAAAACAGAAAAGAACTAAAACCAATTATTATTCTACTCTCAATGACTGGAAAGAACCAAATTAAACAGATGATTAACATCTGCTGATTTTACAATTTGATCCGGATGCATTAGCAGCCTCTAAAACCTGGAATTACTACCAATACTGAAATGTGCTTTGAGAAGTCTGAATAAAAAAGTTGGAACACTCTATATTAACAAATCAAGAGTCTTAAAGAATATTAAATATGTTTCTTATAAACTTAAAAGAAGGCTAATTCAACAAACTATTTTTTTGCTTTTATCTCAGAGTAAAAATGGATTAAGAGCCTCATTCAAATAGGTGAGGAGACATTTACCCATATGAGAATGGGTTCTCTCTTGTACTTTAAACTTATATACCAAACATGCAGAACCTATCACTATATGAAGAATTATGGATTCATTGAGGGTGGGGGAAACAAATTATTTTTTTATTTTTTATTTTTATTTATTTCAAATTTGTATGCCGCCCATCTCCCCCAATGTTGGAATAGTAATGTGATCCCAGATTTACAGTCTTGGATAGCCAATTTGTGTTCTCTTTCTGCTTATGAATTGATTCTCTGTTCATGTAATGGAAAAACTGATCAATATTATTCCATGTGGTCAAGTTTTAATGTGTATAAGTTCATGCCATAGCTCCATGCAATCTTCATGAGCTATGACATAAACTTAAACACATCATTAAATCCTGACCATATGAAATAATATTGATCAGTAGAAATGGGGGAGGGATTACTTAAATCTAAAAGTTCTGTCCCCTGATGTCCCTCCATTTTAACGAAATAATTATCCTCCCCTCCCATAAAGCTGGCACAAATGGGTCCTTTGGTAGCTTGAACACTGAGGAAAAGGGTGTAAAATAAGCAATGGCCTGAGAAATGATTGTTTCCTTCAGGACTGCTCCAAGGAAAGGAAAGGTTAATTCCTACATGCCTACTTGGATTCTATTAATTACCAATTTCCCCTCAGAGCTGAGGGAATTTGCATTCTAAATAGTCCTTCCCCTCCCCTCCCAGCTCAGGCTATTTGCATTTTTAAAAACATGCTAGTTAAATGCAGAGATGCCTAAACTGTCAACCTCTAGTTTGGCCTTAACTCAGGGGCAGAGTAAAGAATGGAGAAATTCTCTCTGTTAGCACAGCATGTCTACCTAGGATCACCTGATCAGCAGTTTATTCAACCCAATGTTCTTGGTTCACAGGACACAGTGAACCACAAATTGACAATTTAGGCTTTGTTCACACCACACACTAGGCTAAAATGTGATTGACTAGTTTGTGGTTTAGCGTACTGTGTGAACCTCGCTGGAGGCAAGATAGAAGAAGCACAGAAGAAATCTCACATTGCTTAAGTCAGCTCTCCCAATCAGGAGCTCTCCAGATGTGCCAGGCTATGGCTTCCTTTGGGCATTCTGACTGGAAACCCTCAGTGATAGTCACAAGGTACCTCTAGTCATCCAACTGGGGAAATCTGCCTAAAGCATAAGAGAGTGGCAGGAAGTGGATACACAAAACCCATCACTGCTTCAGCTTGGAATCAATTTAAGGCACCCAATGTGCTTTGACACTAAGAATTGCTGCAGTGATTTGATTAGCTGAATCAAAGCAATCAATCTCTTTTTAAACATAGCAGTGGTAGAAACATGGCTGAGAAGAGTAAAATGGAGTAAGATTAAGTGTGGGTGATGGCAGAAGCCTTGAGGCTTTAAGGAAAACCTGCTGTTAACCAAATGTTATATATTTTTCCAATTCATATTTTTAGAGAGAGTGTCAGCTGCACCCAGTGGTCATGAGATTTTCTGCCCCCCATCCCACTTTTGACCCTTCTTTTCCTCTTGTTAACTCTTTTTTGTCCCTTGCAACATTTGTTTTAGGGCTTATACTAGTGTGCATTTTCCATCTCAAACTCTGTGTGGCTGGAGGGGAAAGACAGCTTTAAAACCTCCAGAGGACCCCAAGGTTAGTGGAGGGTGAAGACTTCTCCCTCACAGGCCAGCGTTTCTTAACCTCAATAATTTTAAGATGTGTGGACTTCAACTCCAGCTGGGGAATTCTGGCAGTTGAAGTCTATGCATCTTAGAGTTGCTGAGATTGAGAAGCACCCTTTGCCTTTGGCTGAATGTCCTTGTAGTCAGAAGAAAACTCACCCTGAAGAACTGATTGCATGCAAGTCAGGTGGAGTCATGCTACCCATGCCTTCCCTTTTCTTCTCCATATCCTGTGTGACTTACTTACTGTAAGTAAGTTACTTACTTACTTACTGTAAGTGTCACTTACTGTAAATACAGTAAGTGACACTTACTGTATTTCAAGATCTGGGTTTGCTCCTAGCTTGCACAGTTTGTGCCATATGTAAAGAATTTTAAAATAATGGGTATTATAGGGGGATTGCTGTAACCAGATGATTCTCTAGCTGTAGGCAGATTTCTCCTTCAGCCTAGGAAGTTAGGGTGGCTCACACGGACTTGGAGTTTTGAGAGCTGTAAATTAAGCAAGCGCTTGAGTGGCTCAGCACTCCACTTTTTACTTCATCTCTAGTGGGGAAATGATGAATCTTCTGTCAATTATAATTGGTATATAGTAGAACAGAACATGCTAACTAAACAAGTGACCACTCAGTGGACTTTATTCACTGTACTTTGGTTAACTCTAGTGTATCACTGTAGAAATCTTCACAGCCTACCATAACTTACATTCCCCAGACCTCTCAGCTTTAGGTAAAAGGTAAACGTTTTGGGAATTAGCCCACAGAATGATTTGGCTGAGATGGATGGCTGGCTGGCTGGAGAATGAAAAGTGTTAATTCTGGTTCTAGGTGTTACGCAATCGCAAGCTCTGGGCTAACATTTTCATTTAGTAAATGCAACTGGGAAAGAAATACATTTGACCTAAAACACTATACATATTTCTGAAGGCATTACATCATCATTTTCCACCTTGCTAGGCAGAAATGTTTCACAGTCCCTTTAGAAGGAAGGTAATTGACAACTCCCCCCACCCCCACTCCAATTTAGCCTGCTTACAGTATGTGCATAAATCTTATATAGCTTGGAAACAGATGGCAAAGCTACTGCAGAGTTCACTCTCACTTACAAATACATCTATACTGAGACCTATTGGCAGAAATTTCCTGTTGCACTTATCCTTTCTCCTGTAACAAGTATGTTTGCCTATAGCTCATGTCCCTTCCCTGGGCTGCTGCATGCATCTAAATGCAACTAACATAGATGACTCCCAACCAGATCGACACTTTATTCCCTTACATGGTTTATTAGTTTGGAATATATTCAGTTCCCTTAATTACTCCTCTCTACGGACCTAGGATATTCTTTTAGGTACTGATTAAGAATTATGGTGGTTGAAATAAGCCACATCTCAAGGCACCAGGATGGGGAAAGGTTAAAATCAACTTAGACCATCATGTTCTCCTAAACTTACTACTTTACAAAGCAAGTAAAAGGTAATGGTAAAGTATCCCTTGAGGCAAGCTCTATTCTATGTTGTTTTCTTGGCAGCAGTACAGAAAAGGCTTGCCACTGCCTTCTCCCCCAATGGTTTTTCAACTTTCCAGTCTAGCAAAGGAGCTAGGCATTGCCACCTAGGTGGACAAAGGTAGAATATGCCCAAAAGGATACTGAACAGCCACTGTAATCCTATTTTCCCCTTTCTAAATGGCATAGGAAATCCTTGGGAGATTATCAGAATCATTTGCAAAGCAAAGTATTTGCCCTAAGACATCACTAAGTTTTTTTTTATATGTGCACTTACACAGTAGCCTTTAGGGAACAATTCCGTATGATTATGTAGATCACAGTTTCAAGAAAGTGCCAACTGAAGACAATTTTGAACAATAGCTAGATTTTATTGTAGTTGCAGTCTGAAATTATCTTTGCACTTCATTGAGCTTAATTTTAAATGTCTGCAGCCTATGCCCACCTGCCATCTTCAAAATATAACTAAATGCTGACTCCATATTCACTCCTCTGCCTCCCCCCACATTTTCTTCTGCTTGATTTAGCACCTCTCCTAATGGAGAGCTCTGGAGAATCCAAAAGCTCACACTCAATGTTATGACCTTAAAGTAGCTAATATAAGGTTATGTGGGGTTTTTTTCTTCTTCTTTATGGCCAACACAGCAGCTTTTGCTCTTAATTATACTGTAAAGTAAATGTATATCCATTTTTGAGTAACTTGAAACAGAGTAGAGATTTCCCAAATGTTCTTGGACCATTTACTTATCTACAGTTTCCTCTCTAAGTTTCCCATAGAAATAATCAGTCCTTTGGGTAAGTGCTAGATCACAGCTAGCTTTATATATCAGAATGCATGGAAAGAAAAACACCAAAGTTAGCAATATAACTTTTATAGGAAAATACTCTTGGGCTGGTGCTTTTTGTAAAGATTACCTTTACTTAGGAAAAAACATAGTGAAAGGACAGGCTAAGTTACTAAAGTTGATATACAACTAAGAGCCTGGAAGCATGCTCTTCTCCTTTATACAGAGTGAGCAAATCAGTCAGTATCTGTCTGGTACAGGTCAGAGTCAGAAAAAAGGAGAATTGAACTGAGACAGAAAGGAAGTAATGAAAGTCCTGAGAATGTCAGTCAAACCAGCTGGAGGCATGCTCCATAGAGGTATGTAAAGTAAGTACATACTTACTTTATAGATAAAGAAAAGTGATAAAGCAACAGAAAACTTATTGCTCCTTGTGGGCAACATGCTTATATGGGCAGAAAGCTGGGCCCTACAAAACTGAATATTAAGAACCTTTTAAATTGCACTGAGCAGCCAATTTTCTCAAGTGAATCAGCAGAACCCCAATATTTCTCATTAGTGTTCTGTTTGAAGTGCAAGGTGTCATCTTTAAAAAAACAAACAAAACCAATCACAGTACAAAAAACATTAAACAAGAATGGTAGTCTCCCATAAATACCAAGGAGCTTTTACTGCCAGTATTCTCCCCATGGGAAGAGTTTGTCCTTTTCAAATTAAATTCCTTTCCCAATGTCATAGGAATGCACCTGAGACCAGTCCCCAAATGTACTACAACGGCCATTCTAATACAGTGGTACCTCGGGTTACAAATTTAATCCGTTCCGTGACTCTGGTCGCAACCCGATTTGTTCGCAACCTGAAGCAAATTTTCCCATAAGGTTCAATGTAATTACCGTTAAACTGTTCCGGCGTCCGTGGACCACGCATCAAGGGCGGAAAAATGGCCGTGGACCATGCGGCAGGGTGGAAAAACGGCCACGGACTGCGTGGCACGGGCGGAAAAACGGCCGTGGACCGCGCAGCAGGGCGGAAAAACAGCTGCGGACCGCGTGGCACGGGCGGAAAAACGGCCGCGGACCGCGTGGCAGGACAGAAAAACGGCCGTGGACCACGTGGCACGGGCGGAAAAATGGCCGCGGACCACGTGGCACGGGCGGAAAATGGCCGCAGATCACGTGTCACGGCGGAAAATGGCCGCGGATCCGGTTCATACCCCAAGGCGGAGTTCGCAAACCGAGGTAAATTTTTGCGGCCAGAGCTGGTCGTAACCCGAAAAGTTCGTAAGCAGAGGCGTTCGTAACCCGAGGTACCACTGTATCCATAATCACGTCTTTTGAAAAACTACTCACAAATGGAGATGACTTGGAATTCCTAAATTAGTCTTCACTAATTTAACAACACTAATTGGGACCAGAAACAATGCGGTTGTAAGTTGAAAAACCATGTGACCACGTCACTTAGTGGTGGTGGTTCTAGAACACCCAGTTATCATCATTAAGCAAGGACTACATGGGTCATTAAGCAAGTACTTCACATGACCGCAGCTTCCGACTTCCTGCCAACTTCCCCATTGACTTTGCTTGTGGGAAACTGGCAGGGAAGGTCACAAATTGCAATCACGTGACCTCAGGACGCTGCAATGACTATAAGTTCAAGGTCCAGTTATAACAACCACTCATTCAGTGCTGTTGTAAGTTCAAATGGTGGCTGAATGAGTGGTCGTTAAATGAGGACAAAACAAGGGTTTTTATTGAGAAGGCTGACTAGTGATTCACCAAATTAGATGAAAACCCTGTATACAGTCTTCACATGTGTGAGATACAGACTGGTCTATTTATACTACAATTGGTGTTATGCCATGATAACTTTTTCCACAGAACCTACTGAATATTATCCATTTTAGGCCCCGTAGCAAGACTCATTCATTAAATCCTAATTCCCACCATTTCTGAGGAACTGTGAATTGTCCACCTCAGCCTGTCTGATTCAGCAGGGCTTATTTCTGAGTCTGTTACCTCAGATTACATATCTGTAAAGTGAATAAATCTATAAAAGAGGCTCATGTATACCTCATTGTCAAGTCCTGCGAGGCTGGCAGGGAACAAGAACCACTTAGGTTTCTGGAAAAATCTTTATTGCTATAGGTAACAGAAACTTGAAAGCATATCAAAACAATTATCCAGATCAAGTTAGACCCAGCATAACTAATGTAAAGAGTGGTGAGAATGGCCTCGACAGAGAGAGGGAAGATTTGTTACCAGGGCAACAAACAGATAAACATAGTTTAAGCCCATCTCAAGATAGAGATTGACAAAAACACCTAAGGCAGCCCACCCACCCCATTCACATGAAGATAAAAGAAGGAGGAGGGGAAGCATATTTAGACTTGCAAGGTTCTGTTACTATAGCCATTTTAATAAAAGTCATTTTAGGTCTATGTGGCATCCGTTTCTTGATCTGGTCTACCTTGTAGGGCTGACACTAAGGCAGAGTTACTCTGATGTCTCTTCAGAGTTTTTTTTATCACATTCCCCCCTCCCCTGGACTAAGGAATCTTTTTTGTAATGATCCATTTCTCTCCTGTAACAGTTTTGCTCCCTCTTCCATCTGTTAGACATTCCATCACATGTACAAGGAACCTTTTATAATATAGGTAAGGATTTATTTATGCCCCAATAATCATGCAATTATAATAAATATTACCAAATCAAATGCATCATCATCATCATCATCATCATCATCATCATCATCATCATCTTATTTCAATACAAATCTGGGATTTAAGATTTATTCAGTTTTTTTCATTTTGATAGCTGAGAGAGGTATCCAACCAATTCTTAACCTTTTTTATTTGTTTGATTTCTTTTTATTTGTTTTATTTTAAACAGATATTTAACAGCACAACAATGAAGAAGAAAAAAGAAATAAAAAGAATTTAAAAATATTTACTATGAAAACTGAACAAGAATGTTCAAGATAATTTTAGATTAATGCTGCATAAATGATAATCTTACTGTTGGAATCAAATGATCAATATTGAATAAAAGTAGCCAATATAGTAAGAATCATTGATCAGAATAAAAAATTAATAGAAATTTCTATCAAATTTTTAAAAATCCTTATTATGACAAAACAGGCAAGGTCTAATATTTTAAAGACTTATGTTAAGAGAAACCCAAATTCCAGATGCTCGTATGTTAAGAGAACTCCAAATTTTAGTCTAGGGGGTTGGACTAAAAGACCTCCAAGGTCACTTCCAACCTATGATTCTATGCAGATACTAGTCCACATGCAGAATTATAATCCATGTTTCCAAATTAAGTTAAATTCCATATCAAATTTGGAAGTTATTATTGAAAATGTCAAAAGTTATTTTTGAAATTGATGTATACTCCCACAGACTGTTTGCCATTCTTCTAGAGAAGAAATTATGGCTCATTTCCAATGAGCAGGATAAGGTATCCTGGCAGCTGTTATCATATAGAAAACCAAATCTGTATACTTTGTGGCTATTAAGTTTAGTGATGCTGAACACTAAAATAGCTGGCAGGAAAGAGGCCAACTTTTAAGCTTTGCTTCATTCTGTAATAAATCATCTTCCAGAATTGTTGAGATTTATGTCATTGCCATCAAATATTTTAAAAAATTATCTGACCTGATTATTGCATTTCTGACCATCTTTGGACTAAACTTGTGTATTTTGGCAATCAAAGCTAGAGTAATATACTGGTGATAAAACATCTTGTATCCGTTTTCTCTAAATGTAATATTCCCAGTAAATTTGATGTTTGTCTTCCATTGATATTAGCATTGTCTCATATTAATTGTCCTGTTTAAATCCAGCACCTTTTATTTTCAAAGCAAGAAAACATAACTTTGAGTCTGAAGGCCAAGAGTTGAACAAGAAAGGCTTTGAAATGTGTTTAGAAAGCTAATAAAAAGATAATCCGAACACTTGTGAAACTTAGATTGGCTTTCTAGAGGCTGTCACTGATTTTCTTTAGGGAACATACCCACAATGGTGAGTTCACACATTGTGGTAAATCACGTTTGTTGTTTAGAATGCATCTGTTTAGCCATTGTGGTCTATAAACCACGGTGTATGTCTTGGCATGACATATAAACCCAGCCAGTGAAAATTTATTTAGTGAACCAAGGTAAAGACAGCCTAAGTACTATGAGATACAGAAGAGTGTTTTCATATTTTCTTCTCTCCCACATCGGTAAGGGTCAGACTGTAGTTCTGCCTTGCCTGTTAACCCCCTGTGTTTCCTACCTCTACCACCCAAAGGGTTTTAGGCATTTTAATGAAACCATATGCACTCAGAGCGAGTTCATTAATCCCACTTTTCTCCTGTTCACAAGTTCTATACACCAAAACCTTGTGAAATTTGCTAGAGAGAGATGGCAGTGTGTGCAATGGTGAGCTAGACTGTGGTTTGTTTAACAATAACTTGTTGACTGAACCACAGTGACCGACTCAGGCCGCTGAGTCAGAAGTGAACAATCCATGTTATAGTTTAATAAGATGTGCCATTACGGCCAGAGATGAAGAGTAGCAGAAGTAAGTGTGGGCACTACATGCAGGAACTCACTTTACTTCTAGCTTTCTTATATACTGATATGGCCTAATGGCTAATCAATAACAATAAACTAAGCTAAACATTCTAGCTTTCTTAGGAAATGCTATCTGCCTCCAGTTTTTGAGCAATATTGATATAAGCTGCCTAGAGTGCTTATCTGACAATTTTGAATATGAAGGCCCCAGGAAGAGAAATTTTCTTTGGTTTCTAAGTATTTAGCTTCACTCTTAACTATGACAGAAACTGAATGTCTTTATGGAAGAGAATTCCTTGCAATTATGCGTGATACTAGTAAAATCTGTGCTAGAGAAGCAACATGCCTTTGTATCAGCGTTATCTTAGTCATGGGGGGGGGGGGGGAAGTATTCCTTTATGTTGGTAACTGAAAAAGATGAAGTTGCGTGCATCCTTTTTCAAACTCCCAAACAAACAAACCAGACTGCCTTTGCTTGCTTTAGAAGTCTCTTCTGTGTAACAGGTATTCATGCATTCCCACTGAAATAGTGGAAAATAATGATTTCCCACTGCAGAATGGAATACATTTAATAACAAAAGCACTTATGGCCAAACCTACTTCAATTGCTCACATGCTGTAACAGAGTCACATTAGTATTGATTTCAGAATTACCTTTGAATTACAAGAGCCCATAATAAAGTTAACTCTGTGAATTTTCAAGTATTATTATGTTTCTCTGGTGATTTCAATTATTGATCAAGTGCCACAGTGGAATCATTATACTCTGAGGCACTGTAATAACAGTGACTGTAACACTGCTGCTGCTCATTTCTAACTTTTTTATCTTATTAGTTTTTTCATACTAGGCATTCTGGGAGATGTAGTTCGCCAGGAATGCCACTGCAAACAGCGTTCAGCCAAGGGACTTCTAAACTGATCACCAAGTGAGTTTTTCTTAGCAACCAAAAACAAACACTCTGTGTGCTTTGAAAATATCTTTGCCCTTTCCTGGAAACTCTGTACTTGGAGAACAATTCTCTGAAGTGGTTACATCATACTTGGGAGTTGCCTGTGAAGGGGAGTCTCATGGGGTTCTCCTGGAGACCTAAAAAGATTCTGCAAATATTCCCAGGGTAAAAGAAGAACATCAAAAAGCGCTAGTCTGCCCACCTTACATCTGGCAAAATAAATTGTTCCTCTACTTTGTAGGATCATAGTAACTTCCTATGAATTCAAATGGTCACATTCACATAGTTGAGGGATTCTCATTTGTTCTGAGCTGTCAGCCCCACTAAGTAGACCAGACCAGAACATCTACTCCACAAGAAGATAGAACTATACTTTATTGAGCCAGGATATAATAACAATATCTTGCAAGCCTGATTGTGCTTTACCTCCTCTCCTTCTAATACCCCAATAAATCAGGGAAAACCCTGTCTGAGTCACTTCCGAATATGATCTTGCTTCTCAGGACTTAAGGAATGTTTCAGCCCTCTTGGCTCATGTAATGGTTCTTGCATATTTCTGTCAAGGTGATCTCCCTTACTCTCCATGTGAGCCTTGGAAATGGTTTACTCCTTAGGGCTGAATGCTGATTTAATTCCAGATGACTTTTTCAGAGCTGAGATTTGGTGACAGCCTTGTCTTCTTCATTTTTTCTTCACTGACACTGTATTCAGAGTGTTACAATGTATATTTGCCAAATAACAACACAGCTATCAGAAAGTGGTTCATCACATTTTAGGCTGCCGTGTTGCTTAACGTAGCACAAGAACCTGAGGGTGGTTCTTCAGACTGATCTCAGGAAAACATTTTCTTCTCATGGTGCTGCGTTAAGGCTAATTCATAATCATAGGATTTTTCCCCCCTCTTCATTGTGATTGTGGGATCATGGTTATGAACAGACCTATACACGCTCATCCTAAGTATGTTTCAGTTTTTTTCTTTTGAAAGGATTATTAACAGGGGGAAGTTCAGCAGGTGCTAACTTAATATGACATCTGTTCAAGCATAACATTTGGACAGGGTGCCCTGAAACAAGAGGTTGTAGTTTTGCTGGCTTCATTTTTTAGACAGCTTTGCTTATGCCAGCCCTGCCTCCAGTGTTCCCAACTTATTTATGTTGAGTAGGAAAGGGGGGCTTCTGCTTCTGTTCACTTGAATATGAATGGAATCCTTTGCAGAATGGGGAATTCTGAGAAAGCAAGGGTCCCAGATGCATGGAAGGGAAACCAATTAGCAGAGAAGTGATGGACTCTCTTTCATTGGATGCATTCATGCTGAGACTAGACAGGGTTCTATCAGTGATATTTAATTTGGATTGCTGCATGGAGCAGGGGTTAGATTGGAAACTAAATGGGTCTTCTAACTCTATGAGTCTATTCTATGATTTAAATGAATATGAGTAGAAGTCTATCATAGACATCTCAACATAAGGAGGCCACAGGCACTGAAGATGCACCTCACACACGTGGCCCCAGACCTTTTATTCTTGTTTGGACTATTCCTATTATTGAGCAATAGCTGTGATTTGGCAAATAAGCACCCAATGGGCACCTCACAAGACCACAATTACTCTTTTCAAACAGCCTGTGTGCTCAAGTCATGAACAAAAATACTAGATATTTCTGAGGAGAAAATGAATGTAAAGTCCTTCAGAATGCAGTGGTATTCTTCGACTGAGCACCTCACCTGAAAGTGAATTATACAGGAATTGAGTTACTTTGTTAAATATGCTTCTTTTGCTCTTGCATTAAACTGTTCTATTAAAGCTTCCTTATAGACATTCAGCAGCCTTCAGATCAAATCCCCATCTCCTTTCGTTTCTTAATTATAATACTGCATATCAGAAATTAAGACAGGGAACTATTAATGTCTTCCTCTTTTATCATTCTGGCTCAGCTTGGAGCTAGTCTTGACTTCAGGCAGAAAGGATTAGATACCCAAAGACATCTAGCATAGCGTACAAGTCTGTAATTATACTCATTTATTTGGAAGAGGAAACTCACTTTTAACTGTAGGATAAAAGCACAAGGATTGCTCAAATTCATTATGTGGCAGGCAGAACTTGTAAACTTCATCTTGACAATTCCTTCCCTTGGCAAAGCTGGCTCCAGAGCTCAGCCTCATCTGATCTGCCCAGCCATCCTATGCAGAAGCTCTTCTGCTGAACGGTTCCCAAATGGTTATAAATAAATCATCAGTGCACATACACAAACAAAACAAGATACAGTATTTTGAAAGCCTTGACTGTGGCTTGAATTTCCAATGCCCTATTATGATGACTGTATAGGTCATTAGAATGCATGTACAGTCACACAATTTCCTTTAAGATTAAGTAACATCATACAAAATACAGAAAAGAAGGAAGGAGACACTAAACCAAAGAAATTAAAGGCCAGAGATATGAGAAAAGAAAATGAAATATAACCAAATAAAGCTTACACCAGAACCATTCATCATACCTCTTCATAACTTTCTATTCTGGCGAACTGTCTTAGGTTCCATCATGTCTGTACATTGCTCCGTACGTTACCTTTTATTTTTAAGTTCTCGTCTCTCTCTTTTGGAGGATCTCATCAGCCAACCGTGACTTATCCACCCTTCCTCTTCCTCTCAACCCATTAATACTATCTTCACATATTTGTTTGTAATCCAGTCTTCTTTCATTTCTTTCTGTATGACCACACCATCTCAATGTGCTTCTTTCATTCTAGTCATTCACTTTTGCATTTGATCCACATTGATTCAGCACCCATTCAATCTTAACCCATTGTTTTGTTTTTCCACACATTCCTCTTAAATAACTTATTCCCACTGCAGTCACTTTGCTTTTTATGTTTCTCCAGACATATCCACCTCTTGCTTCCTCATATTAAGTGTGGTGGTGCATGCTCTAATACATACAGGTAGTCCTTGACCTACGGCCACAAAAGGGACTGGAAAATTCATTGTTAAGCAGTGCGGACATTAAGCAAGGCATCACGATTGCACCCGTTTTTATCACTTTTTTGCACTGGTCATTAAGCAAATCACCATGGTCATTAAGTAAATCACATGGTTGTTAAGTGACTCATGCAGTTCCCCATTGATTTTGCTTGTCGGAAGCTAGCTGGGAAGGTTGCAAATGGCGATCACATAACCCCGGGACACTGAAACCATCATAAATACATGCTGGTTGCCAAGCACCTGAATTTTGATCATGAGACCATGAGAAAGCTGTAACAATCATAACTGCAAGGACCAGTCTTAAGTCACTTCTTTCACTTTATAACTTTGAACAGTCACTAAATGAATGATCGTAAGTCAAGGACTACCTATAGCCATTTTCACTTCTCCTGACAAACATTCCTCACAATGGTCAATATATTACCCAATGTCATTCTATTGCCACTTGAATATCTTGTTTGTTTATTTATTGAATATATATGCTGCAAACCTCATGCAGACTCCATGCACACTCATGTTGTTGTTACAACAACAAAAGAACATCCATAGTGTAACAGAAATATATGAATAATAAAACATGCATGATAAATCTAACAGCATGAAATTAAAACATTCATGGTAAAAGCAAACCCCAATTCCATAACATCAAATTAAATTTAGAATCAACATCACCACGCCCATCACGCATAACATAAATAAAATTACACAATTAAAATCAAATCTGTCCATCCATTTTCCTATCTGTAATAAATATTCTATCAAGGTACAAAGCATTTTTAGTATACAGATTCATCTGTTATCTTCACATTAATATATTCTCAATGATGTTTTGAAGAACAAAAAACTAGTTTGCACATCCCTTCCTGGAATAAATTGACTTTGCTGGCTTTGCTCTTTGCAACTCTGTACACTTTCAGTCAGAATACTGCCAAACAAATTCCCAGGCCCAATTAACATATTAATCCCTATATTCCTTTTACATTTACCTTTGCTACTTTTTCCATTGTATAAGGCTGAAAGAATAGCAGCCTTCAAAATATCTGGAATTCATTCTTCCCATTCACATTAAACAAGTCACATAGCCACTGCATTAGCAAACTACATCTATTTTGCAACATTTTTTCGGTTACATCATCTATACCCCTAGCTTCCATTATTCAATAGTCTCATTACTTCCTTTTCATCATTTTATAACATTAATTTTAATTCCACTTTTTTATTTATAAAAAAAAATTACTGCAGCATTCCCTCACTTAAGTTTCATCTCAAATTACTTCAGCACTTCTGCTTTTAACTCCATGCGCTCTGCTGGAGGCTTTTTGTTTAGCTCTTTTAGCCCACTTCAAAAAAAAAAAATTTTTTTTAAATTTCCATCAAAACCACTGTGCATTTTCTTTACCTCTTTTAATCTTAATCAGTTCTTGTTCTTTGACCATAGTCTTTGCAATGATCTTTTCATCAAGTCCTTTGGCAACTGCCTGAATTGAAAGTGATTCTTCTCCAAGCGTGATTCTCACAGAATACGCTTTAACAACAATTATGAAGTTTGGAGGAGAGGTGGTGCAAAAAGTCTCAATTCAGAGCAAATGTATCTCAGTGTAGATCAGGGCAGAGATTTTCTGAATAGTTTTCTCACAGACTCGCAGTGCACCAGAGACGGGGTCTTCACTGATAATGGGGAAGCGTTGAGCTGGTTGTTTATATAACATTCACTTGTAACTTTTATCAGTCTGAGAACCAGCTCTTACACTTTTTCTCTCTATACATATTATACAATCTTTTTCTCTTTCTCTCTTCTTGCAGAAACCATTCTCTTACACAGTATTCGTTTTTTTCCCATTTACAGCCTCTTTCGCGTCATCATTCCACTATCCATCCTTTTTCATACTTCCCATTATTTTCTGTAGTACTTTGTAATTTATTATTTATTTATTCAATTTATATAGCTGCCTGTCTCACATTTGTGACTCTGAGCGGCTTACAATTAAAGCATAAACAGTACCAAAATAATAACAACAATAACAACAACAGCCATACAAACCATACAAACATTAAAAACAATTGAACTGTTAAAGGCATAGACTACAATCCCTGGGAGAGCACAGCTATTCACAAACAGTACAGCCATTTTATGGGCTCCACACCGCTCTCTGATCCCAGGCCAGAGAGCAAAGCCACGTCTTCAGGCCCTTCCATGAGGCGGGTGCAGCAGCAGAAAAGGCCCCCTACGTAGTGTAATTCTTTCTACTCTGTACATAGCAGTTCCACCTCCTCTTTCTCATGTCTGCTTTCTATTCATTCTTTTGGGAAATTAATTTATCTTCTAATAATTTTTGTTCAAAACTTATACTTTGTTTCTGTAATCTTTCTACTATCACTCTAGTTTCTTCAGCTCTTTCCTTTTCTTCCATGTCTGTTTCTTCACAAGATGCTACTAAGAAATGATCTGTCTCATTCAGAACCTCTCATCACCTTTCTAACCTTCTTTAATTTTCTCAATCTTTCATTTTAATCAGTCAGGCTTTATAATAGATTCCTTTTCCATGTGTGCCCATGAATATATTTTATACTTAAACCATATATTAAAAACAAAAAACAAAACCTTATTGATGATGTTACCTAGCTGGGTAATGAAATGTCTGCAACCAAACAACCAAGCTCAGAGAGCACCAAGGACTCCATAGTTCAACCCTAAGCTACAGATATTCTCCTCTATTGGAAAGGCCTTATTCTAAGCAGATACTTGCCAAACAGTCACCATACTCTTTCATTCTTGGATCTAAGAATGGCCCAATTAATTTTCTGTATTCTTTCATCTTGTTCCCAGTAATCCATTCATGTCATGAATTTCCTTTCTTAGATTGCTTTCATTCAGAATGTTGCACAATTTTCCCCAGAATGTAATTATCACCAATCTATACATTCGACTTTCATTTCCACCGACAACAATCCCAATTTATACTTTGTGACATACATTTTTTCCATTTATACTTAAATCTACACCTTAATTCCATATATATGTTCATCACATCTACTTCACAAGATCTGACGACCTTCATTCAGCTCTATAACATTCTTATATTTTCTAGTTTCACCAATACAGAGACTTCCCTTCCCTTCCCTTCCCTTCCCTTCCCTTCCCTTCCCTTCCCTTCCCTTCCCTTCCCTTCCCTTCCCTTCCCTTCCCTTCTTTACCATTTACTATTCTTACATTCCAAGCAACAATTTTCTATAAGCCATGTTTGACATCAGTTGGATCCAGAAATGACCTCCACCACTCATCACAGCTTTGGTCAATAAAGATTTTTATATTATGCTTTTTGGTAATATAGGAAAGATTTTGACTATATTACCTGCCTTGATTGTACCCAGGACACATGCAGCATTCCATGTTAATGTTACAGCAGTATTGATCTTGGCACATTTAGAGCAATACCCCACCAGTATAACCAAAGTCCAGTTTTACTGCAGGCATTATGTTATTCTATGCAAGCTAGGGTCTCTAATCTAGAGACGACATTGCAAGCCAGCATATTGTTGTTTGCATCCCACCAGCTAGGAGATACCTGCAACGTATCCCAGAGTCAGGATGGTAAACACATACTTGATATAAACATGAACCCGAAGAATCCTTCTATTATTTGAATGGCCTGTGCAGTTTTCTCTAGTTTTGCAAAGTAAAATGTATGAGGCAAATTAGTGCAAATGACCATACAAATTAGACACAATCAATTACAGGAAGGTTAACAGAGAATTTTATTTCTGCCAGTATAATAGAATGAAATTTTCCCATACACATCTTAAACATTCCTCTTCCCAGCCACTGAAAAGGCAAGAGAAACTACACCAAAGTCTCCCACTTCCTTCTCCGAGAAGTGGTCATCTCCGAAACTTATCCAAAAAATAATTTTTATTTTTATGTGCAAAAAACCCACAGTTCACATCAAGCATGTGGCATTTCCTTCCTCCAGTTATCTACACACTGAGCAAGAGCACCTGCAGATTTACATATGGAAGATTGTAAGCAAGAGCATCATCAGTGTCAGGTCCTTGCTTCCAAGGAAGCTGCTACATGTATCCTACAAATGTCCAATATTAACTTGTTTCAAAGGTTCTCCTGAGGATGCAGCTATATTTTCACTTTTCAATGAAAGATGAACAATGATTGAACCAAGTGGGCCCAGCTGTTATGGTAAGAGAACTGATAAACCCCGTCTTTTCTGATCTCTGGCATCACTTCTGCAAGCAGGGAAAACAGAACACAATTGATGGTATCAGGCTTGACATACAGTACATTAAGTACATTTATTTTTTTAAAAAAAATATGTTTTAGGTATTATAGACAAGTATTTGTTTCAAGACTGTGGAATTTTTTTAATATGGAATTCCTGTGACTGTTTCTTTAAAGCTAATTTAATATATATTCAAATAATATATGGTCTAATAGTATTTCCCTTAGATTACATAAAAACAACAACTTATCATTTAATCCTGAACTTGATGATGGCTTCATGAATTATAAGTCTTAATGATATGTATGAGCTTGAATATGACAGCATATTTCAGCAATGTCTAGAGTGAGATTTGTTTAAGAAAGTGTATGAGTCAGCATAATTCAGGCTATTTCAGTATTTGGTCCATTAGAAAAAATCCATTAAAAAAACCCCTTATCCTCAGGAGGGGGAAATGTTCTGGCTCTAGGATTGTGACATTACTACTGTTGCTACAACTAAATAGTCCCTAAAAGCATTTCACTATTAAGTATAGAAACAATACTGATCTTTCTGTTTAAATATGGGTGCCTATAGTTTGGTCCAGCCTTTGAACACCCTTATTTAGGCAACATTGCAACAGTTGTTTACAATTCTTTAGATCCATCTCTTTTTTCTTTTGACTTTTAATATTATTATAGGTATTAAAACATATTTTCCTGAACTGGGTTCAGCTGCAGAATACATCTGCAAGATAATATGATTTAATGTTTGAATCTATGACTTTGAAGAACCAAACAAGTTCAGTTTCACAATTTATGTTTGATAGAAATACAGTTGTTTTATATCGTACAATTTATTAAATATTCATCCCCTTGATAGCCAGCACCCCATCACACGTAATAATGAAATTTTATGTATTAATTCCATCTCATTGCACAAAACAGCAAACAACTGTGAATTAAAAATGCTATCTTTTATAAAGTTGACTGTTCTGACAGCTGGTGTAAGCACTTAATTTAATTGAGCTCTTAATATTTTCATCATCCCAGTCACCATCCTATTCAAATTACCATACCAAGGTAAGTAGCAAAGCTTTGTCAACAAAGTTAGCTTTGTGACTCATCCAGCTGAAGAGTACACGTCTTTGATTTTTTGTTTTTAGTTTTTAAAAAAAACTTGTTAATGAATATCTTGGTTCATCAGTTACGCACTTGGAAACAGAAGCATTACAAAAAAAATGTTCTCTGTTTTCTGAGACCCTTAGCTGTTAAAATCTCACAGCTTCATTCAACAAACATAATTCAATCCTACAATGGTGAATTCTTTCTTTGACTTTTTAGCTTTTATTTAATTTTATTTCTATAATATATAAACACAGCATCTTAAAATTCAGTATACCAGAAAATCGATGTGTAAAAAAACCCAAAGAAACTAAAAAGGAAAAACCCCATATGCATATATAGTACAGTATACAAACTATACATATTATAATAGATCTATCAAGGGAACTCAGTTTTTCAACAACAAATTAAATCTGGTCCATATGGAGCCATATTGAACTGTCTTCCCATTTCATCTAGAAAGGGTGAATTCAAAGGTGAATTTGGTCATGCAAGTTATTATTATTTTTTTTAAAAACTACTTTAAAGACAAACCTGCTTCTACTTCTTATAACCTGAATGCCTTTCTTCTGATCTTTCAATTAGCTTTCTTTTCTTTAAAAATATTTGATACATTCTAGTATGGCTGGTGCTCTACTTTCTAATGTCCTTTAAGTTTTGATGGAGCCATATCATTAATAGACAAAAGCTGAACACAAATAATAGTCTGTGGATAATAGTTTAGAACTGCTCGATATGAAATACTATCTTTCCCACAATTATTGCCAATGTAGATGCTACACTGTTGATGGTACAGCTTTGCCTCCATTCATATTTTCACCCACATATGGTTTCCTTAAAAATATGCTTAATTTCACATGTTTACTCTTCACTCATAAATGTTGGTTAACGCTGAATTACTGACAGCATGTCTGCTGTGCTGTAGGTATCAGCACAATCTACTATTTTGCTGAGCCCATTCATTGAACAACTGTATAGAAGCTAACAGAACAATTAAAATCAGTGTCCCTAAAGGATGATAGTCTACAAGCAGCATTATCCAACCACTGCTCTCAAAATGCATTGGATTACAACTCCCATCATCCCTGACAACAAGAACAAAAGTCAGGATGACTGGAAATTAAGGCAGATGTAGTGAAACATGTTAGAAAAAATCCAGATGAGGGAAGGCTGGGCTACAGATTTATTACAAGATTCTTTGTTTGTATCATGGAACACAGGCCATGGAGAATCACCCCAAAAATTGAATCTAGGAAATAAAGACTCCCTTGAACTGAGCTTATCTCTGGATGAGATGAGATGCATCTCATAGATGCATCTGTGCAATTTTCTTGGCAGTTCTTTGGAAGCAGTTTGCTTCTGGAATTTTTTTTTTTTCAACTTTCCACTCTAATCTACAACTCTGGGATTTGCTGGGGGTTTCCTTCCTAGTAGTAAGCAGGTCCCACTCTGCTTAGCTTTTCAAGATCAATGAAGGTCAACTAGGTACTACCACCCAGCTTGGCAATTCAGAAAACAGTTCTCCAGAATTAATATTTCCCAAGGGCATAGGAACACTTTAACATCAGACTAAAAATCAATTCTAAATGTAAACTGTAACTAATGTATTGAGGACAGGGAGTTGAAGATCCCTGTGACTATATTTCACTCACCCAATGTCTTCTTGGATCAGCACTAGATGTTATGAAATATGCCAGAAAAGTGGTATCTTATATCTTACTTTCCCTCACAAGGATTAGCAGTGTACAGCATACGCATACACATCCCATTCCAAATTTCCCAGCATCTGCAAATGGCAATCATGGAAACTAAAATGTGATGAAAAAATTACAATTGTCATTGTTGGGTAGAATTTCAGTAATTAAAATGAATGTTCTGCCTAGAATGTTATTTATGTTTCAAACAATACCTGTGATGACAATTGATCTTCTATTTAAGCAATGGCATAAAGATATATCTAAATTTGTGCAGCAAGGTAAAAAACCAAGAATTAAGTATAAAGTACTGTAAGATGCTAAAAGAAGTCTTCCAAATCTGAAAGCTTATTTTGCAGCTTGTTGTTTAGTTTGGATGGAAGAGTGGATTATTTTGAGAGATCGAAAGCTACTGGAACTAGAGGGTCATGAATTAAGATTTGGGTGGCATGGCTATTTATGGTTTGATAAAGTTAAAGTTAATGTAGATTTTAAAAATCATTTTATTAGACATGCCATCTTGAAAATATGGAACAGATATGAACCTAGGTTGTCTCCAAAAGTTCCTTTGTGGTTGTCTCCACAAGAAGCATTTTATAGAAAAGAAATGATAACAAGTAAATGGTTAACCTATGGTGATCTCTTAGAACTCTCTCAAAGGGATTTTAAACTGAAAACAAGAGAAGACTTGTTAGCAGAAGAATATGTGTGTCAGTGGTTTTCTTATGTTCAACTACAAGAAAGGTTTAAAATAGATAAAAAGGTTTATGGTTTTGAACATGCTAAGACTGAAATAAAATTATATACTAATGATGAACATGTTATCACAAAGATGTATAAACTTTTACTGAGATTTGAGACAGAAGATGAACAAGTTAGAGTGTATGATAAAATGGGCTAAAAGTTTGGTCATAACATACAGTTGGAACAGTGGGAAAATATGTGGCAGAAAGTTTTAAAATTTACATTGTGTTATAACTTAAAAGATAATTTTTATAAAATGATGTATCATTGGTATCTATCACCAGAAAAATTATCTAAAATGTATAAATGTATGTCAATGTATGTTGGAAATGTGAACAACATGTAGAGACATTTCATTATCTTTGGTGGTCTTGAAAAAAGGCAAAAAAAAAATTGGAATGAGATACATATTTGTATACAGAAAATTTTAAAGATTAATATACAGAGGCTTTTCTTTTCGATTTGATGGACAAACAGCTGGAAAAAAACTTATGGAACTTTGTTCTTATATATGATAACAGCAGCAAGACTTTTATATGCACAGACATTACCAACGGTGGATGAATGGATGGTGAAGTTGATAGAGTTAGCTAAGATGACGAAATTGACAGCTGTGATTCGAGATAAGACATGGTGTAATTTTAATAATACTTGGAAATCTTTTTTCGCGAGATATGGAAAAAATGAAATTTTGCTATATGATTTGATGATTAGAAATAATATGGATTAATAGAAATAATGGAAGTTATGTTTTAAACTTAGAATAAGAGTTGGGTGTATATAGTTATATCTGTTGTGAGGAGGGTCGGAAGTCAATTCTTTTTTCTTTCTTTCTGATTTCTCTCTTCTCTCTTTTGTCTCTCACATGTTTTAATCTTTCATATTTCTTATTTCTGTAATTCTCTTTCTATATTTTTTTCTTAATACTAGTTTTTGTTTGTTTTTATTGTTCTTTTTTAATTTTTTAAAATAAAGTTATTATAAAAAAAGAAACTAAAATGTGATGAGATGTGTGATGGAGTACTGTACAGCGATATTGCATCACACATTTGTTTCTAAGAAAGAAACAAAGGAGCAGAGAGCCCAGCTCTTTAAGTGAGCCAAAGAAGAGCATATTCTCAGGAAAGTCTTCTGGTCTGAACAGCTTTCTATTTGTCTACTCCATACTGGTTAATGAGTCTACCAGAGCAAAATTAAAAAAGGAAATAATTGTAGCAATTATATTTTAACATGAGTAAACATTAAATCTCAGGAGTTATTTATTTGATTAAAAAACATTTCTTAGCCACAGGTCACAGAGTCTTGTGTTACTATTTTTTAAATTGAAGCTTTAACCACCAGATTATGACCTCATAAACGCAATAGATAAATCAGTCAAACAAAAAGCCAGTTGAAAAATATATACCTCTTAACCTTTCCTAGAGGGCAAGACATGATACAATTATCAGTGTATGAACAGTATCAACTGGTTACATTAATTAGTCTTTAAAGCCACATAACAAACACATTCCTTCAGAATATCAGTCTTTAGTGCAATTGTTACAAAATGTAATTTAAAGCAAAAGAGAATTTGAGATTTCTGATCAAGCAAAACAAGGAATTCTAAGAAAAGGAAACATCATCAAAAAAAGCTAGCAAAAGTCTTAAGTGCCAGGGGGATATATAAAGTGCATGGTTAATGAGACCTAGGAGAATTAGTGCCCCTGAAGTTCATCTGCAATGGCTTTCCCCAATCTTACAGCTCCTATCATTCCAAATCAGCATAGCCAATTCTCAATTTCTCAAGAGCCATTTCTCAATTTGAGAAAGAATGCTAAAGGCCAAAGCAAGCAAACAAAGAAAAACTGGGCAAATTTAAGAGTTTCTCCCAGGTAAGAAACATCAAAGGATGCTTGAGGGAAATGCAGAATCTGAAGATTAGTGAAATTTCTCATTCGGCCTCTCCATACAGGTAGTCCTTGGTTAATGACCACTCTGTTCGGCGACTGTTTGAAGTTTTGATGGTGCTAAACAAGTGGTAGTTATGACCAGTCCTCAAAGTTCTGGCTGTCGCAGCATCCCCATGGTCACATGATTGCAATCTGAACACTTGGCAATCGACTCGCACTTATGAGAGTTGCAGCATTCCATAGTCACATGATTACCATTTGTGATCTTCCCTGCTGGCTTTCCACAAGCAAAGTCAATGGGGAAGCTGGCAGGGAAAGTTGCAAGTCACTCCGGTAAGTCTCCCCCATTCGGCAGCAGCCACCCCAAGCCTAGCCACGCTCATGCCACACCACAACAGCACCTTGTGCTCCCTTGCATGACCTCCCCCATCTGGCAGCAGCTACGCCAAGCCTTATTGCACTCATGCCACACTGCAACGGGCCCTCACACACCCCTGTGTGCCCTCCCCCACCCAGCAGCAGCTACTTACTCCCCTTCCAGCCTCCTTGTGAGCTGCCTGGGACTCGCAACTTCCTGCTGACTTCTACACTGAGTTTGGTTGTTGGAAGCTGACAGGAAGTTATGAGGAGGTCCTAGCTTAACAACTTGCAAACCTCATTTAATGATGGCAGTGGGGATTGCTGGGATTGCTGTTACTAAGCAATGCAGTCACGTGACGTCACACTTTATGACCGCATCACTTAGCAATGGAAATTACAGTCCCAATTGCCACTGTTAACCAAGGAGTACCTGTATCCATAATCCCTGTTTTTGGCATTGATGGAATCACTGTGTTCTAAATTGGCTTCTAAGAATGATAATTTTGCATTTCAGATTTTCTGGACAACTAAGTAGGTCCATAGCATATAACTAAACTGGAATAGACTGAAGATGCAGTCAACTGCATTCAATTCTGGGGATGGGATTGATGCAATTCCAGATTTACTCCTGGTCACTATTTATGAGAATTTCCAAAAAGTTGTTTTTCAGATCATGACTAATATAAGAATATTTGGGTATATACCTGGGATTATTGTGCTTGTGCTGCTGGCCTTTATTCATCTGTTTTTTAAATCAAGGAATCACTCATTAGAAAAGATTTTTATCCAATTTTATTGCTTACTCAGTTATTATTTACTTTTATTATTCACTCCAGGTAGCTTTCCAAGTAAACCAAGTACCAGATATATTCTATTCTATTCTATTCTATTCTATTCTATTCTATTCTATTCTATTCTATTCTATTCTATTCTATTCTATTCTATTCTATTACCCTACCCTACCCTACCCTACCCTACCCTACCCTACCCTACCCTACTCTACCCGTCCCTATCCTACTTATATGGTCACCCATCTCGTAAAACACAACTCTGGCTGGCTCATGATAATAATAAAACCAGAAGCAAGTAAACCAAGAGCCTGACCCCCAATTGCCAGTTTGTCAGATCCTACAATCCTCAGACTGCAATCTCACCCTATCCCAGTGCCTGGGGAAAAGCCAACACTTTACAGCTTTCCAGAAGGCTAAAAGGGTGGGGGCCTGCCAGATCCCAGGGGGAAGTTGTTCCACAGAGCAGGGCTGCTATGGCAAAGGCACACTTCCTGCATCCCACTACAGGACAACACTTACAAGTGTATAGCACTCGTCCTGCATAAATAATTCTGGGTGTCTGTTGAGCATCCCCCCTGTATCTGAACATGCTCAACAGCACAAAACGTGACAGGAGTACAACTGCTGCACTGAACCACACAAAAAGAAGAAAGTATTTGTGCCATTTACAATTCCCATGACCAATATTCCCTTGAAAACTAAGGGATTAAAAAAGATATTTTGCCCTTTTCTCCCAAAGTAGGAAATTCTCCCAAGGTAGGAAATCTCTGAGGACAAAGCTGCAGAATGCTATAATGACACTGCCTTCCTCCCTTGGAATGATGAGGTTCCAGAGATACGGATGAAAGCAAGAGCCATAATTCAAGACATCATCTTCCAAGCAGCATCTTTTTTTGCTCCTCTGCTTTTCTCTGTCATCCCATTACCTGCCTTCCCACAGTAATTACATTCCCCAGGGAGGGAGTGACAGACACTGCTTGATCAGTTCTGTGACCTCTGTGGAAACAAAATTAAAAAACCAGAGGGATTAACTATAATAGGAGGAAGGTATCCTTCATGGCTAAGTTTCTGCCTGAAGGTTAAATGATAGGCTGGAAATTTTAAATTGGCAACTGGAAAATCTGCCCAGTCTTTTTGCTGCCACAAGGACACAAACTTTCTGCTCCTGGGCTGTCTGGCTTGTGCAAAGTGGAAGATGCTCTTTAATGTGACAGTCTTCTTAGAACATTTTGCTTGGGGACATGGAATTCCACACTCCATTAATCTGCGCAGATGATGATCTATTCAGGCATGGCAAATACATGCATGCAGCCCCTGCTTTTCTTTCTTTCTTTCTTTCTTTCTTTCTTTCTTTCTTTCTTTCTTTCTTTCTTTCTTTCTCTATCTATCTATCTATCTATCTATCTATCTATCTATCTATCTATCTATCTATCTATCTACCCATCTCACACAAGGTGACTCTGGGTGGCATAGAACAATTAAAAAGAATAAATACATAAAAACAATTACAAATAAAAAACTATAAAATCACACAAAATAGGAGGGGATAAAATTAATAAGGGGGCCATCACAAAATCTCCCTGGTCCCCTGGGAGTCCTAGGCTTGATCACATAGCCAGGCCTTGAGGGACTTGCAGAATGTTAAGAGGGATGAAGCTAATCTCACTTCTGGGGGAGAAGATTCCACAAGGCGGATGCCACCTTTGGCAAATCTTGCTGTTTCTTTAAGAGGTGCTGAGCAGCTGGCCTCTCCCACAGAAAGTCTGAGGCATGAGAAACAACAGATGCTGGAGTTCTGGAGGGCAAGATGTGGGGGTGGTAACCATAGCCTGCCTGAAAGGGAGACAGGCCTATAGAGGAATGTATTGAGCTCTGCAAGAGGCAGCAGACCAGTACAACTGTTCTGCTGATAAGAGACAGAGCACCTCAAGTACCATTCCAATAATTGGTTCATCCTCTCCACTTACTCATTAGAAGCCAGATGATACAAGGATGACAAATGAATCTGAAAGTCTAATAGCTGGAAGAGAGCTTTCCAAAACCTGGCTGTAAATTGAGAGCCACGATCTAAAATCACATGATTGACTAAGTCCTTGTATCTAAAAACTTGGTCTAGAGCAGGGGTTCCCAACCTTTTCTATGCTCCACACTCCTAGGAAATGTTTGATCAATGTTCGTATCCCCTACAAAAGTAATATCACATTTGAAGATGAAGAAGTCTACTTTCTAACGCAGGTGAACAAATTGAACTTAAAAAGATACGTTTTTAACTCAGTGCATAAAATTGTCACACCCCCTGAAATTCCATTTCGTACCCCCTGGGGGTGCAGGCACCCCAGGTTGGGAACCCCTGGTCTAGAAAAAAAATGGAAGGCCCTTGCAAGGAATAAAATAAACCATCTTGGTAAACAAATCGACTACACAAAAGTGACTGTGCAACCCTGTACAGAGGAAAGATCAGTAAAAAATATCCATTGAGTCAGAATTCCAAGATGCTACTGGTGAAGGGAAGGACTGAAGCAAACCAGCTGGTTAGGAACAGGCTTGGCCTAGCAACAAACATGCAAGATGAAATATTATTTTTGACATCTTGTCTCACACTTAGCCATCAGAACTCTCTGAGCACCTGATGCAAAATTTTAAACACTCCCCTGTGTCCAGCATTCTATTATTTAGCATAATCTTTCATATTTAGTGCCATATTTAGTATTACAAGACATGATTGAGATTCCCTTCATATTCCCTGTTAGCCTTTTGCAAGGCACTTAAAACCTGGCTATTTTCTCAGACATTTGGGTCAAGATGTTAATGAACTCGGTTAGTTGACTTGGTTGGCCGATACATTGTTGCTTTGGAAAATGGAAAAATTTTCCCCCTCATCCCTGGACCTTAGTTATATGAATTATGGTTGATTGTTTTATTGTAGTTAGCTTTTGTACCTTTGTACACCACCCAGAGTCATTGCTGAGAAGGGTGGCCATATAATTTGTTTAAATAAATAAATAAATAAATATTTACACAGTGGTGCTCCCAAGATGGCTTTGGAAGAGGAGATTCTGGGAGCCCTGCCTGTTGTCCTGTGCCTCAAGGTGAAATCCTCTTGCTGTCTGTCATCTCCCAAATATTCTTTTATATATAAAAACATATAAAGAGGAAAACATATCCTTTTTATGTGTTTTTAACTGGGAAAAAAGGCATGTTCTACTGGTTGTGTGCCTAAGAAATTGTCAGGCTCTGTCCTCAATGGTTGTTCAGAGTGTTGCGGAAAAACTATTTTGCCCTCATGCTGTGTTTTCCAGTGTCTTTTCTTACAACATACTTTTTTTGTATATAATTTTATTAAGGACTTTGATTACAATAGTAAAAACTAATTCAAACTAAACTGAAAGAAAGAAAAAAGAATAGTAAGAAAGAATAAAAAGTGCAAAAAAAAAAGAAAAAGAAAAAAGAAAAGAAATATGATAAAGAAAAAGAAAAGGAATATATATAAAGAAGCAACTTCCAACCTTCATTACAAGTATAGACAAATTTAGTAACTCTTCACCCTCTATAAGATTACAAACAGATATCTCTTCATCCCATATCCCATCCCTTATCTATAAGCAAATCTATAAAACATCAACTTTTCAATCCTGGTGTCAGCAAAAAGTCCTTAAAGGATTGCCAGAACTTTGCAAATAAATGTCTTATTTTAACCTTGATTAAATAAACCAACTTTATATTCCTTCCTTTTACTTCTAACAGACTTAATCTTTAGTTCATTCAAATACTGTCATAGGATTTGATTTCTCTTCAATTCTTCTTTATCCCATCACACAGACTTCTTCTTCTTCATGGGTTTAACAAGCCTCTTTTGTAGATCCAATACAAAAACATTTTTCAGGTCATTCTCTTGGTTTGTCATTTGTATTTCCCCTTTAATTTTTAAAACCTCAACCAGTTTCTTTTGTATATTCAATAAAGTGTCCTTTTCCAAATTATTCTCTTGGCCTGTCATTTGTAGTTCCACTTTTGGTACCTGTCAGAGAAAATTTGCTCTAGATCTGTCATTCACTCACTGACATCTTTTGAACATAATCTATCCATAGAATCAGACATCAGTACTGACACTGTTGATATTGTAACTACTAATTTATGTTTCCGTTCTTCAAATATCTTCTTTAATATTTCCAATGTTATGATATTTGCTGTCATTTTGTAAGCCCCAATTAATCAACACCAAAAGCTGGCTTGTATTTTTTTCCCCTTTTACTCAGAGTCTTTAGTCTCCTCTAGTATCCAGTTTCTAAAATCATAAAGTTGCTTATCTTCATTGTGAGCTAAGATAGCCAAAATAATTCTGGTTCCCATGAGAAGCTATTTATTTTTTATAGTTAATCCCAACATCTTACAGTAAAAGTCAATATTCCAAATTTAACTGGATCCTTAATCCATTTGTAACTTTCTTAGATCAAAATCTTATTTAGCTTTTTGCTGTTTATTTCAAATTCTTTAAGTTCTTAAGCTTGTAATTAGTTTTTCTTTTGTTCAGAGTTGAAGCTAAACTCACCCGATGACTTTTCAAACTTGTTGCTCCAAAGGTCTCTAATAGTTTTAAGATGGTTAATAGGCAATTTCCAAAAGTGATTAGAAAGTGAGGCTTGAGAACTTAGTGTCCCTTAAAAGACTCCGCTGCAATTGCAAGCTAGATGGCTAATCCCTTCATCTCCTGTTGCTCAAACCCATGGAAGACATAGTCCTACAGACTCCTTGTGAGGAGCTGCCATCCAGAGTTCATGTGGACAATCTCCCATCCTCTCCTTATATGAAGAGGTTCCAAAGAACCAGTCTACTCATCAGTTCTTTGGTCTTTACTGCGGTCATCAGCTCCACTTTTGTGGAGACATCTTCAGTTTGCCATGCCTTCCCTGGAAGTCTCTTTTCTTACAATATTCTAACTGCTTGCTCTGTTTACTGTCACCTTTCTAGTCATGGCATACTGCCTGCTCCATAGGCTGATATTTTATGACAAGGACAACATGAAATATCCAAGCAGGGCCTCTTGCTTCTGATTGGTTCTCTTTGCTTGTCCAATGTGGTGGTTCAGAAACATGGTGTTCAGTACAGGGGTTACTTTGCATTTTATGGATATTTCATAAAGTCCTTGACTCCTCTTTTTGTTTGTTTGTTTGTTTATAATAAATAAATCCCTTCAGGCCTGGGTATGGGACGAAAGCAGCACTGGTCATGCTTTCGGATGATCTCTGGCGAGGGCAGGATAGAGGTTGTGCATCCATCATTGCCCTACTTGATCTCTCTGCAGCTTTCGATACCATTGACCATGATATCCTTCTGGATCAGCTCAGAGGATTGGGGGTGGGCGGCACTGTGTTGTGCTGATTCATGTCCTTCCTCTGGGGCCCATTCCAGTCAGTGGTGGTTGGGGAGGAGAGATCCTGCCCTCGGCCCCTGCTATGTGGAGTGCTGCAGGGTTTGGTGCTCTCCCCGCTCCTATTTAACATCTACATGAGGCCGCTGGGTGAACTCACCTGTCGCTGATGATACCCAACTGTACATCTCTGCCCCTGGCGAATTAAGCAATGCTGCAAATGTCTTATCCCGGTGTCTGGAGGCTGTGAGGGTCTGGATGGGGAAAAACAGGCTTCCACTGAACCCTGGCAAGACTGATTGGTTTGGGGTTTTGGGGCCTTCTGGTGCTAGGGCTATGCTATCTTTGGTACTGAATGGGGTTGCACTGTCCCAGACAGACCCTGTGCACAATCTGGGAGTCCTCCTGGACTCACAACTCCTGCTCAAAGAGCAGGTGGCAGTCATGGCTAGGAGGGCCTCTGCACAGCTTCACGTTGTGTGCCAGCTGCGCCCATTCCTAGATCAGAGGGACCTACTCACTGTCACTCATGCCCTAGTCACGTCCCATTTGGATTTCTGTAATGTGCTCTACATGGGGCTGCCCTTGAAGAATATCTGGAACCTTCAGCTGGTGTAAAATGCAGTGGTGCAGGTAGTTATGTGTGCCCCTAGGGTGGTATATGTTACACCTCTGCTCCACGAGCTGCACTGGTTGCCAGTTTGCTTCCGGATCCAATTCAAGGGGCTGATTTTGATCTTTAAAGCCCTTCATGGCATGGGGCTGGGTTACCTGAGGGACTGCCTCTCCCTGATTACATCTGCCCATCCCATCAGGTCTGGCAGAGAAGGCATGCTGCAGGTCCCGTCTGCTAGAGAACTACATTTGGCGGGTCCCAGGAGCCGGGCCTTCTCTGCTGTGGTGCCCGCCTTGTGAATCTTCTCCCCCCAGAAGTGAGATTAGCTCCATCCCTCTTAACATTCCGCAAGTCCCTCAAGACCTGGCCTAGTGATCGGGCCTGGGGGTCCCAGAACCGGGGAGATTTTGAGATAGCTCCCTTATTAATTTTATCCCCTCCTGTTTTGTGTGCTTTTATAGTTTTTTATTTGTAATTGTTTTTATGTATTTATTCTTTTTAATTGTTGTACACTGCTCAGAGTCACTTTGTGTGAGATGGGCGGCTATATAAGTAAGAAATGAATATTGTACAATACCAAAGTCACAATTATTGGAAAGAAAATAACGTAGCTTGTAAGAGTTGAGAAGAAGACATTATTTTAAAGAAGACTTTATTACTGAGAGATCACAGCAATTTTTTGTGATCGATGAAACTGCAATGTGACTAAATACATTTTATAGTCTATTGAGCATCAAAATAGGAAAGTGTCTCCTGCACAGACCTTCCATAGTGACAGAATGTAAAGTAGAAAATCTTTATGCTTAATGGAATGAAAATTGCATATAAAGTTCAATTGGTTTTGCATGCTTGCTTACTTCTTTATTTACTTGTCCCTCTGTGTGTGTATGCGCGTGTGCGTGTAAGTGTCTACATATATAAACTTGAGCATACATTTGTTGGCTGATTATCCTCTGCCCAGTTGAACATATCATCTACAAGTAGCCTCCTCGATCCTTGACCTAATAGTATACACTAAAAATAAAGAAGTCTAATATGTTTTTAAAAAATCTATTGTCATATATAAAGTGAATTCTCCAGAAATACTGTTTCTACCTGGAAGGAATAATACTAAAACAGATTATGTAGTACTGAAGTCTCTCCAAGTTACTAGCATTTATATGAGAAGAAAAGACCAAGACACAAACTTCATCTGTAGATTTATTTTCAACTAAAATGTCTTTTTTCTTAATCATGATGAAATTTCAAGCAAAACAGTCCTTGAAAAGATGTGGGCACTTCACATATTGTCACTTTGCAATTCCACAGTTCAGCAATGCTTCTCCATCACTACTCACCAAACACTGGTAAGTACTGCTGGAAAGTGTACTGATCAGCTTCCTCTGGCACTGCTCACACCCATTGCCTTCTCTGACATGTCCTCGACAGAGCTGGAAGATGCAGCACCTGAAAAGAAGATTGTGCTGGCCTCGGGAAGTGACAAGAAGGTGACAGGAAGATGCTCTGAAGTAATAATAATTGTTTTGTCAAAGCAAAACTCTTTGCTTCATGCCTTAGTGAATCCCTTCACTGAGGCAAATTTAAGTCACCCCGCACAGGCCTCGCAAATACTATCATTTTACACACAGGAAAAGTGATAGGCTTGATTTTTCTAGTCCCATACATTCATAGACTTTTCAAGCACTGTCTCTCTCCAGGCATTCATTACTTTATCACTGCTTTTTTTCTGTAGTTGAAGATTATCCTATCTTCTTTTCAGTCTGCCAGTCTTAGACATTGTTGAGTCACATAGTCCAATGTTCTGATTCTATCTATGGCAGTTTCAAGTGTTCCGACCATGTTTATCAATGCTATTCACACAGACTGAGTTTAAAAATTCTTTTACGCCATAATGTGGTTTGCTTGGTCTGGCCTGGCCAACTCTAGTTCTTTTTCTGGTGCATACCTGCCAGTAGCTCCCCTCCTTTTGACACTTTGTTCAGCCATCTATGTTTCTCCTTAGCTTTAAGACATTTGTCTGGTGATCAGCTGTTCTAACATGAACATGATGTCATTTGCTAACTTGATTGTATCCTACAAAATCCGTCCTGACATCTAACCCTTACCCTGTTTGGTGAACACTAAAGCAAAGGATGTATTTTCTCCCATTTCTCACAAAAGCTATTCTCTCTCTCTTCTTTCACATTAGCCTCTTGAAACAGATCCCTCCAAAACTGTGGCTGCTTTCATTCTTGCCCTCCAAAAGACATGCAAATATTAGCATGGGACAGTGCTCTTGGGTTCTGTGCTCTTTCCTTATATTTCAATCATTTTCACACAGAGACAAGCATTCTCAGCATCAATTTACAGATGGGTAAGTTGAAATTTACAGGAATGCCAGTCAGGATGAGGGCCAATGAGCAGTATGGAGATTGCTGGTAAAATGAATTTCTGAGGGTCAATGGTTAAGGTACTGGAGTGGAACTGGAGAGACCCAGGTTCAGTTCCGCTCAATCATGGGCCTCATTGGAGAGCTGTGAGTCATTTGGACTGTTATTGTTGGGATAATGGAGGTTGGGTGGGAGAAGAACCTTGTGTAGCTCTCAGAGAAAAGGAGGAATAGAAATGCAATAAAGAAAAGAATGAATAAGCTTTGCCACTTAGCTTTCCTTCCCCTGCCATTTTTACTAATATTGTTTTTAATATCTCCCATCTGGCACTATGTTCAGGAAGTGAATTCTATGCCAGACCAGCAACAGCAGCAGCTGTTCATAAAATTGTCCTGCATGACAAACATTGAAGAAATAGAAATAGAGGGGCTTGTCTTCTCCCCTGATCACTTGCTGAGATTTTCTCTTTTGGGTGAGAAATCACCCATAGGTTTGTGTTCTCCACATCTGACTTTTCTTTCCTTTTCTGATTGAGGTTCTTCCAGAGCTGGCAGGACATAGTTCACATTTCCACTTCATTATAGTATTCTAGCTTTCAGGCCAAGATGGCCAAGAGAATAAAAGTCCATATTGGTATAGGATATACAATAGCTGCTGATGGCTCAAAGAAACTCTGACACCAATTTTCTCCGTATCTGTGGGCATGTGATTTCACAATTTTATCCCTTAGGAGACTGAAATCTATTTAAATGTTTAACTATGACATTTGGAGTGACTGCGTGATATATCTGAGGCAAAATACCTGAAGAATTGAGAGGGAGACTGAAATACTTAATTTATCAAAAGCTTCTGCATATCCTAGGTTCACTATAACTTTATTTGTCAACTGAAATTGAACTTGGGGGCTTTTCTTCAAGAAAAAAACATCCAAAATGTCAAGGGAAGCAAAAACAATTTGGTATGTTATTTGTCACTGAATTATACTGAAAGGAAAATTAAACATGAAACCGTCTGTCGGACTCAAGACTAAATATCTGAAGTTCAAAGGAAGCTGAAAAAAATGTATATGAAAATGCACAAATTTTTTTAGTGGGAAAGGGTGAGTGGATCATTTATTTATTACATTTTAATCCCATCCTTCGCCAAGGAGCTTAGAATTCCTCATACCACACACAGATGCAGAATATACCTCATAACAGTCCTGTGAAATAGATTTGATTGTGAATTGTTGACCGTGGCCAGTTACCAAGTAAAAGTGGAATTTGCGTTCCTCTGGTCTAATTCTGTCACTTGACCCAAAGTTTAGTTATTTCTCTTGTTAATGTAACATGAAAACAAGGACAAGGATTTTTTACTTGCTGACGCACTCAACTCTAAAACAGCCCCCAAACCAAACCTGATTCAAGGTTTGATCCTCAGGAATTGCAAGTAGTTATCACTTCCCTTAATATCTTGTTAAAATGATAGGTCTTTCTTGTGCAGTGTGTTTGGGCTTAGTCCTCTGAGCAACCAACAAATGTAGCAGGACCTTGTGTAAATCCTTGTGAATTCTGTATTCATTTCTTTGGCAGCAATTTAACAGCTCGTCTGCAGATGGCACTTATTTTATCTGCAAAAATATTCCCATGAAAAGTGAAGGGAACTTGTTAGAAAGAATGCAAACAGAGCGTGAAACAGTCATCATGGACTATTAATGTATCCTTAATACATGAACTGAGCTGGAAACACATCACTGAAAGAAGGGGGTAGGAGAGTTGCTGCAGGCATACAGCTGCCTCTCTGCCCTCTTCTCCATGCTATGATCCATGGAGCTGACATCCAATAACAATTTGCCTTCTCTCCCTTCCTCCTACTTCAGAAGCAGTGAAGAGATCCAATCAGACTACAAGAAATGCTGAGAGACCAAAAAAAAAAAAAAAGGTCATCATGAAATATCCATTGTTATTCTTTTAGCAGCACATCCATGTATAGGGAAAATATATCTCAGTACAGTGAACCTGTTTCCAAGGATGGATTGGATAAGCCTCTGAACTACCAAGTTTTAGGGTGGTCTAGCATTGCAATTGAGTGCAACCACTTCTTTCCTTGTCCTTCCTTTCAGTATCGGCTTCCAGTTTATTAACTTGCCCATTGTGAGTTCATGGCTCTGAACCACATGCAGAGGCTCCAGTTCACAGAGAAAAGTATGCACACATAGGAGCTTAATTGTCCTTGTCTTTAACGGAATTCTTCACGGTGTGCCCACGGAGTCCACATATCTGCTAATGGCTTCCTGAACTTACATGCAAAACATCCCACTTCTAATATCTGGCTGAGAGAGACCTTTGTCTGATATGCTTACTGGCTCCTAACATCTGTTTTATATACCAGCCTCCCACAGTCTGGTACTGTCCAAAAATATTGGGGTGGAAACCCCACAACTTCATGCTAATTTAGCTTGCTAACTAGCATGAGGAATGTTATATTCTAGAATATGGATACAGCATATATAGTACTATGCTAGATAGACCAGGGTCTGACTCAACTGTCCATGCTAAAAACTCTAAAGCTAAAATGTACTGTATAGTTAACAAGTACAAGACCTGTGGGTTCAAATCCCATTGGAGGGTTGAACATAGAACATCTAATTTGGAGGATACCTAGGCCTTAAGAGTCTCAATAAGAATGAAACCAGTTGTGTGGTAGTCAGTAGCTAACACAACATCTATACTAACAACCATTATCCTCCAGATGACATATATTGCAATGCCTGAACAAGAGAGAGATTACTTTAAAAAGTACAAGAGCTAAAAATACAGCAAACTACTGTAAATAGTAGTACCTAGTTTTGAGAATACTGAACATTTGGGAGAAAAAAGTTGTGAGCATGGAAGAGATCTGAAATTCTAGCATCAGGATTTCAGCAATAATATGATTGCATACAAGGTGATAAAAAAGAAAATTTAGTCAATGTTCCAAGTACTACCCAAAAGATATTAATTCAAAAGAGATCAGAATACTGGGCAGGTTACATGCATATTTTTGCAGTATGATCTCTGGGGAATATGACCCTAGCGGCATTTCCTTTATTTTAAATCTAATGTTTTAAATTTAAAGAGAATGTTTTGGATTCAGAGTGTGCCATTATTCACCTCCTGTATAAAAGGCGTGGTTTCACCCCAAAACAGAACAAATTGAAAAGTTCAAATTGATATTTTAGAAAGTAATAGTTATAACACTGAGGGAGATTATAACAGCAGAGTCACTTGTGTTGGGTTTTCAGTATTTTGAATGAGATTCATGTCATGAATTGGATTATTTTTGAATCATAGAATCAAAGATTTGCAAGGGATCATTTAGGCCATCAAGTCTAACCCCCTTCTCAATCTAGAAATCCAATTAAAGCATTTCAAACAATGGCAGTCTATACCTCACTTGAATGCATCCAGTGTAGGGGACCTCAGCATTTTTCCTGGCAATTGGTTCCCTTGTTTTGCATTTCATTACAATAGCAAGAATTACTGTAGCTCAATATTGGAGAAAATTAAGTTGCATCTGTATGGCAATAGTTAGAAAAACCCTGCTCTATTATAAAGTCTCTAAAATTAACATATGGTTTAATGCATTTTATTTAGCCTGGGGAAAAATACCTCAGGGTGGAAATGACAACATTATTCAAATTATTGAAAGTCTTTCAATCCCAAAAGGGGGAAAAAAATCTATAGAAGGTGGAAACTAGTCCAAATGGACAAATTACAACAAGGTTGTTGGCATCTGAATATTTTATCAAACTTCTTAACAGCAGGAACAGTTGGACAGTAGAGCCAATTATTAGCATGGATTGGAGAGCTTTCCATCTCTGAAATTCTTCATACAGAAGCTAGACAGCCATCGTTCATAATAAAGTATTCTGAATATTCTGCATGAAAAAAGCAGTTGGATTAGATGGCTCTCAAGGTTTGTTTTAACCCTATCATTCACTTGATTATATTGGTACTCCAGCCATGTGTTTTAGATCTCTGGATAGTATGCATGAAGTTTCCCCACTGTTTCTCTTCATGGATCATTTGGTTAAAGGGCTTACATTCAATGTTACCAAGACCTCTACCACTGGAAGTACACACTGTCAAAACGGCAGAGACAGGCAGATCACAGATGATCATTCATGATCCACCCTAGAAGAAAATGGCAACCCACTCTCCAATATTCTGCCAAGAAAACCAAATGAACATTCACAGTCAGGACAATGTTAACACAATACTGAAGATGAGCCCTAAAATCAGAAAGTATCCAACAAACTCCTGGGAAAAGCATATGGAAAGTACTAGTAGAACCATGGTTATTTTGTGGTTGGATTAAAGTTGAAGGCCATCCAGCTGCTGATGTGACCAAATAAAAAAGGACAGTGCAATGTTGCAAATATACCATTGTTATATAGTCAGAATCATAAACGAAGGAAAACCTGATGTCATCAGGACTGAACACTGACATACTGGAACTGAAATGGATTGGAATGGATCACTTCATATCAGAGGAGAGTCACATATTTTATGGCAGACAAGGAAATCACTGAAGAAATGGAAAAGTCATCATGATTAACAAAAGAGCATCAAAGTCAGTCTCAGATACAACCCCAAAAATGAAATAATGATCTCAATTTGAATCCAAGGCAAGCCATTCAATAGTAGGACAATGCAACATTTTGCCTCAGCCACACATGCAAAGGAAGTGGGAAGCGAACAGTTTTGTGATGACTTGAAATACCTTGTTGACACAACATCAAAAAAGACATACTAATTATAGGAGACTGCAATGCTAACTTAGGAAGGAAAATAGCTTCTGGAATAATGGGAAAAATTTCCGTATATGAAATGAAGCAGAAGAGACAAAGAGGGTTCTACCAAAACATACAATGTTTATAGCAAAAATCTTCTTCTAACAAATGTAAAAGATTCTGCACATGGACATTACCAAATGGACAACACAGAAATCAAACTGACTATACACTCTGCAAGCAAAGATGGAGAAGTTCTATTCAGTCAGCAAAATCAACATCTGGTATTGACTGTGGCCCAGATCACAAACTCCATCTTGCAAAATTACAACTTAAGCCAAAGAAAAATCACTAGACTAACAATATACAACCTCAGCAATATTCCATATGATCATGACATGAAGGTAAAGAATAGATTTAATGGATTAGATATCGTAAATAGAGTGCCTAAAAAACTCAGTAGTGAGATGCATGACATCATTAAAATTGAAGCAAACAAAAATATTCTAAAATGAAAAAAGCAAAAGAAATAGGCACACTGAAAATTCCTGATGAAAGATGGAAAGCAAAAGACAACCAAATTGGAGGAAAATTTACCCAACTAAATGTGGAGTTCCAAAAAAGAGCAAGAAGAGACACAGAGTTTTATTTAAAGAAGCAATGCAAAGAAATTGAGGAAGGACCAGAGATTTATTTACTGAATAATTTTTTTATTATAGATATCAAAGGAAGCCTCATGCAAAGATGGGCACCATAAAAAGAAGAAGAAGACAGAGATCCACTGGAGAAAGATGATATAAAGAAGGGACAGTACAATATGGAAGATCTGCACAACAATATCCTAAAATCAATAATGCATATGACAGTTTGACCACTAGAACTAGGGACAGACGTTCTAGAAAGTGAAATTACATGGGCCCTAGAAAATACTGGTAACAATGAAGGTTCAGGACTTGATTAAATACTAGCAGAACTGTTTAAAATCTTGCAAAATGATGCAGTTAAAGTGTCCCTTGCAGCTTGTAAACAAGCATGGAAAACACAGCAGCAGCCAAGGAACTGGAAAAAAGCAATTTCCATTCCATATCAAAAAAAGGTAAGTGCTAAAGAATCCTCACATGCTAGGGAGACAGTGTTCAAAATTTTGCAATTGAGATTTCAACAATAATGGAATAAAATGGTCAGATACACAAACTGGATTGAAAAGAGGCAAAGATATCTGAAATCACATTGCTAACATTGGATGGAAAATGGAAAATGAAAGGGAGTTCCAAAATAATGTCTGGTTTGTTTTATTGATTATTGCAACACACTTGACAGTATAGGTTACAACAAACTGATAGTACTTAAAAACTTCTTATCTGCCTAATGAAGAAATTATATGACCAGTAAGCCAGTTACAGGGCAACTAAATGGTTCAAAATTGTGAAGGGAGTGTGCCAAAGTTGTTTACTGTTATTTTATTTATTTAACTTATACGCAGAATATACCATGGGAAATGCTGGAGTACAAGAAAACTAAGATTATATCAATAGGCAAAGCCAACCCAATGTAAATAGGTAAAGAAGTTGAAATAGTAAAAGATTTCAACTTCCTAGGTGCAAAAATTCACAGGGCACCCATAATAAGTTTGCTACTTTGGAGAAATAGATAAAATACTGAAGTGCAATGACAACCAATGTCCATATTGTTAAGTCCATGGTTTCCCCATTTTACCATACTGTATGGCTGCAAAATGCTGGGCCATCAGAAAAGCTAAACAAAGAAAAAATGAAGCCTCTGACTTGTGGTGATGGAAATAATGTTAAGAATATCTTAACAAACAATAAATAATTCAATACTAGATGAAGTACAACCAGTCTGGTCACTGAAAGCAATAATACTGAAGCTGAAACTTAAATAGTCTGGACACTTAATGTGAAGGCAAGAAAAGAGCAAAACAGGAGACAACCAAAAAAGGGCTGACAGCAGACAAGGTGACTGGATACTGTTATGCCGACAGAAGCAAGAGTTTTCAAGAACTCGAAGCAGCAGTGTCAGACAATTCTGGTGAACTGATGTCCTTCAGGTCATGAAGAGCTGGAAGTGACAGAAAGACCAAACAACAAGCCATTTTTTAAAATAAATATGAAATATAGGTGGAAAGGCACTGGGTGAAAGACACTTAAAACAAACTAATGTCAGAATCTATATCTCCTCAGTCCAAGGCTAGGACCGGCTTTTCTAGTCAGTCAGCGCTTATACATCTCAAATCCTTCACACGGAGCTGTCTGCAATTGCTATTTCATCTGAGCATCTGAAGAAGAATGCCATCCTAACAGCTTCAAAGCGTTAAAGGAATCTTTAAATGCAAATCTAATCAGCAGGAATTAAATATATTGGGACATGTATGAGAAACTTTGCATAGGATTACCAGCAATACTGCAATCAACCTACTTTCCATAGCAAAATTAAATTCAACATAGCTAGCTGAAGCCCTGAAAATAAGTTTCTCCTGGATTTAACAAAACTATCTTTATTATATAACTTTGGCTCATTTAACATAATCATTCCCTTGGGAGTTGCTAAGTTTAACATTTACCCTTTTCATTCCCCCATACTGTCTTCATCAAACCCAGCATCCTCCAGTGGTTCTTTCAACATTCCCAAGCAACATGACCAAATTCCTCATCCATGCAAGAGGTCACTGGATATTCACTGGTCTTTTGCATTTAAAGAACTGTAGGAATCTTTTAAAAGCAGCAATGGCATCAGATGTATCATCTCATAATTGCATAAATAATACAAATTATGTAAGTTGTGTTAATCATGTCCTATCAATGTAGTATGAAAGACATACAGTACATACTTTCCATCATTTGTGCAAAAACATCATTACATGCATGATAACCCTTGCCCCATCTCCAGACATCCTTACAAAGCATGCAGCTTATAACTGGATTCTATTCCTCCAAATTGCTGCCCATCAGTTCTGAAGAGCTCCTATATGCAGAATCTTTTTGGCTAGCGTATCATAAATCAATTTGGCTCACAGTAACTGCCTAGACACCCTGCCCTTTTGATTTAATGTACTCATCATGATGTGGCAAAATCATTCAGCCCAGACCTGTTCAATGTCTCTTTGTCTGAAGAAGAGTGCTTCTGAAGATCTTCCTTGAACACACCACTTCAAAAAGAGACTTGTGAAATCAAAATTCTCCTTAATTTATCTAACTAGAAAAAGGACCTTACCTCTGTATTCTCAGTTCTCTCATTCTCTTTTTTTCTTAATTTCATTATTAAGTTAGTTCAGTATTCTGAATATGTGACAGCAAGACTGACTGATGTCCTTATCACCAGTAGAAAATGTTTCATGCTGGTAGAATGTGAGCAACAGTAAGTTGGCGTGCTAATCTCTAAATAAGAGATCCTAGCATGAAATAGAATACTGTGAACCAAAATGATTTATGACCATAATGCAAAATGCAACAAGACTAACTAAATGTCCTTACCACCAGTATGGAATGCTGCATGTGGCTCAGATATATGACTTTGGTTGATAACCCAAATTCCATTTTCTCTATCTTACTAAAAAGCACCATATGAAAGTCTCAAATGACCAAAGCCATGATACGTGGCAGAGATCAACATCTGTAGGCCCATCTGGCCATGGCATATGGAAAATTGTACCTTTGAATGTAAGAGAAGTAAATAGTAAAGAGCATGAATCAACAAATGGAATAAAAAAAAATAGTTGTGCATCTGTGAAACTAAGAGAAAGGGGAAAGATGTAATAGAGCTGAATGAAGTGATCTGATCTTGTGGAGCGGGGTTGACAATTACAGCTTGCTGAATGCATTAAAAGAAAGCTGCTGGCTTTTCAAAAAGCCCCAAAAACATGGTTTTGCCAATGGGCATGTGGTAGAGTCTGTGCAATGGCTATATTGACTGTTACAGATGGATGTCCTCAGCTCGGTTGTGAATTTTCAATGTTGTGATTTTTTTTAATATGGTTTTATATTGTTCTATTGTTTTACACTGTTGTACCATTTTGCTGTTTTTATATTGTTTTTAACTGTTTGTGAGCCTTCCAGAGTCATATACTGAGATGGGCAGCTATGTAAATTTGATTAATACATAAATAAATGCATGATGGAAGTAAAGCATTTGTGAGAATAAATGGAAAGCTTAGTGAATAGATCAGCACTGAGAGGGAATATGGCAAGGATGTGTGAATGGTTGTTTAATGTACTTATGGATTCATGTATAATGCTTCTGGTGACATCAGAGGATTGTGTTGGTTGAAAAGGTTAACAAATGTGTACATTTTTATGCAGATGATTCCATGTTGATGGTTGAGAATCTGAATGATTTGCAGTGAATGTTAGATAGATTGTATGAAGAAATGTGGAATATGGATCTGAAAAGTATTATGTATAAATGATAAAAAAAACTAGAGCAAGAAAATTAATATCTGTACATTGGTAGAATATTTACTAAAGTTTTTTCTTACCTCAGGCCTTTAATTTCTTTCGCTTAGTATTTCTTCCTTCTTTTCCATGTTCTGCACCATATTCTTTATTTTGAAAGGGAATCTCATGACTTGTGTTTGTGTACCTATCCATACCCATATATATATACATGAGGCAATTAGACAAATATGAATTGAGATCCACTATCTTCACAGAAGCTGGGGTGACTTAACTGAGGGAGGAAGCCCTTCTACCTGAAAGACTACACACATGGAGTACGCTAGTTTTAGCTCTTGATTTTAAAAAGCCAACCTCTTGCACACAGCCACAAACTAAATCATTAAGAGTACCATTGCTGAAAGCACTCCTGTTTGGCAAACATTAAATAATTTACTTCAAAATAACAGTTCTATGCTCATGCATGCTTCTAACTGGGATCTTTTAATACAGTCCTGTAAAATGTTTGCTACAAAAAGGAACTTGCAGACGCACACATACAGTACACACTCTGCAAATAAGAAATAGCAAGCTTTTTCAATAGCAAGTTTTGTGGCATATCTTCTCCATGTATTAGTATTTTTTTTAATAATGTGGACTTAATGTGCAGCTTTCTCCCAAGAACATCAATCTATAATTTGCCTTCTCCAACCTGTGCTCTCTAGTTCAATTAGGACTGTAGCATTTTTTAAGTCAAATGATTCAGAAAATTCCTCTGTAGCCTGAAGGATACATAATAGGGAAGCATGGCCTAGAGTGTATTCTCAGATCTCATGAAGGAAGACTTTATGCACTGGGTTATTACATATTTATTAAAAGTGCCACCATACTAGAAGGCAAAGCCAATGCAGCAATTTATTGTAGTTGCAGTGGAGTAATTCACACATTGTCCTGCTAATTAGAATATATGTATACCGAAGCCTCCATGTATCCAAGACAGTGTCCAGTTCTGGCCATCAGAAGGGATTAATTTAGATCAAAGTATTTTAAATCATTTATTTCATTCAAATTTGCCATAGATGGTTCTTAACCTGTATCTTAAATGACAGTTCAAATCTAATAATATAGCATTTTATAATTTCAAAGTAAATATACTTTGCATCATGTTTTAATTAATACAGAAAGAGAAAGAGTGAGAGAGAGAGCGCATTACCTGTGTCAAGGTGCAGGTGTAACACCAGTCTAAGAATGCTTCCTGTGCTGTTCCTGCTTCCTGTGCCTCCAACACTACAGCCCTTTCCTCGCTGTCTGATAAAGGTGAATGCCTGCATTTGATTGGCCAGGGTTACTTCAAGCTTAGACTACTGAAATGTATTCTATGTAGGTCTAGCCAATTAGTCTTGTATTAATTATAGCCAGAAATGTTAATTAGTGCAAACAAGCAACTCAGGGGCATCCACTGGGCTGGGGAGGAAGGTTTAAAAAAGGCAAGGAGGTGAAATGGGGTTGTAATGCAAGCACTTGCCTTTTTTTGATATCCTCAGTCTCTCACAGACACCCCTACAGCAACTAGGGGTGAACAGTAATGTAGTCACATCTCTCCAATATTGAAAGATCTGCACTGATTGCCAGTTGCTTTCTGGGTTCATTCAAGATGTTGGTTTTAACCTTTGAAGCTTCAAATTGTTTTGGGTCTGGCCCTTTGAAGAATCATTGTGAACCTAATAAAATTTGCAGGAGATGCTCTTTTGCTCAAGGGAACTCCACATGCAATGCATAAAAAAAAGGGTCTTTACCTACATCGCTCTCCCAAGTATGGAATGCTGTTCCGTGAAAGCCAGTATTGGATAACATTTATACAGCACTTTTGCATAAGAGGTTTTGACAGAGTTGTTTAATTCAGCCATTTAAAATCGTTATTAATAAGGTTTCAAATACTGCTGAAATGCATTGCTTCGTTTTTTAATATTTTGTACTGTGTTTTTTTTTCTTTTCTCCTTAAAAAGAGTAGAATGAGCATTGGGCGCAGGCTGTTTGGCGACAGGTACCTTTGACAGCTATTGAAATCTATAATGAATAAAAACATACAGCATTCTCTGTAGTGTGACACCTACTTTAGAAGCTAAGTCTTCATGGAAAGACAACTTGCCATCCCAGCAAATAAAAAAATATGTTAGGAAAAGGGGAATAAGCCATGCTTATTACAGGCCCTCCTAATTCCTATTCTTGGCAAATGTTTTGGACTTCTGCTACAAAATAAATCTATGTCTTGGCAGCAAAACAGGAAGATGCTCAGCCACTCCGAATCACTTGTTTTCCCAGCTTTTCCCAATTTGTTTCTTGTCCAGGGAGAAGTAATAAGAATGTAAAACAGCAGTGTCCACAGAGCATTTCAAAGCAAGCAAGATGGCGGTCACAGCAGCACGATCGAAGTCTTGCCCCTTGGTATAAGTATGGGATGTGGATGAAGATACAAAAGGGCTTAGATTGTGCTGCCATAGCCACAATCCTCCCTGTTTTGAGCTTCCCCCCTGCAGAAGCCATTGGTGACAAGTCAAAGTCACCTACTGGCTGCTCTTACTGGTCTTGGATGATCATCTCCTGACCAGCAGTATTCAGCTGCTCAGTGTGCCTGACCACCTCAATGCCTGATCTGCTTCCCATCCTGATTGTCCCACCCCAGGGCTGAATGCCTCTGCTGCCTCATTCTTAGTACGGCATGCCACCCAAGAACTACCCTTATGAAACAATGAGCATACACTCTCTAACCCTTTTTTAAAAATGGCGTGTGCATGCCTTTTGCACAGATTTATACTGTACATGTACTGCATACCATTCAGTTACCTTCTGAGTGTTTACTTCTGTTTCTTATTCAGGCTGTCAGACTGGAATTGATCTCCTTTGATTTAAATAACCTGCCATCATTGATGAATGAAAAATGAAGGATAAATGACCCTGGAGAGCAGACACTTCATCCTAGAACACACACATCCCAAAACAGAGATCTGAAACTTCATGTCTAGAAACTCAGACACTGATGTCTGATGACTGACTTATAAATACTCTTTACAAACTGCCATAAACTAAGTTTACAATTCTATGTGAACCAGTGATAAAGCGGTTTGATTCCTCCCACATTGTGGGCTTGTGTTGAAAGGTCCACTAATGTCCTTTCTGCCCTCAAAAGCATAATTTTTAGTTTTCAGCCTGAAGAAGGTGTCAAAGAAAAAAGGATCCTGATCAAGGCAAAAGGCAAGAACCGCTTAACTGGAGGCTTTGGCAATCTGATCACTATTGTTTCGTGAGCTTTTTGTTCAAGGGTAATAAAACCTTCACCCTGAAAACTGTGGGGGAATTGGATGGTAAACACTACCATGCATACACGCAGGCTGAATTTGCCCCATGTACTATGCCAAAATATAGTTGGTTTAGCTTTATTTCCTTGTCTCAGTTAAAAATAGGGGGACTATTTCTCCCTGATGGTTTCTGCCCATCCCCCCAGATCTGGCAGGGTGGGCATGCTCCAGGTCCCCTTGGTGAGATAATATCACCTGGTGGGTCCTAAGAAGCATGTCTTCTCTGTCATGGCACCCACCCCATGGAGCAGCCTCCTCCCAGAAATACAGACAACCCCAATCTTACCAGCCTTTCAGAATGTCATGAAGACCTGGCTCTTCCCCCAGGCACTAACACCAAGCTGTTAGTTCTGAACTCCAGCATGGGCGCTTGGCATAGGTGCCCTGAGATTTTAATGAGGGGGCCTTAACACAAAATTTTTTTGTGTGTATTTAGGTGTGTTTTATTATTGCTGATGTTTTATATGTTATATGTTTCATTGGATAGATACATAGTCTTCTAAATTTGATACATACATACTACATAAATGATACATACATACTAAATAGAAACAATTCAGAAAGGAGGGATACAAATCATTTAAAAAAGAAAAGAAATCCCAATTTATAATCAAGTAAAACCAGCCGAGAGAGAGAGAGAGAGATAAAACTTGTTTGTGTGTGTGAAACAGGGTTTCATCTCCCTTTGAATTTTGTGACCCAAGACAACAAGAAATCAGAATACAAAGTGCAAGAAAACCAGTTATGTTGTGTACACCCAGCAATGTGGGTTTATAAACAATATTGAATGTTTAGCACAACAGTTCCAGGGACATGGGACAGCCCGCAAGGGTTCCACTTCACCGTCATATCTGAAGACTTTAGGAGGACCCAGAAGGTAAATCAGCTGGATGGTTTTGCACCTAATCTGACCTTCTGTCCTAAATGGTCCAACCAGAAACCACAAAGCAACAGGTTAGTGGCTTCTTGCTTGCTAGCTTCCAACAATTAGCATTCTGAGGTACAGTGGTTTTGGGGAGGGAGTTTTTAGTTATAAGAATTGTCAGCCCTGTCTGAACACAGGCACATAGCTGAGCTACTGCTTGCCAAGATGTCAGGAATAAAAATATGGACCCAGAGGGGGAAAGCCCAGCTTCAGGAACAACACAGTCACAATTATGAGCAGGATGATTTAAACTTCTTAAATGTTTCATGAAAATCTACTGTCTTCTATTAATATTTTGCTATTCATTTTGAATTTGCAGAAAAGGAAAGTCTGTACAGCAATACCCTCTAATAGCTGTTTTAATCAGTACATACAGAGGAACTGGATAGGATATTATTCCATATTAATCTGAGACTCAGAAAGTCTGCCTTAAGCTGCAGGCTGGGTTTGCCATAACCCTAATTCAGTTAGATTAAAATGTAGGTGCTTAGTTTTAGACTCTGTAGATAGCTTGAACCCAGACTCTATGTACAAGCAATTGGTTAATTCATTAAATTATGGTTCAACTGATCAAAGCTTTGCATATCGTGCAAATAGTCTTAATATAGTTTTTGCTTATATGTCATCTGGTTTATTGTGTGAACAGTCCATTCACTCTAGCATGATCCAACCTTATTTTCATCCCAACATATTGAGTGGTAGTCATGCATACACACCTGTCAAACCACAAATTTACCTCCCCCACCTTTTACTTTCAGTGCACCCAGAATTGTTAGGGGATACCATCTTCTCATGCCTGTACTCCCGTACATTATCAAAATTGCAGCCACTGCTGATTTTACAAAGGATTCTATTTCCTTTCAGCGCAGACATCTCGGCTTCTAAGAAGTCTATGGGGATAGGGCTATTGGATCTGGGCTGCAGAAATCTGAACAACCACTAGACAATAGCAAAGGGATACAGATTACTCTAACTTTTTGCTTCTATCCAGTGCTCCCCTGAACTTCTGCAGCCCAGATTTGGTAGTCCAATATGTGATCACTGGACCTTTCAAAACCAAAACTACTAGAAAATGGCAGCAGGACAAGTAAGGAGGCAGAAGAGGATCGTGGGACCCTATAAAGGCTTGCTTTGGAAGGTCACAAGGACTGTGGATTGTCTTAGGTGCTCCTAATGAACATACTGTACTATCATACAATGACGTGAATGTTTCTACCTACCACCTACTGCACATTCCAGCATAGTTGTTTGCTAGGAGACAGGTATGATTTCTCACATAATGTTCTTCTCTAACTATCTTATTTTCTTTGCTCTGACTTTCCTGGCAGATCTATTTCAGATGCTTAGCCTACTCTTCATGTTGCTACAATGGGACTTCATGCAAATCTCTGCTCTTTGGTAGGGATGTCACTTTTTTGCTGCCATATATGTGTAGGCCCAGAGGAGTACAATGAGGTGGAGCAGGGTATTCAGACACATGCTGATGTTGAGCCAGTTGGTGTGGTGGTTAAGGCATCAGGCTAGAAACTGGGAGACCATGAGTTCTAGTCTCACCTCAGAATGAAGCCAGTTGGATGACCTTGGGCCACTCACTCTCTCTCAGCCCTCAGAAGGAGGCAATGGCAAACCAATTCTGAAATCTTGCCAAGAAAACTGCAGGGACTAGTCCAGGGAATCGCCAAGAGTCAAAAACTGACTCGAAGGCACACACACAGACGCACAGAGGAGCAGAATGAGGTTGAGAGTATTCAAGCACATGCTAATGTGGAACAAAAACAGCAGGAAAAATGTGCGCCCAGGACATTGCCTCTAAGAATCCATGGAATCAGCTTAAGAGATCAGCTACTACAAAGTTCCCTTGGGAGAGAACCCAATGGGACAGAAATCTTTCCTTCAGCAATTTTCTGACAAAAAGCCAAAGTTACTAGGTTTTAAGCCATTTTGTTTTCCTAACCCACAATATTATTACCTAGCCTATGGTTAGAATATTATATTGTTTTGTGTAGGAAACTGCTGTTTTAAATTAAACAGATTCTCTCTCTCTCTCTCTCTCTCCCTCTCTCTCTCTCTCTCTCCCCGAACCACTAGATGCACTATCATCTTATTTTTAATTAAAATACAGTAATCAGAAAAAGGTAAGGGGTGTGAAATGTATATCTTTATGGAATCTATAGCCTAAAAAGGTGTTGTGCAAAGGACAGTTTTGTTGCTGTATTTTGCAATCCCAGTCTTCAGACCTATTAATATTGCAAATGGATCCTGTCCTGAAATTCCAGGGCTGACGCTGCTATGAAGAGAACCAAAATGAACTGTTAACTGCCCCATCTGGTGTCATACATCAATTCACAGGACAAACAATTAAAACAAAGAAGGTCAGTACAATTCATCTATAGAAAAGTGTCAGAAAAGAACACACAGAGGAATCCTAAAATATTTTTTCAGAAGACAAGATGCAAGAAAAGTCCCTACTATTTTATGCAGGCTGTAGTCAATCTGAAGAGCCCTGGATGCTAGCTTTCTAATTTTGTGGGTTGGCCCAAGAATGATAACAGAATTTACAAAATATTATCATGCAGATATAAAGGGAATGCCCCCCATTCTGAATAAAAGAGCAAAGGAAATCTACTCATCCTACTATCTTTGAAAAATACAGGAGCAGATTTAGGAGGCCAGTTTATTCCTTAAGATCCATGAAAATGTCATTTTGTTCATTCAAGGACCAGAACTGTACCTGCCAGAGTGGGCTAATAGAAATCGAAGGATGATACAGGAGGCATTATTCCAACTTGAGACTCTTGGGGAGTCTGGCAGGGGCATAATTCTGGCAGCTCCCAAACCGAAGAAACAATGTTTCACTCTAAGCAGAAAGTTCTATCCACCCCTTTATTTGATTTAAACCCTACCTTTCTTCTCTGGCAAGCAAAACCCTAAAAAATGAAGAATGGTATGGTAACGCCAGACTAAAGAAATACAGAGTATTTTCACTACACAGCAGAAATTGTCCAAAAGTAATTGATTCTAACCAAGAATTCTCTACAAAAACTCACTTCTCTTTTTATTGAGTGTTACTGAATACTTTAACAATGGGATTCCACTATCAAAACTTTGATAAACTTTGTTATCAAAACTAAGATAATGAATGACATACATCTCTAACCATAGAGATTCCATTTACTCACCTTAGTGAATAACCATTGGTATTGAAATTCACCATGGATTTATTCTGGCAATTCTACTCTAATCTGACATTAGAGACTTCTGTAAAATGTGTGAGTACATATGTATATGTGTGCTCTTTGTTCTACAAACAGAAAGTACTGAATTGTTTCCAGTTCTTTACAGTTATACTGACCACCAAAAGGCAGGCAGTATGTGACCAGTTTCATCCTATTTGGGTAGCCAGATATTATTCTATATAGTTCAAACCTGCTACAGGGAATTGAACTCATGGACCTTTGCACTTTAGGTGACTATATGCAGTGCATTAGCTTTAGGGTCTATCCAGGGCCTGGCACTCAGTGGTTGCAAGAAGGATATCTATATGCTCTCAGAATGGTATATATGCTCCACCTTCCCTTAAGCTTTCAGAGCAGAGATATATGGAAGTCAGATTACGGCATGCCCCCATAATGGGATTTTACATGACTTCCACTCCCTTCTGCCTGCCTCCTGGTGGTCAGTGTAATTGAAAACACAGTGTAAAAATAGAAAAATCCCTCCTACCTCATCGTTCTGATACATTGCCGTGCTACCTTTATGTTGTGCATTAGAAATTAAAAGCCCCTAGCCAAATTAACTATAGTAGTCGGTACAGCTGTATTGAAGGGTTTGCCTGGGAAAGAATTCCTGACCCTGCAGCTGTCAAAAGCTTCAATGGCATATTGCGTAGCTGGCTTTCAGAAACCATGGTTCAATAAAAGTCAATAGTTTAATAAAGGAGTCAAAGGCCGGAAGACATATGGTAGGCATGGCATTCCACTGATTACTATGCTTCCAGCCAAGACACAAGCTCAATACATAATCCAACAATTCCATGAGTTATCTCAAGAAAGACAGATGACGTCATTTCAGTAGCATAACCAGCTAATGCATTTTGCAAGTGGTGACTATTAATTCATTGATCATATTTTGGGTCCTGCTGTTCCCTGAAGGATTTTAGAACAGCATATGCAGGACTTTGTTCTCGCAGCTGCTTTGATAGAAGAGTCATTTCTTGGTCCAGATTTGTCCTGTGGATATCCTATGGTTGAAATCTAGCACTCACTTGTGGCTCAGCAAAAAGGTCTGAGAATGAATGAGAAAAATAACCTAAGTCCCAACATCTCCAGTTAGAGCAGACAAGTGATTCCCAACCTGTGGTCTATGTTGCAAGTGGTCCATGGGGAATGGAAAGATAATGTAATAATAATAATATATATCGTCAAGTATCATGTTAACATTTGCATGTATTTTGCTTCACAAGTATCCTTGTGCAACATAACATTATCTGAATTCAGACAGGGGCACTTTTGCATGATGTTGCACTGAACCAGCGTTCTTTGTATGTTTAGTATTTAGAATGCAGGAATCCAAAATTGGATTCAGTGGGTTTTGTGTGGCACACTCAAGAGAGTGTGCTTAAAATGGCTTCTTCACATTGGGACCTGTAAGAAGCTTTCAGCCACAATGCAGCAGGTCTGCATAGAAGAAAAGATTGGGACACCAATCTATAGGCCATAGAAGGAGGCTATAGAAGGCAAGCTAGGGCCAAAACCTAGCTTCTTATGTTCTTATTTCTGAGAAACTAGCATGGATATTGTCATTCTTTTATTTTAAAAAAAAAACAATAACAAAAACAATATTTCCAGACTATTTTTGGTCCACTTTTCAATGTAGTTGCCCTAACAATAATCATAATCATAATAAACTACTGAATTAAAACATTTATCTCCTTTTTAATTTACATAAATCATTCATTCATACACACACACACACACACACACACACAATCTGATTTAATGTAAATTAAAAAGGAGATAAATGTATTTTTTTCTGCAAGCTCCAAACTAAAATTTATAACACACACACACAAATTGTCAAAGCATGTATTATATATATATTATATATATGTGTATATATATATATATATATACAGATCCAATATATATATATGTGTGTATACACACACACACACACACACATACATACATATACACACACATATGTATGTATGTATGTATGTATGTATGTATGTATGTATGTATGAAAAGAAACAATTTCCTACATTTTAGTTTATTGCCAAAAATGTTACAGAGCCTTAAAAGGAGAGTAAGCAGAGAATATTATCACTGTTGTACTGAGTAGGAAATCTAAGACAGATAAATTACTTTTCTGGGGAAGGCTATACAGGCTGTTAAGTTACTGAAGTCCATCTAATGAGCCAAAAAGTTGGCGACAGAAGGCTCCAAGCTGCCTGTAGGCCAGGGATACTTTTCCAGACACTGATCTCTAGCACAGTCATAAGAAGGCAGGAGCTAACTGATGGCCCTTCTTGCTCTGTTAACTGAAATAAGGCTTGTGCTTGTTTGTGCTTTATTTTGTTTTTAATTGGGGTAAATTAATTTTAGTGTTATGGTTGGCTCTTGTTTATTTGAACAAATAAATACATTTCATTGTTCTAAAGTTACTTGTAATTGCAGTTGTATGCTAATTGTTGGAAATTGTCTTGGTAATGTTTTTAGTTTAAAAGGAGGCTCAGTAAAAAAATTAGGTAATTTGTATTTATGTATGTATTTTCTTTCAGGCATCAACGTTTGTCAATATTTATCGATTTTTAGTGCTGTGTACAGGTATTAGTTTACCTGATCTTGCCTTATGAAATCTGTTCCTTAATAAATTTTAATTTATTCACACACACACACACACACACACACACACACACAAATTGTCAAAGTTCTATAGACCTCAGTGGATGTTTCTTACACTATGTAGTGACAAATTCATCCAGTAGTGAGCCACAGGCCATTACAGAACTATCCTGGTTCTATGTTAATTGTGTGTGAAACCTCATTATCTGAGTATATGCTTTTTAAAAACTATTCAATTTATGAACATTTAGCTGTCCTGAGAAGTAAACCATGAGTTTACTTAACAACAAGTCAGAGAGCTTTTCTGATTCAGATATATTCCTTCTCATTTACAAAATAAATATCTGGATTATAAATCAAAGATGACAATATGGTAATTTTCTTATATTTCCTCTCACCCAAATTAGAAAAGTTCAATTTATACAAAAAAAACTTTACAAAGATAGAGTGCCATCTTTGGACTATATTTATGGTTAACTTGATAACTTGACAAAATAGATTTAAAGGGGGTTTCTATGCCACAAGCAGTTTAAAGCAGATCCATCAAGTTCACATCTCAAATCTTCCTCTTAGAGTGTTTTCAAGAAACTTACTGTTCTCCCCTGGGTTTTGAAAAAGTATAGTCGGAAGTAGTTCCAGGTAGTCAGCAAGAAATTCAGTCCACTACAGAAGAGTAAGCAAGCAGAGTAGGTCAAGTTTAATCCAAGAATTGTAGCCAGAGATTCTTTATTAGGTTTGAATCAGTCAGGCAAGAGTCAGGCAATCTGAATTACTCAAGGAAGGGCTGGGTTTCCAAGCATGGAGCGACAAAGCAAGGAATTTCAGCACTCTTTCCAACCATTTGTTCAGAAAGTTAGCCGTTTTATGTTCCAAACATTGGAGCCCCAAGCAAGTTTTGATGGCTCATAATTAACCTACAGTTGCAACTCTTATTCCCAAGAAGCCCAATGTTGTAGCTTCACACTCCTTGCCATTCAGCTAGACAGGATTTGGCCTTATAATCCTGGCTCAGATTCTGCCATAGTAGATGAAAGCAGTTCTTGTCTGAGTTGTAAATCAGGGCCTGGACCTATAAAAGATTTGTTTGCCAGTTTATGGGTTTTCACAGTGCTTTTGTGAATTTGAGCTGGCTATTATAGCTCTGTTTGATATCAGAATTTAATATCATATTGAACCCTTGATTTTAAATGGAACAGACATATACCATTTTCCAAATGCTGCTAATGGTCATAACTGGTAACAGTCCCTGCCAATCATCCTTCTTCTGCCTCTAATGAGCTGGCATCAGATCTAAGTCAGGCTATTTAACCAAAGGGAAGGACCGATGCAGACTGGTTTGTATAGGGGATGACGCTGCTTTCCTTTCCTCTAGTAAGCAGATACATTCATACTATTTGGATGTGCTGCCAAAACTCAAGATGATCCATGGGAATACACTAATCAGTTTTTATTTCTAATTAAACCTATGTTTGCAGCATATGGGGGGACGTATGCACAGAAGGATATGCAGTACATAAGGTCCTCTAGATGAAAAATAGAGGGGAGGGAAGATTTGGAGATGTGCCAGAATGAGCTGTACCATCCAGATCAAACAGAAACCTTCATTCATCTCCCTTTTATCAAGTCTCTTGGTGTTGTATGTTCCATGAAACAAGAGCAAGATATGGAATAGGAGAAACAACCCAATGTAAGATATTAGAAGAAAATGGATGATTGGGGATTTTAAGTCCTAAAAACAATTCAGTGATATCAGGAAAAGTTATTATGTGGTTTAGTGATACTGTAACTTCAATATCCTGCCAAGAATGTCAGAGTGCATTTAGTGTCGCCACTGACTTGTGAGACTGTTAAAATTGAGGGTTTTTTTAGGATATTCCATCATCTTCAAACCCGAGCAAGCATTTAAAGTTCTATTTCCCATATCTGAATCTGACATCCTTGCCTTTGCACTGGATAAATGTTTCCAAGGAAAGCATCAATTGTAAAATGTACTATGTAATGCATCATTATAAAATCCTACAAAACCACCAGAAAAATGAACTATTGTAAACAAGAATCTACCAATACTTGGGCAATAAAAAATTAGTTCACCCATCTTGGAGTCATTTCAAAAATTATTTGGTCTTTAGTTTGGTAGGTCTGCAGAAGGACTTCTATCTTGATTTTTTTTCTTGCCAAAAATGCCTCATTGTGTGCTCAAAAATCTCTGTATCTCTGTAGTTTAAGAATGTACAATGCATTATGCTTAAGTAGGATTACTCATGCAATTATCATGTATGGTATATTTATAAAATATAAAAGTATTACTTAGACAATAATTACATTAACTAATTCAGTTTACTTTAAAACAAGTAGAACTATATGGTATGGTACTTTAAGGAACCTAGAATTTCTTAATTTGGTCAGTTTTACAAGTTGGAAAAAGTTAAGTTCAAGAAAAAACTATCTTTTTATGTCTTTTGAAGCCAAGAGCAGATCGGCTGATGTATAATTTTAAATAGTTAGCAACAGACAACAGAGCTAGAAACAGAAAATATTTTGAGAAATTAAACAATTTCAGTATGTGAGCAACTTATCTTCCTGCATTCAGTATTTTAAAAGAAAAGACTCCATGGAGAGGTTGGGGTTTTTTTTTAACTCTTTCCAAAAGTTTTCACTTTTTCTAGTTTTGGGGAAAAAACGAAGCATGGGAAAAAAATGAATTTTCTCCTTAAATAGCTCAATATTTGTTCCGAGCTTTCACATCTCTTAGTTGCAGACATTCTAGAGGCAATATTTACACCCCACACTCCAAAGTACCTTGTTGGAACTGAATCTGGAATTTCCAGAAATAACACCAGGCAAAAGGTTTCAAATACAAATTTTCATTTAAAAACTTGTTAACATCCTCCAAAAAAACCCACCTAGTTCTGCAAACTAGAAAATATTCAGAATATAATGAAATTCTATTAAGAAATCTCTACAAGAGTAGTAAGAATGAAATATCCAACTCAAGCATTAAAATTATTAGGTAATTAAACATCAGTATCAAATAGAAAAACTGATGCACGCTATAGTACAGAACAACATATCCTGGACACTGTCCAAGTGTAGCAGAAATAGTTCAAGGATAATTATTAGTCATAAATTTAGTCAACTGTGTTGATCAAATGCATGAAAAGAGTGCAGTAAATGTTCTGGAGATGGCCAAGAAATAGAGTTCTTTTAAATATCTGAATGCAGTTTTTTTTTTCTTTCTGATATACCAAAAAAGAAGAGGATTTAATAAGTAATTACAAGCATCTGAACAATGGCTGAGTCTTAAAATAGATGAAATTCACTTTATACTTAGGACTCCTATAAATACTAAAATGGCAACAAGGACTTTATTCATAGGACAGGATTCTTGTATAATCTCATTTGTATACATGGAGAACCATCCAATTCTTAAAATACAACTTTATCCAAGAAACTCCATTTTAGCACTTCATAAAATCTTTCCATGATAATAATCATAATTTTTTTGCAAACATATATTGCAGACACATAATGGGAAGCCACTTGGAAAGAAGTTGGACTACATTTCAGCACCAGATTCTCCAAAAGTCCACCTCTCTGCTGATTTCCACTTTATTTTTCTAGTCCAAATAACCATTTAGACAGGACAAAACTGTTTACCCATTTCAATGGAAAATGGATGACAGAAAACAGATCTGTTGGGATAAAGTGCATTACTTAGATTCTGGATCCATGCTTTGATAGAACAGAGGTTTGCACAAGTTCCAAAATGTTTATCAAGCATTCTTTGGAAAAGTAAATTGGTGTGACTCCAACCCTCTAATTCTTTAAAGTCTTTTTATTTTTCACAATGAAAAATACTTAAAGCCCAGGTGGAAGTATGTAGTATGCCTCTGAATGCCAGAGGCTGGAGAATATGGGCAAAGCTATCGGCCACTCTACTCATGTCCAGCTTGTAGGCTTCCTGCCAACATCTAACTGACCAAGTGAGAAACAAAGGGCTGGACTAAATGCTCTTTAAACTGATTGTTCACAGATCTTTTATGCTATTGCTGCAGGTAATGTAAGCAAAATGGGTTGTAACAAACAGAAATCAGTTAACTAACTCAGACATTTCTAACTGTAGATAGGGAACACTCAAAATTACACACAAACACACATACCTAAACTGCATATACGGTTTCTCACAATGGTGAAAGGAGTACAAAGAAACCCTTGCTGGAACAAATCTAGCAGGAGATTTTTCAAAGGTAGAAGATTGTGTGGAAGGGATGAATTTCCCTGTTTCAATTATTTGTAGGAGAAGCATCAACTCTTTCCAGCTTTTTTCATATTGACCACTAGAGGAATTAGGAGAGAGACAATAAGCAAGGGACTCCTCTTTGCTCTGCTCTGCCTTCCTCTGAATAGAAGACTCTTAGGCTCTTCCCTTTAAGACTGCTTGTTACAGAAAGAATTCTTTTTTATTTCTCCTTTTTTCCTTCCAGGAAGACAGAAAACACAGAGATGTAGGTTTTCTAGCATAGTGTGTAACTTCTCCAATAAATCTGACTTGTGCTTCTGGACCTTAAGCATCTGTCTCAAAATACTCTCAGTGGGCTTGGATCAACTCTCACATATATGTTCTTCTAAATGTAGAACTCAGTGAAGGAAATGAAAGTTCAAATCAAATGTTTTCAACTTTTGCCCTACAAAACAAAGGGTTGATCTTTTCATTTTATTTCTGCTTTGAAGAATTCTCTGATTTTGAGATATTCAATGTCTAGGTCTGAATATTTAGTTCTAAGTAAATAAAAACAATAACAAGCAATATATTAGTATCATGTTCTGGTCCTGATAATACAATACTTATTTATGCACCATAAAGAAAAAACTTTATATTAGTCTCAGTATGAAATTGGAAAATACAGTGAAGTATTGAGACCACAGGCAATACACCAAAAATGCATTTTTTTTCTTTTCTCAAATTTTAATCTCCAAATCCAAATACCAGATTTTAAGTTTGTTGCAAGACTGCTGAAAGATGTTAAGAATTGCCAGTACTAGAATCAGGAGATCTACATTATGCTCAGTTGCTCCACCTGGTAAGTCACCAGGATTATAGATTGGAGCTTCCTTAGATCATCACAGACCACGTGTAGTCCTCCAAACATTGATGGACTGCAAGTAGCATCATCCCTCATCATTTTCCCTACTGGCTAAGGCTGCTCCCTAGTTCCCTGGAAAGTAAAGGCAAGGTGGGAGAAATGAGCTTTCAGACTTGTAAGGTTCTGGTACTGTAACCTTACAATAAAGGTAGTGTTAATACTCATGAGGGGCTTTAGGTAACCTTTCCATGATTTCCCAGAGTTCATAGGTAATGGAATATTTCTGTCACTTAAGGTAGTCACTGACTGTCATCAATGAGAAGGGCTAGTCTCCAGCAAAAGATCAACGATGTAAGCTGCAAATGCCCTAGGCCCAAGTTCGAACATTTTACACAAGTCCAAATCACACAACCAGCTATTCCATGACTCTGTAACAAACGATGACTAAAACTTTTAACTTTATTCCATAGGGTATGGGCAGCAATCCTAACCATCAAGAAATCGTGGAAAAATAATGGAATGCTCCATACTAGGCCACAGAGCTGCCTCTCTAAAGCAATCTACTTATTAACAAGGAGAAAGAACCTGAGAAGAAAATCGTATGAACCTTAATTTTTTGCCTGAAAAAGTCCTTTGCTCCCAGGGTTCTGTCCAGGGTACTGAAGAACATAGCTCCATCTGCCCTCAGTCAGCGGAATCCTGAGCCCGAATGGGTCAGTTTCCTTCATGTCTTCTCTTCAGATCCATTGCCAACCTTTACAGTATTCTCTTGACTTGATCATGGGCTCTGCTTGCCAATACTCATCAACAAAGCCTTCCTATTCAGATTGAAGTCTGTTTGTTTCAGATTGTTTAGGCAATGGTAGCTTGCTTTCTTTGTTGTTCTGGGCTAGTCTGGTCTGCACCTTCAATGCCAGGAACAACCACAGCCTATGACTTGATTTTGGCAGAGGGGTAACTATTCTACATATTTTCTTTGTAAGAGTTCTTGCCCCAGAATACTGGTTCTGGGGCCAAATCCTAAAAGGGAAACTTACAGAAATAATTATAATTGCCATCAATGATGTGTTGTCGGGGGCTTTTACACTTGTGTGCTAAGCACATTAGCAATTCAAGATACTCAGAACATGGTTTAAGTCTTCTCTATCCAATCTGGCCATTGGGTCCTTCAAGACAGGATGACTGTAAGTAGTCCTGCCATAGTTACATAGTTATTGCTGTAAAAGTATGTGCATATGACTGGGTCTCCCCAGAGCTTTAGCACATGGAAGCATGAACCATCCAGGCCCCATAGGAAGAGCTTGAGAAGCTCTGACAAATTCTTTATGTTCTTTCGTTTTTTATACATGGCAGCTATTAAATGTAGCAATGAGGCTATTCAAAAACATATTAAATATGTCAGCTATTCATTTATCATTTGCATGAATTGCTCATATTTAACACACTCTCCCTTAAAATATTTTTTTAAAAAACAAATGAAAAGAAGAATTGTACACTTGGAAGAATTTCACTCAACTTCGTCTTTTCTTTCAAAAATATACATTTGAAAAAAAGGTATAAATGTACTGTATACCTTCAGACTTGCAAAATTCTGTTAATGTAACCTTACAATAAAGTTAGAGCTAGTACTCCTGGGTGCACGTCTTGTCTGGATTACCTCACAAGGCTGACATCAATCTTGCACATCTGAAAGTATATCTCTCTCCCCTTGCCTTTACAGTCCAAGGAACTAGGGAGGGTCCCTTCTGAGACATTTGCCACACCCCCATTCCTTCTGGGACTCAGTTGCTACTTGTCTGACCGTCGTCTAGTGTGCTGCTCTTCCTTCTGTCTCCCAAGGTCATTCCCACATACCATTACAGGATGGCATTTCTTTCCTGAATGCTGATGGCTCTTGGAGTTGCCTGACCCCACTAAAATGAATATGCCGCATAAACAAGCAGATCAGAATGTCTGAGGCACCTCTTTTCCAATTGTTAGAGCAGCCACATTTTTCCAGGTTCCTGCAGCCACAATGCATAAGAAATTTAAGCAAGTGTTCCAATGCCCTTTTCCCTCCTGCATACAAATAAATCATATCGCAATTAGCAATTAAACCATAATTCTCAATCTTCCAGAATAATCAATCTGAAACTATTTTCTACCTTATAATTTTGAGAGAGTGGCCTTTAATGGATATTTGACTGGTCTGAACATTTTATGTCACTGATTCCTGATATTAGGTAGCCATATGTGCAGTTAGAAGAAATATTTCAAAACTTAAAAAATCATGCATTGCTTATTTGAAAACATGTTATTCTCCTCTAGTATTAAGCAGTACTAAATTGCTTTATGAATTACACATGTTAAAAGGATTTATAACATCTGATCACGTGTATATTAAAATACATAAATAATGACACCCCACCCTCTCTAGTAAAGTCAGCCCACATTTATGATTTGGCTTCTGACTCTCATCTAGACTAATTTTCCAAATTATGGGATAGTTGCTGGGAGTACTGCTCTGGTTTTAGGGCCTCTGGCCTAACACTCCTCAAAATTATACATTTTGCTCCCAATTGCATTGCTATGCCTGTAATCAAACTTCTTGGATAGTGACAAATGAATGCAACCTGTCCCCACTATATAGGGAATGATATGTCTAGGATTTTCTCCCCATCATTTGTCATTAAGGCTATTTTTGAAAAAGCTCTTAATAGAATAGGAGATACTTAGAACCAGCATCTTTAGGGCAGTTCAAATTACACATGCAAGATAGTATGGAGCAGGGCTATGTTGAAAATTTGAACATTTGAAAAATGTGTTTCAAAACACACATTTTCCCCAGTTGAGAAAGTGGCTATGCCTGCACATACATGTGGAAATATCCAGGAGCAGCTTCTGAGGTAGCCAAGCAAGCCTGCAGAAAGGCACCGTTGCTTTCACTATTCAAAAAAAGGTACTCTGTGCGCCTTCCTGCAAAACACTTCTTGCGAAGGATTTGCACCACCTTACTACAGAGCTGATACAACTACTACTGTGTTCCCCGAAAGTGTTCCAAATTTTGGGATGTTAGGGCTTTTTCTTTTTCTTTCCTTTTAAATGAAAATCAAATGAATTTATGTGTTAGCCACTTTAATTCCTCAGTCACCCAGAGTATTCGCTAAATCATTAGAAGGGCAGACAGCATTCCCTCAGATGTGTGCTAGGTAATATTCCCCTCCATTATTGAACCAGCTCTCCCTACAGACCAGGGCTGGATTGCCATTAGGCAAACTGTTTGCACAGCAGAGCATTTAAGCAGTTTCAACAGCAGCAGCAGTGGCAGCCGAGAAGAGGAGAGAGCTTGCTGCTGCCCTGCTGTGTGCGTTTCCACTGCACAGGAGCAGCAAAAATAAAACAAGATGAAAACCTTGAGTTATGTATGAAAGCAAGGAGCTAAAATAGGGTATCAGCAGGACAAGGTAGGCAAGGACCCCAAACAGGTTCCCCATGTGAAAATCAGCCTACAGAGGAAAACAGTTGTCCAGAGGAAATTAATTTTTTGGTTGAAAACTCACAAGGTGATTCTTCTCTTCACCTTCCACCTAGTAAAAATAGTCTTCCTACAACAGTGTAAAAATTGCCTGTTTCTTTCAATGTGTACAGTAACACACAGTAACTCTGACTTTTACCATATAGGGATAGTTTCAGACACCAGTTTTATCATGCTAGTATTGGGGGTGGGGGTGGGGGGAGAGAGAGAAAGAGAGGAAAATAACTGAACCTTGGAGCAAAGGTAAAAGAAGAAAACCGGCAGGGGTCTCAAAACTGGGGGAATGGCTATTGCTGAAATAGTCTGGATTTTAAAAGTTGGACAGCTTAGCTAAACAAGACCTTTTTTATATAGCACTTTTCTCCTTCATCCCCCAGCTTCAAAATAGCTGCTCTGTGGTTGGTTGTTGGTTGTGCTTTGAAGGGCTGACCCAGACTGGCACGTTACAATTTGGATTCAAAACTCATTTTAGAATGAAAAATGTCTTATCAGCCTGGTGGATGACTTTTATCCATGGGGAGATGGGGAAGTGGGATTCTGTTACTCTGGCCCAGACCCTCAGAGGCTTTTTATTAGTGTTGTGCCATTGTTCCTCTTCAAGTTCACCCTGTTGGTTAAGGGACATGGGGCAAAGTCTATGTGGAGTGAAGAGAGAGCCCAAGATGCCAAACTCTACCCCATGCAACACTGTGTGCTCAGGTGTTCACTGTAGCAATAAAGAAGGGGAGGAAAGAGGATGCCATTTTAAAGTAAAAAAAAAAAATTGGAGGAAAATAAAGGATCATTGGCCACCTACCAAAGTTCGTGTGTGTTTGTGCCTTTGAGTCAGTGTTGAGTCCGGGCGACTGCCTGTACAAATCCCTGCAATTTTCTTGGCAAAGTTTTCAGAAGTGGTTTGCCCTTGCCTCCTTCCGAGGGCTGAGACAGAGTGACTGGCCCAAGGCTGCCCAGCTGGCTTTGTGCCTAAGGTGGGACTAGAACTCACAGTCTCCTGGTTTTTAGCCTGATGCCTTAACCACTACACCAAACTGGCTGTCACCTACCAAGCTAACACCCCTTTTTTGAGTAAAGTGGCCATCAATGGCAGGTATTCCTTGATACAGTTGACCATGATATTTGATTGGACCACTATATGAGTAGGGGGTAGGTGAATATTATTTTACAGTTGTTCTGCTCTTATCTGCAGGGTAAACTGCAATGAGTAGCAGTCTGGCCATTTATCTAGGGAATGTCATCAGTCTTCAGTGTTATTTTATACTTGGCCAAACCACAGGGAGCAGTTATCAAGAGTGCTAGAACACAGTTTCTCTCTGTTGCACCTAAATTAAGAGAAGATATGTGAGTTCTAAGCCAAAATCTGGATGCAGGACTGACTGTGGTCAGTAAGCTAAGACTTGTTCTTGGAAAGACTGAGTAGGTGATTTCTATGTCCATGCTGAATAGGGTTGCAGTTCCATTCAAGGAGTCAATATGTAACTTGAGGATGGTCATGGAACCATCATCATCACAAAAGGCCCCAGTGATCATAGTGCCAAGGAACACTTTTTATCATCTTTGGTTGGTGAATCAGCTGCAGCCATTCCTGGAGGAATACTTAGCCATACACAGTAATCTCCCAACTCAATTATTGGCATGACGTGGCTGCCCTCATGTGTAGTCAGGATGTAATGCTAGTGTACAATCTAAGTTGTGCAAGTTGCTATGTGGTACACCTATAAACACCATGTCCCATAACTGATGAAAGATCTGCATTGGAAGCTAATTTACTACTGGTCAGGTTTATGATTTTGATGTTAACTTGTAAATAACATGAATCCTGTATACCTGACATAACTGCCCCTCTAAGGGAACTGCCTGACCATTGCATTCATCATCAATATTCCAATGACGCCACATCCCACAGGCATTCATTTGGCATCGGTTTAAAATATTTATGAGATTTATATTCCGTGTTTCTACTTACACAAGCACTTCAGGTGGTTATCCGATTTATATAGCTGCTCATCTCACTTTTACATGATGGAAGCTCACCGAGTGGAGTCAGTCACTCTCCAGATTGTTGTGGGGAAAAAAAGTAGAAAGAAGGAGTACAGTGTATTCCACCTTGAACTTCTGGAGTTAAGGCAAGATACATAAACAACAAACGAATTAATTAATTAATTAATTAATTAAACCCCTGGTGAAAGAGATATGCCTTAGACATTTTCTAAATTCTGAGAGAGAGGAGCCAGGTGAACCTCCTTTAGGAATGCACCCCATAGCCTGGGAGCCCCACAGGAATAGGAGCTTCCCTGCATATAGATGAGCAAAGCCTCTGGCAGCAGAAGCATCTTGGAAAGAATCTCCACTGCTGATCTAAGTGACCAAGTCAGTGCCCAGCAGGAGAGGCAGTCCCTCAGATACTTAGGACCTAAGGCATTTAGGGCTTGAAAGGGTTCGGGTTAGCACCTTCAGTTGTGCCCTGTGGGCAACTGGCAGATCTTGAGGTATAAGCATCAGGTGATCGATGTATGCTTAATTGGTTAGTAGCCTGCCTGACACAATTTGTTCCAATTGCAATTTACAGACCCTTTTTTAAGGGTCTGGTAACTTTATGTAAAGCACCCTGCAGAGTTAAGATGGGATGTAATCTCAGCATGGATAACCACTGCTACATCTGATCGTCTTAGGAAGGGTCACAGCTGGTATACAAGCTGTAACTGTGCACAGGCACTCCTTGCCACAGCATCTACCTGTGAATTCAGTGACAGCTGAATCTTTCAAGGGGAGTGTAGGCCCATATAAAACAAATTTAATCTTCATCATTGAATCAAGTTTTCTCTTGTCGAACAGCACCTTCATCTTGTCTGGATTCAATTTCAGCTGGTTCTTCCTGTTCCAGCTCATTATTGAAATTAGGCAATATTGAAGGGTACTAATTGCTTCTCTGGAGTAGAACAGTAAACTCAGTGTCATTAGCATACCAATGGGGTGTCATCACCCACTCTATTCCAAAACTACAAATGACCACCACCAGCACTTGCCTGTAGATGTTAAACAGTAAAACAGAACCTCCCAGGCCCAAATGCGCCAGTCAGCCCAGGAACATACCATACTAATAAAATCATAAACCAAGACATCAAGAGAATTAGCAGAATTACACTCCCCCATCAAGTTTTAAAGCAATATTCCAATCCAAAGGTCAACTGGAATACGTCCAGATAATCTATTTTATCCAAATGCATCTGAAACTAGGAGGCTACTATCTTCTCAACCGCCTTCACCCACTACTGAACATTTGAATATTTGAGACTGGCTATAGTTACAGAGATATTCTAGGTCAAGGGAGGGCCTTCAAGTCTTACAACTGCTTCCCTTATGCCAATGGGAATACATCCCACCCTTAAGGAGATACAGATCATGGGACTAGTCTCATTCTTCTTGATTTATTCAACCAAGAGAGGCAGGGGGCAAATAAACAGGGGTTGACCTTCATCTCTCTTAATACCCTATCCATGTCCTCAAAATCTACAAGCTGAAAAGAATCCTTGTGAACAGGATCAGAAGCTGCCAATTTTTCTTCCCTGTGACCTGCATGAATGCAGAAGTCCACACTGCAGTGAATCCAACTGACTTTGTCTGCAAAGAGTGATGAAAATTACTCACTGCGAGCCTCAGTTTTTTCTAGTTCCCTTCCTCCAGCATCTTAATTAACTGCTACATGATAAGAAAAGCACTGCCAACCTCTTTGATGCAGATGTAAAGAGAGTAGAGAAATAAGCATTCTTTTCTGCATCCAGCTGTTAGGCAAGAGGATTTCAAATGGACTTTAAGATGGGGTCCATTCCATGTCCTATCTGATCCATCCCAACAGTTCCCCCATTTATGCCCCGGTCCTCTGCCTCATTTCTCTAAGGTCCCTGATAAACCAAGTTAACAATTTCACTCAGCTAGGAAACAGGCCAGATCTCTAGTAGCTTCTGTTCTTTGGAACCACTCCCCTGTTCAGAAATAAACTAAAAACCAATTTTGTTACCATTTATGTATATGCTGAAAGCATTTTTAATCATCTCATCATCTGATAGCTATTGCGGTGAAGGTGAATTACTTAAGACCATTGCTCTATTATTTATAATAGAGTTGATAAACTATTCCTATATTCTATTATATTTTAAAGATGTTTTAAGTTATGTGATGCATGAAAGACAAGAGTATATCTGTGTGGACTTTTCATCCATTCTCCTGATGCTCTTCTGTTAAACGGCACTTCCTCAGTCACAGTACACTGTACAATATAACTGGAGGATACCAAGTTGGGGAAGATTCCCCTAGAGAGGGAACTCATTTCTGCTCCGGCAAAAATTAACTTGCTATTACTTCAGATTCTGAAATGACATGTGCTTCAGAATGGATAAACCAATGAGCCTTGGGAAATAATTTTCAGGGAAGCCTGTCCAAACAGTGAAGAAAAAAAGTCTACCAGACTTGCATTTTCTTTGCCTTTTCTGTCTTTTAAAAATTTGTCACGTTTACCTTTAAAATATAATTTACTGAACTTTTAAAAAGCAACATTATGTGTAAGAATTAAGTCAACTTTAATACAATTAACATTTATCACCTGTTGGGGAGTGCAAGGTGGTAGAGATTAGTTCACAGTGGAAACATAATTTTCCATGAGCAATTGTTTACAACTGTTTTATTTGCTTGGTAATAACATTCCTCCAGAAAAAAAGACTGGGCAATTGGTGGATGCTTTCCAGAAGAGTTTCTATTTACATAAGACAAAATTGGAAATCAGGTTTCTAAAAGTAGATTTTGTTTGTGTGATGTCTCTCACAAATGCACTGAGATGTGTTCATTTCTGTGCCACAGGCTATTTTCTATATCCTGAAAGACATGCTATGTTTCTTTTTTTGTTGTTGTTATAATATTTTATTGAAATTTTAAAGATACATATTTAAAAGTTAGAAATAGAAAATTTGAAATACAAAATATAAAGAAAAAGAAAGGAAAAAGTGAAGTAAAGTAAAAGAAGAAAAGGTATGAAAAATAGATAACTTCCAATCTATCTCTGGTCTTAAAAATAAAAAGGCTATCATAAGTGCTAGTTTTTAATACATTAAATAAGAATAATTCTTTGTCTAATATATCCCATTACATTTATAATCTAATCTTCAAATCCCCATGTAAGCTTCATCCCACCTGCATTTTGCAAATAATCCACCAATGGTTTCCATTCTTTAAGGTAGTAATTATTTGAGTTTTCTTTTAATAAGCAAGTCAATTTGTCATTTTTTCCCATGTCCATCAATTTTAACAACCATTCTTGTATTGTTGGTAGTATCGGGTTTTCCAAAATTGTGCATACAGAAGTCTTCCTGCGGTAATCATGTATTGAGTAATTCTAATAAGATGCTTTCCTATTTGAAAGTCCATTATCCCCATCAGGAATAATTCTGGTTTCAATGGAATCTGTGTTTGTAGTTACTCTACTCTATGCAGTATACTCTACTCAAGACATGCTATGTTTCATGCACCTGCTCCTATTTTCCACTTCTTTGTTCCTTCTAACCCAGCTATGGCAGTCAAGAATTGGACAAGCTCTCACAACAGGCCAACTCACACTTGCTTTGGTTGTATACAACCTACTGGTGGGCTCCCCACAGACTTTCTCAATAAATATTAGAGCCTTTTTAATATGAGGATTTGATGTCTCTGAGTCACAGCATGCTGGTCATTCAACTTAATTTTTTATAAGTTTTAGAGCTCCATCAGAGTCAGGATAAGATTCCATGGTTAGGTCCAGAGGTTCCGAACTGTGTAACCCATCAAAACAGAACCTTGAGAGACCTTGCACAATTAAGTGAGAAGAGTCCATGCAATGTGTAAAGTAGCCTTTTTCAGATGGCATGGGAAAGATACGAATCACTGATGGAATCGGTGTAGTAAGACCTTAAAGAATGCTAGGTCTACTGGGTATGGAAGAATTAAAGATGACACCTCTGGAGCACAGCTTCAGTCAACATGATGTCTCGGGTCAGCTCTGAGATGATACCAACTTTAAAATACAGAGAGGCAAGGGAAAAGAGCATTTTACAATTTTACCTGGAACAGCAAACTGCTCAAGGCAGGCTGTGCTGAAGAAGACAATTCTTCAGCATATTCTCCTGCTGTTTGCATATGACTATCTGCAGCTGCTCTTGGCAATGGTGCTGGCGGCAGTGAGCATCTGACACAGCAGATGGGGTAGGAGAAACAGCAGCAAAGGATAGCAGAGCAACCCCTCCCCCCGCTTCCTTTCCTGTTCAAAGCTAGATTTCACTCATGCCTTAATTATTTAGAAGCCATTAAAACACTGCTGTTTGTGGGTGTTTTGTCAATGTCTGTGTTGCAAGCCATGCCACACGTGGTCCTTGGCAAATGCCAAAAAGGCTGTGTGAAGAGCTGCCGCAATTGGCTGCCCCTGTAAAATGGTTGAAGGAAAGAAAACAAATGGAGCTGCAGCTAACAGGGAAGGTAAGGAAGGTGCAAAGCTGTCTAGACAATGGCCATTTGTTTGCTGTCAACTCCAGTATGTTGGGGGTGGGGAGAAATTGCAAGGGAATGAGTCTTTGAATGCCCCTCTATGGCTACAGCCTGATTTCCACCCTGCAAATTGGTGGCATTCCTTTCTGACCTGGCATCTCTACTCACCTCTCCATAAATTGGAGGTGGTTGAGAAATGGCACGTACAGGTAGTCCTCATTTAGTGACTGCTTCATTAACTGACCATTCGCAGTTACAATGATGATGGAAAAGCAACTTTGCGACCAGTCCTCACATTAATGACCTTCACAGGTCTGTAAAGCAAAGGAAAGCTAGAGTAACATTGTAAAATTGTGATGTTTCACTTATTAACCACTTCGCTTAACGACCAAGTTGCCGATACTATTTGTGGTTGCTAAACAAGAACTACCTGTAATTGGAAAAGTATAAACAAAATTATAAACTGATTCTCAGAAATTATTCTAAATGCATATTATTTCTGGCCGAAGGTAATGGAGAGGGAAAAGAATGAAAGAAATTGGAAGCACTGTTGTATTGTCTCATTTCTATGAAAATAAAATTGCCTTCTGTGAGTTGCATAAATATGAAACCATGCAGCCTGAAAAGGGCTCCTGGATAGAAGGGGTATTTCACTATATTCAAGAAGCATATCACCCACCTACAACCCATTCATCTGTTCTCTAGATCCTGGTATTTTAATGTACATGATATTATACATTAAATGAACACAAACTATCGTAAACTTCATTTTGGCCATATAAAATAAAAACTTAAAGTGGCAATGATAATATGTTGTGACAGTGAAGTTGCTTGTAATTTTAATGGCATCCACTGTGCAATTAAAAGCATACCTTTTTAAACCTAGTAAGTAAGTAAGTCAGCATGAATTGAAAAAAGCTTGTTTCAGATAAAATATTTGCTATCCCTCCTGGGACCCCATTACCCATCCTATCATCAAGACAGGCTGCTGTGCACTCAGGAGAAGACCTTCCCATAGCTGCCTGGGCCAGTTCTGGGCCAGTTCTGACATCCCCTCCTAAGGAAGGTGAAACTGGCTCCCTCAGTGGTCAGTAAATGCACTTTTGCTCCATCAGACTTCATTGCTTGGGCCTGGTTAGATCACTTTGTCATTTGTAGCTCTCAGATTTGATTTTATTACGCCCACGTTGCTGTAGTTACTTTAATGGATATTTTTGTTTGATATCTCCTAGGATGACTGCCAGGCAGAAGGTGAGATTCCTAGACTTATCAAATGAAATAAATATCTGGCTTCGATGTGGGACATCATGAAATGTTTTTCCTTCTAGTAACCTTTCTTCTCCTCATGGGCAGCAGGCAAAAGCAGAACAGCCTGCACAGAATGAGAATTCAACTACAAAAAGTCAAGGAAGTGAAGAAGAGCCTTTTCCAACAATGACACTATAGGGGCAGGGGTGGTCAAACAGATGAGATGGTGGGTGTGTCAGTGCAATCCAACCCTGCCTTTATGTATGGTCATTGACACTGCACACTTGTGCAAAAGGGAGAGGCTTCAATCACAATACTACAAGCGACGCCTTGCCTGTTTTGATCCCTGTCAAAATGCCACTGTTCCTTAACCTGGTATTCACTATTGTGTGACTACAATTCCCACCATTCTCCAGTAACCCTAATCAACACAGCTAATGGAATTAAACTTTTTAGTTCACATGGTCCTGGCAAGAAAGTGTAATAATGCATCTGCTCCAATATTACCTATCCTAAGAGTGCCCAACCAAATCCCCAAGGCTAAGGCAGCCATTCAAAGCTTTGGATGAAAACTCTATAATTCATCCAAATGTCGCCACCAAACTATAATTTATAATGAGTCAAAAGAGGAAAATTAAAATACATCAAAAAATAACATTGGTCTGAGCTGAGCTCAACTCCTGATAACCTCCTAGAAATGTCCAGGCCATATTCTTGGCAACAATGCAGAACTGGTTTGCCACTGCCTTGTCCCAGGATATTTTTCCACTTCCCATTTTAGTCTACAAGACCTGGGATTTCCTAGAGGATTCTCATTCAAGTATTAATCAGTTAAATATGACTGCAACACCTGTTGAGGTAGCCAAGTTCAGCTGGGCACTACCATAGCTGGACATTAAATACATACAGAGTAATGACAACTGAATTTAATTTTTTTTTTTGTTATTTACATTTAAATCAATTAAATCAAATTCAGATTCTGCCCTGGTCCCCCCCACCGCCCCTTTTGGGTGTCTGGCTCCCAGCATGCTACTTGAAGCCCAACTACAGCAATTGGCATGAAAAAGGTTGTGCAACCTGATTTGGCTTAGCTAGAAATGTGGCGGGTTTTTTAGTCCTTTTTAATTAAAAACTCCAGGAATTGAATCTGAGATTTTCTGCATAGAAAGTATGCACTCTACTTGGTAAACTGTGGCAGGAAATGGTACTGATCTAGAAGCAAAAATGCTGGTGAAAAGGTACCCCAATTCATTATTTTTCATGTCTTAGGATTTCTGCTTGTTTAGATAAATATTTTTCAAGTCATTAGCACTGAAATTAATGATTTCAGAATAAGTCTGCCTTAGAAGTAAAACATGTAACATAAATAGGATCATGACAATCCATTGCTCTTTGGCAGTATTGCTCATTTCATTAATATGCAAGAACATGAACCATAACAAGCCATCTTAAGGCCTCAGTGCAGAACTTTGCAGAGTTATCAGGAATATATTATTGGAGCATCTGCTACTACAGCCTGTAAGTGGGACATACAAGAAACACTGCAATAAGAAGTGCTACAGTATATCCAACGTTCCTGCCAGCTAGATATGCCCTCTTCTAGGATGCCCAGTTGCATTCATCTCTCTTCCCTCCCCCCTCCCCATTCTCCATCTCTAACCCCATTACAATCAGCCAGCATTTGAGGATACTCAGGCTTCATTAAGCTATTTGGGGATTCTACCACCTTCCCCAGCCGAAGCATTTCCCCTAAAAGATTTTTCACATTTCTGCAAAGCTTTGGGTTCTCCCAGGACTGTGATTACTCCCTTCTGTGAATGGATGGCACTGGTTTGTCTCCATAAGGATCCACACTCAGAGAATCTTATTTTCTGTTAGTCTTTAGAATTTAATATTATCTGACCATTGGAATCTCAGCAACCCATAATTCTAAGCCTCTAAAGACCCAAAACAATGTGCTGCTTCAGCACTGCAATTAAATTTGATATAGATATTCAGACACACACATAGCTTGAGCCTCAGGCTCAGGAGCATTAGGATGTGAAAGGCATATAATCTTGCTTGTGTATATGTGTGTGTATACAGGTATATTCCAATTCAGTTTCCTTTGATCTTCATTCACCTTCCATCAACTACTATTGATTCTGCATTACAGATTGAAATAGCCATTGTCTTTCCACCTGTTTCAGTGAGAAGAGCTTTTTAGATTTTTCATTTCTCTTTGATGAAGCAAATACAAGCTGTAAGTCTTGAGTTATATTTTCTAGACAGAAGCTTTCATAACACTATTTGAAATTAAACTATCCCACAGGCCTTATGATGGATGCATTTCCCCTGACACCTTTTTTTTTTACATACTGAACTCAACGTGCCTTGACTTTTTCAGAGAGTTTATACTACAAACTCAGCATCCATGCACATATTTTTTGACTCACCAAAGCATGCATTAATGCAGCATTAATGCAGTTTTAAATATCACTGAAAAACAAGTATGTTAATGAAATCATTTCCTAAAAGTTTCTGGCACTTTAAAAGGTAAACAAGTCAGTAGAATATGTTTTTAAAATTTTTCATTCTCATGAACTTTCAGTAAGCAAGTTATATACATCAAGGAAAGCAACTCAGAAGGTACTTAATGTATTAAAATTTGGTTGGCTGTAAACAATTTTGCCATAGGGAAGATTGCACAGCTGACAAACTCTAAGTAAACCAAAACAAACTTCCCAGAACCAACCAACCCTCCTGGGTCAATCCTGAACTTCCCTAGATCCACCTGGAAGCTCAAGCTCCTTGCACTTCCTGTGTTATCCTTCTTAAAGGAAGATCACTGAATTTTAGTACTCTATGGAAAAATATCACTGTACTTTCTCAGTTGCTTTCAAAGGAAAATAATTTGGCCTGGATTTTGTTTTTCTTCTGAAGAAGGGCAGACACTTGAGTGAAATTCTTATGGGGAGATGAGGAATCCTGTGCAATCCTCTCTCTAGGGGTCTGCAGCCCCATTGGTTCCCAAGCTTTCATTAGCTCCCAAGGAAGTCCCAAGGAGGTAGCATCTGCTGGGGGCTTTCTTTTTGATCAGGAAGCAGACACAGCCCAGGAGATTTTGGAATGACTGAGACAGGCTTTGAAGAAAAAGGCACATAGAAACAGCACCCATAAGCCACTTCACCATAATAACATTAAATATAAATTCCTCTCACCTCTATGGGTAGTATGTGTCTTCTTCAATCTCAGGTCCTCTACCAGAGCCCTGGGAGTTTGAGGGTTCTGCGCAGTATCTTAGCTGTTCCTAGCACTGCACTCTTCTGGACAGAGAGCTCTGATGTTGTTCCTGGGATCTGTTGGAGCCACTCTCCCAGCTTAGGAGTCACACCCCCGAGTGCTCCTACCACACCGGGACCACTTTGGTCTTTACTTTCCACATCCTCTCTAGTTCCTCCTTCAGGCCCTGGTACTTCTCCAGCTTCTAGAGGTCATTCCAGTGAAATACTGGAAATGCTCTTCCAGTTTTGTTTAAACAATTTGCTATGCCTACAACAAGATCAGGCTTCTTCCTTGAATAACTATGCAAGGAAGCAATGTTGCAGAATCACACGGTCATTCCACGAAGCACCAGGAAAGGGAAGAAGCCTCTTTGCAACAAATTTGGTATTATTATAATAAATGTATCAGTTTAAAAGTTACACATCTATGGAACAGAAGTCTTGTCTATCAAGAGATAAGCGATCTGATCAGAGACATAAGGAAGAAGTGTGAACACCCCTGCAGTTCTACTTCCATCCCATTTTCCTCTATATTTTAATGAAATGTAGGGGAAACCCCTTCAGAATCAGAGATGATTTGCTCTTGCTATCCTATCACTTTGATGAATGAACATTCCAGCTTTGACTTTTAAGCCATTGTTATTCCACACCATAAAGTGAACGTGTAACTGAAGGTCAGACCCTCCATTTTAACATTCTGTTTTAACAGCAGCGGCCTGTATAATTAGAATTGGCAACAAACAGCAGCCTGTACATTCTTAACCACCCTGTGAATGATTCTTTCTCTTGGCCAAGCCAATACACAGAACTGAAATGAGGGGCTGGGATTTAGAAAATCATAAAGAGAGATGAAAGGGTGTAGAAAAGCATCTGTGAATGCGCCTTAGCCATCCAGCAGCTAGCTGTTCATTTTGTTACTTTAAGCAACAGCAATCCACATGACTGCACTTTGCTAGGAAAAAGTGCTGTGCCAATTCCTAAATTTTTAATGGCTTCATCAGAAAGCTGGGGTCAAGGAACCATGTAGAAAAGAATCCCAGAGCAATGCGTCAAACAGCAACACTGAATAATTACTATTACTGACCAATTAGCAAGATGGAGTGTCTTTGGGGTTTTGGCCCCCTACATCTGGTAAGATGCTATCTTTGACTCTCGATGGGACAGCACTTCCCAAAACAGAGTTGGTATATAATCTGGGGGCCCTCCAGGACTCCCAGGTCCTGTTCGAGGAGCAGGTGGCAGCCATGGCTATTGGAGCCTTTGTACAGATACATCTTGTGTGCCAATTGCACCCATTCCTGGATCAGGAGGCCTTGCTCACAGTCACTCCTGCTTGATCAATTCCCAGTTGGACTATTGCAATGCACTCTATATGGGGCTGCCCTTGAAAACCACCTGAAACTTACAACTGGATCAGAACCAGAGGGGAATGCGGAAACGACAGATCTATCATCCTAACAATCAAGTAAATAATAATAATAATACATCAGTTTATTCTCTGCCCATCTCCCCCCAATGGGGAACACTGGGCAGCTCACAAAGTACAACTTTAACAACACATATACAATTGATTTATCTCTATCTAACATTAACAACTATACTATATGGCCAGCAGCGGTTGCTAGGGAGTCACAGCACATCCAGGCTTTTTCCTTCTCCATAGGTCTTCTCCCACCAATCGCATCGGTCGCATCCAGTGTTAGGTCGGGTCCAGCACTGGTTCCCGCTCCCTGCGCAGCGCCGCCAGTCCCTCCCACCGAAATGGGAGTACTTATTTATCTACTCACAGATGGAAACGCTTTTGAACTGCTAGGTTGGCAGAAGCTGAGGATGAGTGATGGGAGCTCACCCCATCACACAGAGCCGGGACTGAACCGCTGGAGTGCCAACCATTTCTGACCAGCAAACTCCAGCATTATTAAGCCCTGCGCCACCGCGTCCCCACATAAATGAACAGAAAGCATTACAGTAAAATTTAGCAGAACCAAGTTATCTATGGAAGAATCAGCATATCTTGCAAATATTTTATTATTTATTTAATTATTTAATTTTTATGCTGCCCAACTCCAACCAACTCTGTAAGTGTAAGAATTCTGTGGGTGTCAGAAAGCTTATAAGTAAGGGCAATCTGATAAATATTACAGATTTGAAGATCCCAAATACTTCACAAAATCCCTAGTCAAGGCTTCAGTCTGAACATGTGAGGGCTCAGAATGTACAGCAGGCCTCAGATACCCTGATGTGCCCATACAGGAGAACTGCACTCCTTCCATCCCTGATTCGCTCATGCTTTAATTGTGAGTTTTGTATTGAAGGCCTACTTTTGTAAAACCAGACCCCATGATGAACTTCACCTAGAGCAAAGGCATTGTCAACCATATTTGCCCTGCCCTTCCTATACTCAGCAAATGCAGCCAAACCCATTAAGGATCCTTGATTTCCACAGTAATAGGGATGCAGTTCCAATGTATGGGCAAATATATTGAAACCACATCTTATTACTATGTATGAACCAACCATACCCAATGTCTTTTTTTTTCTTCTCCTCAGTCACAATTTGCATTCAGTACACCTAGACATAGACAAACACACAGAGAAACTGAGCATCCTATATTATTCAATCAAGAGAAACTTGTCTTTATAAATGTTCTCCATATAGCCCTTGTGTTAAGATATGGTACAATTTATTTGATTCAGTTAATTAATGGATTGGTTGGTTAAAAGCAAGCCAGCTAATTATTGGCTGACAGTGCTAATAGTAATGTGCTACTTTAAAATACCCAGGTGAGCTTTCAGGGTAAGAGATAAAAAGATCTCATTAAAGTTCTTGAATGAACTAGCAGCTGATCAACCAACCAAGTTAACCCATAATACTAGAATCTAAACAATAGATTTACAAATAAATACATATTTATTACAGCTCAAATTCACATGTAATATTTACATGAACAGGGTAGAAATTATCTGGAAGCATCATCAATATGTAAATGATGCATAATTTGCATTGGATTTGGCAGAATCCTAAATCCCAAACTGGACTGGCCTTAATTTAACATATTCCAAAGACAGCAGAACTGAGGAAGACCTGAAGAAGAACGAAAGAGTGTACAGTTGGAAAGTTGTCATTTACAGTTGGAAAGACACAGTGACCCAGTGCCTGCAAAATTTGACACATTTGTCCCCAGGGCCTCTGTAGAAAGAAAACTCCAGGGAGGGACATGGAGGGAGAAAAGGGGATTAGTGTTGTGACTGACTATTCTCATTTCTAATTACACTGAGTTAATGTACTTCCCATTTATCCAGTATTTTGGTAGGATCTGTAAAATTACATTCTAGAAATATTGCAGACCTGTTCCAATGTTCAGCTTCCCCCCCCCCCCTTTTGGCCAGTTTTCTCTTCTAGATTCTATCTTTCAGATGTAGGTAGCTAAAAAATACATTTATACATCTAGTACGCAAGTACCTCCTCTCCACTGGAATACTGGATTTTATATAGTTTTCCTGAACAATTAAATAATTGCATTATCTATCTATCTATCTATCTATCTATCTATCTATCTATCTATCTATCTATCTATCTATCTATCTATCTATCTATCAATCTACAGTGTCTATCTATCTATCTATGATGCTCATTTATATACCTCACATAAAGCTAGCCCTTAGGAACTAACAATTTCAGTAAATAACAATCAGAACTCTAAAGAGAAATAAAACCTGAGACAAAAAGAACGGCATCATAAAACAAGACAAAATCATAAAATATACAACATCACAGCATCAAACAATAAGTAATCAAAGAACAACCCAGAACACATGGCATCAACACTAGAAATCTGGCAGCAGGCTAAATTATTGCTTCTATGTGGGAAAGCTAAGATACAAAATGGATTTTTGGACTTTTCTTAAAACATACCTAGAAAAAGGCAACTGAACTGTTTCAAGGAAGGAAAAGGCACTAGCCATAGGGTAGTTGTTTCCAGACAAGCTTCCTTCCTGGATGCAAAGGGTGCACAAAATGTCTTCCTTCCTTCCTTCCTTCCTTCCTTCCTTCCTTCCTTCCTTCCTTCCTTCCTTCCTTCCTTCCTTCCTTCCTTCCTTCCTTCCCTCCCTCCCTCCCTCCTATCCATCCATCCATCCATCCATCCATCCATCCATCCATCCATCCATCCTCAATTTGTATGGCTGCCCATCTCAACAAGTGACTCTCACCAGCAAACAAAATTAAAATAAATTCTGTTATCTGAACAACGTAGACAGATGTGGCTTAGGAGTCAATCAGGAGCCTGGGACAGCTGGCAATTCCAGTCAGTCCCCAAGGCATCATCCAAAAGGTTCAGTGCATCAGCAAACAGATTCTGGAATTCTACCAGATCCAGAAAATGTAGGGGTGGGCCTTCAAAACTGGCCAGCACCACTGCAGGGAAGGGATGAAACCAATAACTGCAAAGGCCAGGCAGTGAGCTATCCATGACAAAGGAATCACTACTGTCTCCTCCAACCAAGGAACACCATTATCACTGCCAAAGATCTGGTCCAGAGGATAACCACTGGATAAGTAAGGGCAAATAGATATGGATGCTATGGTGGTCATGAGTTCCTGATCTGCTCTGAAAGATTGCATTCAGCAGGAATAAAGTCACTAAGAACCAAAAATTCCCACAATACAACCTCCAATATCATTCCAGGCAGAAAAACTGCTTGGCAGTTGCTTTCCCACCTCTAGTTAAACACATTCTAAACTCTTAGCCTTTCACACCTTAGACATGGCAAGGAGGCCTAGACTGTATCATCCATCTTTTCAGATCTCTATTACGTAAACCAGGTCAACCTTACCATCCTGAATCAAATCACCCAGGAGATGGATCTTATTCAGTAATCACCTGGAATTCAACAGGAGAAAAGAGAAGATACAAGGGATTAGTGTTTCCTCTGCACTGGAAACAAGGCCCCAGAAAGGGACAGGCAAACCTCTCTGACCCTTCATCTCCTATACTAGCACCATTTTGATACCTCCTCCCTGGCTCAGCACTTTCTGATTGACTACCCTTCCTGCATTCCTACATTCCATGCAGTCAAACAAGCTATTATCCTGCATAGACTCCACTCTCTCACTCACAGCCTTCATAGTCAGCAGAACAGGGTCCAACAGTGTCACATTCTAATCAGTATGTTAAATGCCCAAAAAGCTGACAATGAAGGATAATTCCTCTAATGTTAATTCACCAAGCTCTCCTATAAATGTCCTTCCTTCCTTCCTTCCTTCCTTCCTTCCTTCCTTCCTTCCTTCCTTCCTTCCTTCCTTCCTTCCTTCCTTCCTTCCTTCCTTCCTTCCTTCCTTCCTTCCTCCCTCCCTCTCTCTCTCTCTCTCTCTCTCTCTCTTCCTTCTTCAGTTATACCTCCATGTCCATCCATCCCACCAATTTCAGGTCTTCCAGGAGAATTTCAGAAAGACTTTATAATTCTCTACACCATCAGCTGTCACTCAGATGCCATTTTTATTGTTTTTATTATTTTACTATTTTTACTTTTTACTTTTTTTTAAAGAAACATTTAATGTTTATAATCTATCAGAGAACTTTGATTATTGATTATATTAGTACAATAATCTAATATTGGTTATGGTTTAGCATATAATGATTATATGGCTACACATTATCCTTAACTACAAGGGAACATAGTATATTATATTCTATATTTACACTGCCTTATTCAAACATTGCATTTATTACTCATGTAATACAATCTTCCATAGTGTGGACATGGTAAAGAGAGAAATGGTTTTCATGCTCTGTAGTAAATCTGGTATGGTAGAATGGTTCAGGAGCTGTGTGTGTGTGTGTGCATGCACGCACATGCCTTCGAGTCAGTGTTGATTCCTGGTGACTGCTTGGACAAGTTCCTGTAGTTTTCTTTGCAAGATTTCAGAAATGGTCTGCCCCTGCCTTCTTCCTAGAGCTGAGAGGGAGTGACTGGCCGAAGGTCACCCTGCTGGCTTTGTGCCTAAGGTGGGACTAGAACTCACGGTCTCTAGCCTGGTGCCTTAACCACTACACCAAACTGGCTCTTGCTTTAGGGGCTACATTAGATTAAATTAGAAATGGGGAGAACTAGGCTCTAGTCCACTCAGCCATGGAAGCACACTGGGTGGCACTGGGTCAAATATTCTCTCAGACCCATCTACCTCACAGAGTTGCCACTGTGAGTATAAAATGAAGGATGATTCCAATGTAAATAAAAAGTGCACTGATGATGTTACCTAGCTGGGTAATGAAACGTCTGCAAGCAAACAACCAAGCTCAGAGAGCACCAAGGACTCCACATATCTAAAACAAAATAAATAGAACCTGGAGCCATCCATTGAAGCTGAATGGTGGGAGATTCATGAAAAACCAAAGGAAATACTTCTTCATATAGCTGAAGTGTATACATGAACTACAATATTGACACTCCAAGATATATTGATGGTTACCATCTTGGATGTTTTTGGAACGGGATTGTTTCCAGTAACCAAACCTCTAAGGAGTGTATGACGCTGCTGTTCCTTTCATGACCTTATTGTAAACTTCCCAAGAGGCATCTGTTTCCCACTGAGGGAAAGGAAGGATGAATTAAATAGAACTTTGTTCTGACTAAACATGGCTCTTCTTATGTTAACTAAAATGTTTATGATCTTTAAAAAATGTTAATAAGATTATATCTTCCTTCAACCCAAATTGTCTAGTAAATGTGCAGTATCATTTTAATTTGTAGCAGCTTCTCACACTTACAATTCCTTCAATGTACAGCATGTTAAATAAAAATAAGCAAACATAAAATGTAAATAAAGAAACATATGAATAACTGGGATCCAACTCATGAAATATTCTTTAATGCTAGAATTATTTTTTTTAAAAAAAGAACTTTAACTGATAAGCAATTTTTTCTCAAAACCAAGCATGGAAACTACTTTAAAAGCACCCAGTGTCAACTATCAACCTTAAGGATTCTGAAATTCTCTCATTATAATCTGCTCTCTTAATGTATGCCGTGGTTTACAGTTTTAAAAAATCAAGTAGGTGGTGCACCTTATTAAAGACTGAGCAGCACTGTTTCACCTTACAACTCAAAACAATCTCGGGGCTTTGCTTGCTCAGACTTCCCATTCTGCCCACAAATCTCACAGTCAGTCTAATGATGCAGCCAATGAAATACCACTGTACACTCCTACATCTGTTTCCTAGGTAACCATCACAGAGCAATATAAACTGGAGAAGCACAGCAGAAGGAAAGGCACAATGCAGCACCAACCCTAGCCTGCACTATCTCTGCCTCTGAGTACTCTGGCACACTTCTTTTCCAGCTGATTCATGCAGAGAAAGTTATTCACAAAGTTAAGAGATTGCACTCCACCTTTCTTGCTTTCTTTTTTTCTTTTAAAGGGAGGACATTAATGCTGAATAACACATACATACATACATACATACATACATACATACATACATGAAATAATCACAGGAATGTCCTAAGTGAATGACTGGAGAAGGTTGGAGAAGGCACATTGTTCAGCACTCATAAAAATAAGAATGAAGTGTGGATGCATGCGTGCCTGGTGCCCTGATGCTAACCAGCTCAGCAGAAACAAGAGCCAGTTGTCATAAAACGTCTTGCATTGACCAACCAACGCCTGAATGTTTTCCTGAATGAAAAATTGCACCTGCATATTTCATGCATGCAACCTCCTGAGAGCTATTGTAGCTGAGTAGTTACAAGACTGAACAATATTCTTAAATCTTTTCTCTGCCATGAACAGGTTCCTAAACCTCAACCTTATGTCTGTAACAAAGGAGGCAGGATGAGGGTGTTAATAAAATTGACTTGCCTTACAGGACTTCTTTAAGGCAATGACTAAGACACTCCTGGCATATGGAACTTACTTACTTACTTAATTACTTATTTATCATATTTATATAGCTGCCCATCTCACACGAAGTGACTCTGGGCAGTGTACAACCATTAAAAATAATAAACACATAAAAACAATAACAAATAAAAAACTATAAAATATAGTGGTGGCCTCTTATGGTAAAGAATCAGATTTGCAGTTCAGGATACTTTCCTAGCAATGACAGCCTCTCAGGATCCTTCTTGGTCCCACCCACATATTTACTAGCATTTATTCCCCAAATATTTACTATTGGGGAATAAACCCTCAACATGCTACCTGAAGGGCAAGGGTAGCCTTTGGCCCCAAAAATGGGTACCTCCCTGTTCTAAAATGTTATACAAGGGTGACAAGACCTTCTTTTCAACAGTAACATATTTGAGGTCAATCTCGAGACAAAGCAGAATGCTGCCCAACAGATCCCTCTCAAAGAATGTACAGAGTTGACAAATTGCAGAATTTTCTTGTGTATGTACCCTGATAAATTACTCTAAATACCTACCGATGAATGCAAAACATTGTGCCTGAACTTGCCTGACACCTAATGACCATGCTATACTGCTTGGTCATCCTATAGTACATCAAAAAAAAAAAAAAATAGGTAGTTTTGCTGTTACCAGCTGGGTGAAATTCAAAGTCATATTGCACTATGCACACGATTAATAAAGTCAGCTAAGTGAGAATGAGCAATTAGTATTAGTAAATTAGTAAGTCTTATGTTTCCAAATCCTGGATGATTGAACTGGAAAGGCCATGCTTTCTGAATTATACTGAGACAACAAGCATGGCAAAGAATGCACTCAGGCACATGTATGGATTGGGAAGGACTATTAGAAGTACAGTTCCTGTTTTAGTAATAAAGAGTTCGCGATGCTATTATAAAGTTTTCTTGGAGTCCAGACGCAGTGTGATGCTCTTGTTTTCCCAGTGGAAAAACACTGTCATGGTCTGTTATACAGGAATATTATTGCTTCGTGTTTTTGTCCTTTGTGAAAAAAGAGAGAGAAACAAATAAAGAGGGAAAATAATTTAGAAGATGGAAAGGGAAATCCCTTCTCTAGTTACTACGGCAGAGGGTATATCTGATGCTCCAAATTCATTCTGATTGATTCAGACCAATTTGCTCTCCATGCATGTGCATAACCCAATCAGCCTGAATCTAATTGGACTCAGAATTAGATCAATATTCCCAATTGATCTGAATGTTCAAATTGAATTGGGCCCAATTCACACACCCCCTACAAGATATTCAGCACATCAGTATATCACCTAAACACTGATGAGATCCAGCTTGCTTTTTAATTCTCATGGAATCATAATGAGCTCCTAAACCCAAGAACTTACCATGCATGAAATCTCTCACTGGTTTCAAACACATTATATATTAGAAATGACAAGATATTTGGTTAAACTTCATTCTTTAGTCAGGACAGCGTTCTCAAGTGAAGCAAAGGAACTCATATAGAAATTGCCATGTTTCCTCAGCTCTGTGATATCTTCAGGTTTTATTTAGTCTCTCCGACAGTAATCAGAATAGAGCCACAAGATCAAAGTTTCACAACATACACACACACACACACACACACACACAAAGACCCTACAAGTGATAATTCTACAGCATTTAGCAATGCAATGCAATGTTTCTATCATATTAGTGATGTCTCTCACATTCATCATATCAGAATATGATACATTTCTATCATATTCTCAGAGGCTGGAAATCAAAATAAGCAACATCTGCTGTTTTTCTATTTCTTCAATTCAATATTTCTAACAATTAGAGAAGAGTTCTGTAGTGCATTTTCAGTCCAGTAAAATGAATTCTTATCTATTTTACCTATCACCCCATCTTATACAAGCCTGGGTGCAAATATGCAACATATACACACCTCCACAATGGATAAATCTATGTGGGCATAGAAAATGCCTATGTAGTTCAACAAAGGACAAGGGAGTGAAGAGATGTAACTTGCTGGGGAAGGCACAAAAATATGACAAAATATGAGTTCAGTCACTGGCTCAGAATTACTAATGTGTATCTCTTGCACATACCATCCAAGACAGTAAATGTTGCTGTAATATGACCCCAGAAACAAGTTTAATGTAATTAAAAAACAAAAATGAAATGGACTATCTTTGAACAATATTAATAATCCCGCCCCCCAAGTATTTGAAGTGCTAGTTGAAAACACAATGGCCAAACAATGCTGAAAAACATGCATTAATAAAAGGACACTAGCAGAAATTTAAATACTTAAAATCATTTATTTTCAGATATATCTATCTTATAGAATATGGAAAGTTGAAAGCATACCGTGCATTTGTGACTACCCAGAGCTAGAGCAATTTATTTACTTAATATAGTTCTGTACCTTCATTGACATTAGAACACTGTTGGTGGCAAAAATAAGATTCATGTCACTAGGACCTTCGGCCACATCAGGGTAAAAGAATAATAAACTCTCCCCACAGGTATAAAAACACAGAGATCATCACTGGAGATATTGTCAGTTAATCCACAGAGCCAGTACATTCCTTGCTCCAGTTTACCTTCATATCACTTTTTTTTTCCCTAGTGTTTTTCCCGCATATATCACCCTTAAATACTGTACAGGAAGGAAAATCAACTCCTATGCATGGTTTTCAATCTCCTTCACGTTCTGCCACCTGGTGGGACATTTCCTCAAACTTTTATGAGCTGCTGGTGCAACACTAATTTGACATCCCTCTCTGCAGATCACACCAACCCTGTCTCCCCTAACTCTGAGAACTATTAATCAGCAAGTAGGAAATCTTATAGAACCACCGTGTCATTTCACAAGAATCTTAGTCCACCGCAGAAGCCCATTCCTGGCATTTCCTGACAAAAACAATGCTTTGCGCTTTTCTCTTTCATTTGTCCCCATTTCACCTGCCAAATTTAAACAGTTCCCTTCGCGTTCTCTTGACAAGAAGGCGAACCAATCGGGATGTTTCAACATCACGGTTACTCCAGTGCCCATCCACTCACTCATGAACCAAATGAAGGCACATTTCAGTCTTCTTTTTTTTTTTAAGGTGACTTCTCCTGGTCACTTAGCACCAGACCTTTTTTAAAGGAGCTTTACTGCTACTGGAAATAGATAAATAAACAAACAACACGCAGCCTCGGCGCCGGCCTCCAAAGGCTGCCCGCATTTTCAAGCATGCCCCAGGGCCAAGCGAAGCAGACCGATGCAGGCATCCTCTTTCCTCCCACCCACCCACTCGCCGCCCTTCTTCTTGGTATCCTCCCCCCCCCCCGCCCCCGCTCAGCTTCGAAGCACTTTCACGCATGCCCTCGAGCGGTCCGTATTTGCCCCGGAGGGGCTCCGGCGCCCCCCTTACCTTCTTCCTGCATCCTCTGCAGACACAGGGTTAGATTCTTCCTCCAGCCCGGCATCCCGGCAAAGGGTCAACCTGCTAAACGCCGTGGAGAAGCGTAGGAGGGCTCTTCTCCCGGGGAAGGCTTAGCAGAGAGCCCCCCCCTTCTCTTCCCTCCCCCCCCCCACCTCGCCACGCCAGGAGTGCAGGGACAGAGCGGAGAAGCTAGGAAAGCGAGGCTGCCTCCGGAGCGAGACGGGTATTAATTGGCGGCTGCCGCGTGCCCCATCTGTGTTTTGGACCGGTAGGGAAGCAGGGGAGAGCCGGGGAGGGGGCTGGCCGATGTGGCGAGGAAGAAGGCGCGAAACCGGCAGACGGGGCTCGCTGCTGCGCGAGACGTGAGAATCTCCCAGTTTGTTGTCCAAAGTCTGTTCGCCTGCCCTGGAGGAGGTAGATTGCCACGGGAGCTGCAGCTCGCCGTGGGGTGGGTGGGCAGGAGGGGAGGGATCGTACTAAGTCGCCGCAGAAGCCAGGGGAGCTGCGGGGGGACAGGCGATTTGGCTTCCCTGCCTTCCCGACGAGCCTTCCGACGGAGCGGGCTTCCGACGCGCGGCGATCACGGCTGGGGGGAGGGGCGGGAGGCTCTCAGGACTCCATCGCGCGCCCTCCCTCCCCACGCCCGCCCGCGCGCCCCCGTTTGCATCCCGTGCCCTGCAGGAGCCGCGCGAGGTAGTACAATCCACCTCGCTTTGTTGCTATCTCGGAGCGGGTAGCAGCAGCCCAGGTCGTCTGACTGACCCGAAGGGCGTGGAGCCCGAGTCGCGAACGCCTTCCCTCCTCTGCACGTGCGTGGCTCTTTTGCCTCCCGGTGCAGGTAGGAGTGCGCTTTCCGTCTCCCCGCGTCTTTCTCTCTGTAATGTAAAAATAATGTTTAAAAGCTGCTGCGCAGCCAGCTCCCACAGAAGGGGGACTGCTGGTCCTTTGGGTTCCTCTGTAAGGAGCCTAAGGGCAATCGTGGCCTTCCTTCACCTGGAGAAAGGCTAAGAAGAATCCGAGGCTGTTCCCCTGAGATGTCTTCCCCAGCCTGCTGCCCTCCCGTTATTCCCAGCCGGTGTGGATGACCGTTTGTGGGTTAGCGCCTCACCACATCAGGTGAGGGAAAGCTGGGAGAAGTCATTAGGACATGCTTCTGCATTGGAGTAAGGCTGAGGGTAGAAGGAAGCAGCGTGTGCAGCTCCTATTCCCTGAGAGTTTCAAAAGATGACACAGCCCACACAGTCTAACAGCAAAACTCTTGATGCCTCAGACACAAGGAGAGAAAAACTCTTGTCTCGATCCACACTGCTGGTGCTGTTTTTCTCAGCCAGATCAAGAGAACAGCATTAATCAGTCTCTCCCATCTAGTGCACTGTGGAGGTGTTGAAACCCCTATCCTGCCCCCCCCCCCCATCCAGCACAGCCAACCCATTTGGAGGACAGTAAATCAGGGGAGACTGCAAGAAGGAAACAAAGTTGGAAAGAAACAGAAGTCTTGATCAGATATTCTTGGTGTGTGTGTGTGTGTGTGTGTTCTGTTCAACACACAGCCAGTACAGTAATTGTGGGATTTCAAGTTAAACCATTACAAAGTATTGAAAGGCATTCAGTCTAATCTGGAAGTAGGCAGGACTTCTGAAGCAACCAGCAGCAACTGAGTACGGTAGTCTGTACCATCCAGCTTCAGAGAGGACCTGCCCCACAGAAGTGGCACTGCATCATTTAGCTATTCACCTGCTGATTTCTATAGCACCCTTCATCAGGGAAGATTTCAGGCAGTTTTTAGAAAAATGCAATACTATAACATGAAATCCGAACATGAAAACTGATTTTTGTAAACAAAAACAACCCCCCCCCAAAAAAAACAATATACAGTAAATTGATGTTCCTTTGCTAGGTAGAAAGATAGCATCTTATCTAAGGATGGGCATCTTTTTTTTCAGAAGGGTACACCAGGGGCTGAACTCCAAGAGGTGGGTGGAATCAGGCCAGAGAAGTGGACAAGGGCATAAAAAGAAGAAAAAAATGTGATTCAGTTCAATTGGAAATGAAATGAAATGAAATGCAGTTCATATGGTTCTAACACAATTTGATGCAAAGACTCAGGGAACTATATTTAAGATTTTGGAGAGCTGGATGTGGCTCAAGAGCTTCTCGTTATACCTATTGTCCATAGAATCACGTGAAGCTACCTTATTGTGAACCAGACTAATGGCTCATTTAGCTCTGTATTGTTGACACTGATCGATAGCTGCTCTCTAAAGTTTTATATGGTCTTTCCAAGTCTTACCTGAAGTTACCAGAGACTGATCCTGGAATCTTCTGTATGTATAGCATGCCCTGTCTTTGAACTGTAACACTTCTCCAGAGTTTTTTATGACTTCCTAGGCACAGACAAATTTGACTTCCTGGTATATATCCTTAGTAAATTGTTTTAAGTGTTTTGTTTTTAAGGGAGATTTTGGGAATGCCTTTCTAAAAATCAGAACCATTAATATGAGTTGTCAGAGTATTCATTGTTCAAATTTCAGCTGTCCCTTCCAGGTTTTTAGAAGTGTAATTTTGCAACAGGAAGATGAATGCTTTTTTGTCTCTAGTACATAACCCGGTTCAATGCATCA